>NC_135819.1:51138241-51471541 GCF_964213995.1 Mustelus asterias
GCTGTCTGTCTGATAGCAATAAATGGGGCTAACCTAGCCTCTCATCAGCTGGTGTGGGAACACGATGCGTGATTAACAAAGAAGAACAAAGAAAATTACAGCACAGGAACAGGCCCTTCAGCCCTCCAACCCTGCACCGACCATGCTGCTTGACTGAACTAAAACCCCCTACCCTTCCGGGGACCATATCCCTCTATTCCCATCCTATTCATGTATTAGTCAAGACGCCCCTTAAAAGTCACTATCGTATCTGCTTCTACTACCTCCCCTGGCAGCGAGTTCCAGGCACCCACCACCCTCTGTATAAAAAATCTGCTTTAAACCTTGCCCCTCGCACCTTAAACCTGTGCACCCTATTAATTGACTCTTCCACCCTGGGAAAAAGTTTCTGACTATCCATTCTGTCCATGTCTCTCATAATCTTGTAGACTTCTATCAGGTCGCCCCTCAACCTCCGTCGTTCCAGTGAGAACAAACTAAGTTTCTCCAACCTCTCCTCATAGCTAATGCCCTCCATACCAGGCACCATCCTGGTAAATCTTTTCTGTACCCTCTCCATAGCCTCCACATCCTTCTGGTAGTGTGGCGACCAGAATTGAACACTATATTCCAAGTGCTGCCTAACTAAGGTTCTATAAAGCTGCAACATGACTTGCCAATTTTTAAACTCAATGCCCCGGCCGATGAAGGCAAGCATGCTGTATGCCTTCTTGACTACCTTCTCCACCTGCATTGCCACTTTCAGTGACCTGTGTACCTGTACAGCCAGATCCCTTTGTCTATCAATACTCTTAAAGATTCTGCCATTTACTGTATATTTCCTATCTGTATTAGAGCTTCCAAAATGCATTACCTCACATTTGTGAGGTAATGCACACTAACTGCTCTGTTCATTGGCTACATACATCAGTAGGTAGCCACAATGGTTCCTCCTCAGTACTACTTAAACCTAACCTATACTTCTTAAAGAGAAGTTGCATTGAGGCTGCTTGAGGTGCAGAGATTATTCAGGATGGCACCATGCAACAGACAATAAATGTTGACCGTTGGAGAGCAAGTGGGGAAGCAATAGCTATTGGGGATTCTATTGTAAGGGGAATGGATAGACATTACTGTAGCTGTAAACGAAACTCCAGGATGGTATGTTACCTCCATGGTGCTAGGGTCAAGGGTTTCTCAGAGCGGCCACAGAACATTTTGGAGGGGAGGGTGAACAGCCAATGGTTGAGGTACACATTGGTACAAATGACATAGATTAAAAAAGGAATGAGGTCCTGAAAGTGGAATACAGGGAGTTAGGAAGTAATTTGAAAAATAGGACTTCAAAGGTAGTGATCTCAGGATTACTACCAGTGCCACGTTCTAGGCAGAGCAGATATAGCAGCATATATCAGGTGAACACGTGGCTGCTGAGATGGTGTGAGGGGGAAGGTTTCAGATTTCTGGGACATTAGACTGGCTCTGGGGGAGGTGAACCTCTGCAAACTGGGCAGCTTGCACCTGGGCAGGATGAGACTAATGTCCGAGGGGGAGTATTTGCTAGAGTGGTTGGGGAGGATTTAAATTTAAATGGCAGGAGGATGGGAACCTATGCGAGGAGTCAGAGGAAGGGAAACAAGGATAAGAACAAAAGACAAAAAGGGGAATAAGAAAAGTGATAGGCAGAGAAACCAAGGACCAGAATCAAACAGGGCCACATTAAAAAATAATGGAAACAGGACAAGGAATGTTAAAAAGACAAGTCTCAAGGCTTTGTGACTTAATGCGCGGAGCATTCACAATAATATGGATGAATTGATACGCTCAAAGATTTAAACAGGTATGATATAGTTGGGTGTACGGAGACATGGCTGCAAGGTTACCAGGAATAGGAACTGAACATCCAGGGGTATTCAGTGTTTAGGAAGGGTAGACACACAGGAAAAGGCAATGGAGTTGCAACAGGAAATTAATGTCATAGTAAGGAAGGATATTAGCTCCAACAATGTGGAATCTGTATTTTTCTGCATTCTGTCTGAACTGTTTGCCATTCCTGGAAGCTTACGTCCAGGTGGATGCACTCAAAAATTATATTGCAAGGGTCCTTCAGTGAGAACCCTCTCAGAGCCACTCCTGGGGGGAGGACAATCTTACCATCACGCCCTGTGAACCGGTAAGATCGCGCGAGAGCTGAGAAATCAAATTCGTGCCCGATTTCTCGCCTCTTGCGATCTTACCGGCACCGATAATCCAGTGAGGTTAGCTTCGCACCCTTTTCTGGTGTGAGGCAGAATAAATTATTTAAATTTTCGGGGGACCCAGAGGATGGAGGACAGGCAGAGGCAAGGGGCCGGCATGCCAGGAGGTCCAGGGAGGCCCTCACAGACAGACGATTCTCCAATTAGTAGGTTTGGTGTCCAGCAGCTCCAACCCCCACCTCCAACGAAAAAAAAACTTCAACTTCTCCTTCTCAGACCCTTGTCCATCCTTCCAGAACCCTTGTCCACACTTCTCAAAATAGTGTTCCCCATTCCCCCCTCCGAGGGTCTCATTGACACCACACCAAGGTGATGGGTCTGGGTTGGCTGTATTAGCGAGTGAGAGGATGATGACAACATGCTGTCAGACAAGCAGTGGTGCTGTCTAAGCCTGACTCCTGCCTGTCTTCTGACTGTACACAGAGTTCCAGGCTCATGTCTGAGGGGAAGGAGGGGTATGGTGTGGCATAATGTGGCATATGCCTAGACAGGAAGGGGTTGTGAAGAGGTGGGTTTTAAGGAAGATGTTTTGGAGTTTGGGTGCTGGAAGGCCAGGGGGTGTCAGGGAGTGGATGGATGTGGACATTCCAGGTGTGACGTGATGGGACTGATGCCAGCAGGTGACAAGTGGAAAACCACCCTTGCAGCCGGAATGAAGTCATTCCCTTTCTTGCAGCACTGAACGGCTGGCACTGACTGCTGCAGCCACTGCATCCCAGACCGCATTGTCTTCCATGCTACTGGCTTGTCTACCCGCTGGGGGGTAAAGGGTGGCCCGCCTCTCCTCCATTGCATCCAGAAACCTGGTGGGGGAGGGAATTTTCCCAACCCGCCCGCCATGGGGATCGTAGTGGGCAGGGGACCATGCAAAGCTCCGTTGACCACGGGTGGGATTTTCCGGGTTTTGGGGCGAATGTGACCACATAATCCTGCACTGGTCAGGTCTGCCGCCATGAAGCGTGGAGCTGCTCTCCGTGCTGCCATCATTCTGGCGTGACTGGCTGTGAGTGCAGAGGGAGTGTTTAAACGCAGTTCACCCCTTGTTCCCAGTGCACAGCTGCGAACCAGTTCGGGAGAGTCACACGCCTGGGGACTCCATGCATGATTCACGTGGGGGTTCTTTCAGTGCCCGAAGTGTGGAGCAGTTGCGATCTGATTCACGCCGGTACACCAGCTATCTCACCCAAAGTAACTGTCATTTTTTGCGGAAAATTCCGTCCAATGTTTCAGTTGTGGGTCTTTTCTATATCCACATTATATCCCTCATTTGCATATTTACATAATAACAGGGATGGGTTGGCTAATTCGGCTGACTCTAACACTGCTTGTATTGAAAAAGTGATTCATTGATTGTGGAGCACTTGGGGCATTATGAGGCCATGATAATCACAATTTAATTACAATATCCCATTTACCGGGTGGATGATGCTACGATCGAGTCTCAAAAGCTATTGGTTACGGAAGGAAACGTTAGGGAAAATGAATAGCTTGAGGGGAATTTGTGAGAGACAGATCATGGTGCTGGGTCCACTGTTATGTGTCATTTATATTAATGATTTGGATGAGAATATAGTAGGCATGGTTAGTAAGTTTGCAGATGACACCAAGATTGGCGGCATAGTGGACGGTGAAGAAGGTTATCTAGGATTGCAACGGGATCTTGATCAATTGAGCCAGTGGGCTGACGAATGGCAGATGGAGTTTAATTTAGATAAATGCGAGGTGATGCATTTTGGTTGATCGAACTAGGGCAGGACTTACTCAGTTAATGGTAGGGCATTGAGGAGAGTTATAGAACCAAGAGATCTAGGGGTACAGGTTCATAGCTCCTTGAAAGTGGAGTCACAGGTGGACAGGGTGGTGAAGAAGGCATTTGGCATGATTGGTTTCATTGATCAGAACATTGAATACAGGAGTTGGAACGTCTTGTTGAAGTTGTACAAGACATTGGTAAGGCCACACTTGGAATACTGTGTACAGTTCTGGTCACCCTATTATAGAAAGGATATTATTAAATTAGAAAGAGTGTAGAAAAGATTGACTAGGATGCTACCGGGACTTGATGGTTTGAGTTATAAGGAGAGGTTGGATAGACTGGGACTTTTTTCTCTGGAGCGTAGGAGGCTTAGGAGTGACCTTGTAGAGGTCTATAAAACAATGAGGGGCATAGATCAGCAGGATTGTCTATCTTTTCCCAAAGCTAGGGGAATCTAAAACTAGAGGGCATAGATTTAAGGTGAGAGGGAGAGATACAAAAGGGTCCAGAGGGGCAATTCTTTTCACACAGAGGGTGGTGAGTGTCTGGAACAAGCTGCCAGAGGTAGTAGTAGAAGCGGGTACAATTTTGTCTTTTAAAAAGCGTTTAGACAGTTACATGGCTATAGAGGGATATGGGCAAAATGCAGGCAATTGGGACTAGCTTAGTAGTTAAAAGAAAGGGCCGGCATGGACAAGTTGGGCCAAAGGGCCTGTTTCCATACTGTAAACCTCTATGATTCTATACAATAAAGGAAGAAGAGGATGCTGCATTGTGATTACAGAATTCACGCAGAATTGAAAGCAAGTCTCAGAGAAGCTAGTGCAGGCAATATCTGTAAAATAGATTCTTCTTTGGCCCTTACTCCTCAGAATCTATCCCTTCAGTGCAGGAGGTCATTCAGATGGGAAGTCAATCCCACTCTGGCCCTATCACTGTAGCCCCCATGTATTCACCCCTGCTAGTCCCTCTGACACTAAGAGGTAATTTAGCATGACCAATCAACCTAACCCGCACATCTTTGGACTGTGGGAGAAGACCGGAACACCCGGAGAAAACCCACACAGACACGGGGAGAATGTGCAACCTCCACACAGACAGTGACCCAAGACAGGAATCGAACCCGGGTCCCTGGTGCTGTGAGGCAGCAGTGCTAACCACTGAGCCACCGTGCCACCCAACCAACTGGGATCCAAGTCCATAGAAGAGTGCACGTCTCTTAGGTGAATTACTGTTTTTCCACGATATTTTCAGCAAAAGCGGGAATACTGAACAGAGCAGAAGGTACACTGTAATGCAATTAAAACTAATTTGTTGAGAAAAATGTTGGTGTATATTTATAAAGACAGAGCAGTTTAGAATAGCTAAATGAGATGCACACTGGGTAGACTCCAGTAGTTAGTGAATGAAGAGATGTTAGGATGACCCATTTAGATGAAGAATTAACAGATTAGTATCTGCAATGGCCAGAACTGGGCTATTAATCTGAATGCTTACTGCATTGCAAAACTATACATTTTAGTGAAATCTAGTCATCATATTTAGCAAAATTGGGTGCCTTTATAAAAATGAAGAGTTCAGCTAAAAATATTTTAAAAACTGTACACTTGAACATAATGTGAATTTAATGGATAAATTTAAAATGTCGAGAATATATTATTTGATTGGACAGGTATTATTTTTCAAAACTGGAGCCCACTTGTGTATCTATAAGTAAGCTGCATCCATGTTATATTCAAGTGATTAAAATGATAATTCATTAATAATTCAATACTCTACATTTTGTCAGTGTTTGCTACCTGCAACATTAGATGTTCCTAAATTGGGGGTTTATTAATGTTACCAATCTTCCACGTAAAATTATAATTTTTCCTTGTTGTTATTTTTCTCCAGTTTGGTGCTAATGTTAATGAGAGAACAAGAGAGATAAATTTTGATTTATCTCTAAAAATTAAAGTTTCACGTCTCTGGAGTACCTTTATTATCGCTACCCAATTAGTCGATGTATTTTCTGGTGATATTACTCCAGTTGTACAGAATACGCATGGATGCTGTATCTCAAAAAAGTCTACCTAAATACGCAAGCCTCTGTCCAAATGGCGAGGAGCAGTCTTGTGAGATAAGAGGCCCTTGCAGACATTACAGCAGAACAAATGTCAACGTAACTAACAAAAGATTATTAATGGGACAAATTTGAGTTCCAATATCATGAACTGATCACAACTGAAAGAGATGTTTCTTCAGATGTACCTAGCCTCTTGCCTGTCCCCATCTATCTGCTGTTTGACATCATGGGTGAACTGCACAATAATGTCTCTCCAATGGTTGTGTGGTGATATCATTACTGCAGTCACATTTCAAGGCATATGTGAGGTGCCAACTGAACTGTACATTGGAAGCATTGTTTGAGTATCCCACTGGTGTACGGGTTGTACAAAGGTGGAATGAGTCAATGGGAGCGATCTTACCAGAACTTGGTAAAGTGTCAGGACCTGACTGGAAATAATATGTTTCTCTCCAGAGAAGCAGGCCGATTTTCTCTCCAGATTTTCTGACACTCTGTCAAGAAAAAAACAGGTGGGTGTGTTTCACGCTGTCATGTTGAGGGGCGGGTCCTAAACTCACCGGTATAGCCCGGCTGCACTGAGATCGGGCTGCCATTTCTAAAGGGTGCCCCAATCAGAGGAAAAGATAACCTCACCTCCACCCCACCAGGGAACTTTTGGGGGCTTTTCCGCCCACCTGGCAATCAAACACGGCATCCCACCCCAGCTCCTGCTCCGAGATTAAAGCCGGCATCCCCATCTGAGAGCCCTGACTCGATCTGGTATGACAATTGGCCGGGTCGAGGATGTCACTCCCATTCCATTACACTGCACTTGCAGAAAGGGAGGTCGCCGTTTGTAAATGTTTTCTGTATGAGCTGGCGTAAGTAATACAAGAGTTCTGCTGATCAAATAAAAACATTGCTAGCATCGGACCCCTTCCCCCCACAACACCCCACCCAAACAGCCATTGCCGGTATCCCCAGCTGCCCACCACCACAAATAAATAAATCCCTCCCTCATGAGGCTCCCACTAGTGTCCATCCTGGTACTGCCCTGGCACAGGTTTGCACTGCCAGACTGGCATATGCATGGTGCCAACCTGACAGTGCCAATCAGTGCCGGGGGCATTACCAGATCACTGTCTGGCCATGTCCCCCCCCCCCCCCCCCCCGGTCCCCCCTCTCTCCCCGGGGGCTATACTCATCTTCACACTCTCGGGGGATCCCCACGACAGATTTGTGTCTTGGAGAATCTGTTGTGTCACATCGGTGAGGTATGGAAATAAGCCTGGTTGGGGGGCGGTGGGGGGTACATATGGCAAGGGGAGTGGTTATTATTTTAAAATGTATTAATATTACAATGTATTCAAATCAGGTTCACACCCATTAACAATCACTTCCTATGGAGCTGGTCAAAATCCATTGTTTACCATAGGGGATAGACTGCAGCTATTCGCACCTCTGCTGGTATAATGAGTTTGGATGGTTCTCTCTTTGGTATAAATCCAGGCTGGGGAGACAGATTATCTGCTGTTCCCTTACTTCATGAATGTAATGAGCCCACACAATGATAGTTGAGATGCACAAGTATAAGGTTTCAGCTTTATCCTGTAATTACAGTTGGAAGTTTTCAGAACTGTGGAAAACTTTCAAGTCTTGCAAGCTGCCGCAGCCAATGATTTGGCCCAGCAAAGTCCATTTTTAAATAAGCAGGAAGTAAGGCTTGATTTACACAGTTAATGATCCCTTTCATGACTTATGGACATGACAACATCAATCTCATAGAAATCATAGGAAGCAAATTGCTGAAAGCTGTAAAAACAGATGACGTACCTTTAGATCTGCAAATTAACTTCATTGGCATCAAGCTCAAAGATAATCTCCAAATTGATCTGGAACATTTTGTGCAATGCAAATGCCAGCAGCTCCAATAAGAAATGGTGAAAGATTCTACACCACAGAAACTGTGGACAAGCCTAGTTTAAGGATTGGCCTGATTCAATTCACTATATCCACAAACTTGTGAGACCATTAACGGGGCCATCTTCCAGGGAGTCGTTTGGAAAAGCAGGCAGATGATAGTCATGGAATTTTTTTGACTTGATATTCTTCAACAACTTCATCATCACACATGAGATCGGATGAGAAGACTTAGAAGATGCGGGGTTAGGTGCATTGGCCATGCTAAATTGCCCCTTGGTGTCCCGGGATGCGTAGGTTAGCAGGGTAAATAGGTGGGATTACAGGAATAGAGCCTGAGTGGAATTGTTGTTGGTGCAGGCTCGATGGGCCAAATGGCTTTCTTCTGCACTGTGGGGTTTCTATGATCCTCTGAAGAGAGACAGTCTATTGGCCGGGAATGAACAATGACACTGAAGTTGTCGTCAAGAAGTATCAGGCATATCAAGACATCACATAGAATTACAGAATCCCTACAGTGCAGAAGGAGGCCATTCGGCCCATCAAGCCTGCACTGACAACAATCCCACCCAGGTCCCATTCCCGTAACCCTACATATTTACCCTGTTAGTCCTCCTGACACTAAGGGGCAATTTAGCATGGCCAATCAACCTAACCCCTACATCTTTGGAGTGTGGGAGGAAACTGGAGCACCCGGAGGAAATCCACGCAGGCACAGGGAGAATGTGCAGACTCCGCACAGACAGTGATCCGAGCCGGGAATCGAAACCGGGTCCTTGGCTCTGTGAGGCAGCAGTGTTAAGCACTGTCGAGTCTGTCTTGTTCTTAATTATTTTAGCTTCAATATTAATCGGTAATCATGATTTATTTCGCTTTCAGAAAATGGAAATTAAATTGGAAAGAATTCAGTGCTTTGATTTCTAGCTTTGAGGTCTGCTGCAACATTTCAATTTGATTGGCTGTTTACCCTGCTAGATGATATCGCTGCTGCTGGATGTTTGGAGACCTCTTTGACCTGGTGTCAGATTTAAACTTCCTGGGCTGGAGTCTCTCACCTCGCCTGCGGCTGGGATTCTCCACTCCCGCTGCAGTGAATGGAGATTTGGCTGAGTGACAAATTCTCCGTTCTCACTGGTAGTGGGGCGTGCGAGTCCACAGAATTCCGGCCCCTGTCGGGAAAGGGAAAATCCACAGAATGGAGTTCGCTGGATCTTTGTGGGCAGTTTGTTTTTATTAGGTCACTGTTGAGTGAGTTGCCTCTCCACTGAAGGTGAAATTTAGGTCATTATTGTCAGGTAAATCATCTACCATGAAGTATTACATGACATAATCACTTCAGCTTTTGTCAGCTTTATTCCAAAACATTAGGGAACGCTGACCTTTACTTCCTTAACTTTTTCTATTTATTTCTTTTGTTTCCATTATTTTGTTTGAAGGTTGACACTAATCTCTGGGAAACATTTTGGACTGAGTTAATTTTAGGCTCAGGTTTAGAGTCATAGAGGTTTACAGCATGGAAATGGGCCCTTTGGCCCAACTTGTCCATGCCGCCCAGTTTTTACCACTAAGCTAGTCCCAATTGCCTGCGTTTGGCCCACATCCCTCTATACCCATCTTACCCACGTCCAAATGCTTTTTAAGAGACAAAATTGTACCCACCTCTTCTACTGCCACTGGCAGCTCATTCCGGATACTTACCACCCTCTGATTGGAAATAATTGTCCCTCTGGACCCTTTTGTATCTCTCCCCTCTCACCTTAAACTTATGCCCTCTCGTTTTAGACTCCCCTACCTTTGGGAAAAAGATGTTGACCATCTACCTCATCTATGCCTTTCATTATTTTATAGACCTCTATAAGGTCATCCCTAAGCCTCCTAGGCTCCAGGGGAAAAAAGTCCAAGTCTATCCAGCCTCTCCTTATAACTCAAACCATCAAATCCCGGTAGCATCCTAATAAAGCATTTCTGCGCTCTCTTTCTAGATTAATTGTGTGTCCATTGCAAATTCAAAGAAGTCCAAAGATTGATGGAAAGTTGTAAGTCTCATCAGCACACTTGCCACATGCTGCCATTGCCCGCCGTCTATTGATCATAATATGAGGCTGGGGGTTAAACTTGCACAAACCTATTGCTGGCAAGGTAGCGAGCATTCCCACTCGTGGCACCACTCATATTTATGCACATAATTCAAATTGTGGCATGAAAACACACAGTGCTGGAAATAGTCAGTGAGTTCTGAAGAAGAGTCATAGTCAACTCGAAATGTTGGCTGGGATTCTCCAACCTCATTTAACCCGCCCCCGTGCCAGCGACAACTGAGAATTTGGCACTCAGCCAAAATTCCATTCACTACAGCGGAACCGAAAAATCCCAGCCACGAATGAGGTTGGAGAATTCCAGTCATTAGCTCTGTTTCTCCCTCCACAGATACTGCCAGACCTGCTAAGTGTTTTCAGCACTTCCTCTTTTCATTTCAGGTTTTCCAGCATCTGCAGTATGTGTTTTTATTTTAAATTGTGGCTATCATTTAAGATTCCCATCAAGTACTCCGAGATAATTTCGGCAGTTTTGTGGAACATTACCACTTTTGACTGGGAGGTCGACTGATCAGCCATTCACTCTTTGGAAGTGAAAGATCCCAGGCAGCACTGTTATGGAGTGAATAGATGTTGCCCCTGGTGTACTCACCTGCACCTATCCCCCAACAACCTCAATGAAAAACCCATCATCTGGACATAATCACATTGGTCTTGCGGAAGTTAGTTGTAGGTAAATTAGTTGTTGCTTTCAGTATCATATTGAGGGTCAGCATAAAATATAGTGGCTTTAGAGTCTTATGATTGGCCAGAACTTACCATCTGCTCACACCAGCGGGATCTTCTAGTCTCGCTAATGGCGCACGCTTGCCAAAGTACCAGAAGATCCCGCCGCTGGCCAATGGCGCGCAGCCTCCCTGATGCACATCAATTTAGACACGAGGCTCGAAGCTCAGTAAATGAAGGCTTTTATTTACTATTAATGAAGCTATCAGAACTTATATACACTATCCCAGACTGAAGGGGTCCCGGCCAGAGCAGGGACTCTTATACCTCTCCCAGGAGGCGGAGCCTGACTGGGATGTGCCACAACAGTATCATACACAGGTGTAACAACCCCACCCTAACCCAACAGCAACAATAGCACAATCCAACAGTAACATATGTACATCCTTGTAGTCCTGGCCAGCCCCTGGCTCAGCACTATCCAGTGGGAACCAACGATGGTTCACCACACTCCCGCATGAGAAAAATGCCACGGGAAGGGTAGGGTGGCATGGTGGCACAGTGGCTAGCATTGCTGCCTCACAGTGACAGGGACCCGGCTTCGATTCCCAGATTGGATCACTGTCTGTGCAGAGTCTGCACGTTCTCCCCGTGTCTGCGTGGATTTCCTTCAGGTCCTCCCACAATCTGAAAGATGTGCTGGTTAGGTGCATTGACTATGCTAAATTCTCCCTCGGTGTACTTGAATAGGTGCTGGTGTGTGACGACGAGGGGATTTTCACAGTAACTTCATGGCAGTGTTAATGTAAGCCTACTTGTGACACTAATAAATAAACTTAAACTTAATATCATCATTGTCTTTGTGGTTCAATAGATTCTAACACCATTAACCGCTTCAAAATGAAGGTGTCATGATCATTATTTGGGAAGAAAATATATGGCGGGAGAGGTACATGGGTCCTCAGCATCCTGAATTCAGGTTTGCGATGGCAGAATGGGGACAGAAGCCTGGTCCTTCCCACTGTGGGATATTCACTGCGGGGCACTGAGTTACCGAAAGCAGAAGCCTTCGTCCTGGGAGGACGTTGGTAGGGAGGAGGACATTGGGAAGTGGGATTCCATGGGCCCCAAGAGGGCACTGCTTGGTACAGGAACCAAAGTCCAGGAGAAATTGGAGGTGGAGCCTAAACCCAGATCATGAGTTGAAGGCAGCTGAAGGTGGGCCTCTGTCAGGGGTGTGGGCTGCAGGAGAAGGAGGCACCAGAATCCTCATGGGGAGGGAGAGTGGGCAGGACAGTAGTCAGGAGCTGGTCAGCAGAACAAGTGGTTCACTGCATTGATGAACCAATTAAGGGCTTCAAATAGGGCAGATATCTGGAGAATCATAGAAGAGGTATCATAGAAACCCTACAGTGCAGAAAGAGAGGCCATTTGGCTCATCGACCTGCACTGAAAATAATTCCACCCAGACCCCATCCCTGTAACTCCACATATTTACCCTGCTAATCCCCCTGACACTAGGATCAATTTAGCATGGCCAATCAACCTAACCCACAAGTGTGGGAGGAAACCGGAGCACCCAAAGGAAACCCACGCAGACACGGGGAGGATGTGCAAACTCCACACAGAGAGTGACCCGAGGCCGGAATTGAACCCAGGTCCCTGGCACTGTGAGGCAGCAGTGCGAACCACTGTGCCACCATGCCACCCAAAACTGGCAGCAAATATTCACTGTAAATAGTTTGTTTCTTGGAGCTTAAGTGTTTATACAATTTTGATGCCAGTGAAAGCAACCATGTTTTTAAAAACTCCTTGGAGTCTGTGTGCTTAAATCCCACTTTACACCAGGATTCTTCTGCAAGATCCTATTTTAAATGTCACAGATAATCTGCACATTTATGGTGTGTGAGCCGTGATGGTTCATCTGCAAGAGTTCACAGGGTTAAATTGAGGATGTTGCAGTCTTTGAGCGATCTGTAAAGTGCAGTCCCTTCTCATTCTGCTTCCCGCTGACCAAAGAGAAGATGAGTGAATGATTTTTTTTTGGTTAAAGGCGCGTCTGTTATCTGCTTGAAACATCAATGAAGCTGCGGTTTGATTGATAATGCTGCTGTTAAACATGGCAGCTTGGAATTAGCCAAAGGCATACAGGTGTGGGGCTCTAATGGCCTTGACAGCCAATGGCAATATCATCCTTGGGGTGGAAGCTGGTTGGAGGTCAGTTCCCAGGCGATGACACAACTCTTGTCACTACCTCTCAACTGAAATGCATTGCGCACAGACAGTATCCTCAGGCACGCCAAGATAGAATTTGGGCCTGGATAGTGATGGATTGGGACAGTCCATCTCGAATATACCTTCACCTGCCTGCCTTCACTTCTTGTCCCTGCAAATAAGTTCAAATAATGGCAATCCCTTTGTATTACCCCGATGGAACTGAAAATATCTCTGCTAAAACCTCGTCCCTAAATCAATAACGGCAACACTATATTCTACACCCTCCCCTCTACTTCTCCACTATGTACTCTATGAATGGTATGTTTTGACTGTAACAGCTCGCACAAAACAATATTTTTCATTGTATCCCAGTACATGTGACAAAAATAAATCAATAAATCACTAAAGTAATGGTGAATATCTGTACTCAAATTATCTTTTCGAATTGCAGTATTCAGCTATCATGGGTCTTTCTGAATATGCTGACTTCTTGTTAGCACTAAGTGGTCCTCTTTGTGTAGCTTGTGCCAGACGAACTCACTTCTAATGAGAATCATTCATGCATGCATTTATTAGCATCTCATTAAAATTGATTTTAATATTGTAATGAGGTTCAACTTCACCTGATTGCCTTCCATCTCCGCAGATGTGCAGTCAGGTTCCCAATCCAATTTTATAGCTATCTCTGAGCACCCACTTGCCTCCCATTTAACCACACCTAAATAGAGCCCTGTGAATCAGTGCTCCAGTTTGTTAAATTTTAGCTTGCTTTTCACCTACACACAACCATAAACAAGTGTTACCTTCAGCACGACAGGATTTTTCAACAGACAAGAGTGTTTAGTCATATTCACCATGTTACAGTCGTCACTAGAATAGTTTGAATATATATCATAGAATTCAAACAATGCAGAAGGAGGCCATTCACCCCATCGAGCCTGCACCAACAACAATCCCACCTAGACCCCATCCCCGTAATCCCCCGCATTCACCCCACTAATTCCCCTGACATTAAGGGGTAATTTATCATGGCCAATCAACCTAACCCGCACATCGTTGGACTGTGGGAGGAAACAGGAGTTCCCGGAGGAAACCCACGCAGACATGGGGAGAATGTGGCCCGAGGCTGGAATTGAACCCGGGTCCTTGGCGCTGCGAGGCAGCAGTGCTAACCACTGTGACACCATGCCCTCCCAAAGAATTGTGGGGCTCGTCCGGGATTTGAACCCGGGACGTTTTGCATTCTACTGAAATTCCCTTAGCGAGAATCATACCCCGAGACGAACGAGCCAAAAACTAATCTGGCTGTATTTTATTATTTTGTTGATGATGAAAATATAGCATTGGCATACAATGTAATACAATGCTTCTAAAAATATTGAATTTAACAAAATCAAACCATCCAATTATTGAGAAGTAAATACTAAATATACAGCACGGTAGCACAGTGGTTAGCACTGCTGCTTCACAGCTCCAGGGTCCCGGGTTCGATTCCCGGCTCGGGTCACTGTCTGTGTGGAGTTTGCACATTCTCCTTGTGTCTGCGTGGGTTTCCTCCGGGTGCTCCGGTTTCCTCCCACAGTCCAAAGATGTGCGGGTTAGGTTGATTGGCCAGGTTCAAAATTGCCCCTTAGAGTCCTGAGATGCGTAGGTTAGAGGGATTAGCGGGTAAATATGTGGGGGTAGGGGTAGGGCCTGGGTGGGATTGTGGTCGGTGCAGACTCGATGGGCCGAATGGCCTCCTTCTGCACTGTAGGGTTTCTATGATTTCTATGATATGAAAAAGTGTGGATGTGGGCTGTTTGTCAGTCACATCTTAAATGGTTTATTCTCTAGAAAACACTTCAATATTTATAGCACTTGAGACCCATGAACCAGTATGTAGTACAGCTGTATATGTGGTATTCATAACTGTACACATGGCACTGCTTGTAAATCTGTCTGGTTATCTCATTTTCTAACACTCCACGAAAGTAGCAGTTATCAGGGTAGACCATTCTGCAGACATGCATCACATTACACTTCCTTTCCAAACCATACACAGTTAGACTAGAGGCTCTGCACATAATGTCTTCTATTTATTCATAGTTATCTGGTGTATAACACAATTGAAGGACAATGTGAAAATGAATCCTCAGAAATTTGTTCTGCATCAATTTTATCATTGAAGCTGCATTTTTCATGTATTATCAAGCTTCAGACATTCTTTCTTTGGAATGAACATTATGCAGATAATGCTAAGAAGTCCTGCAGTTCCTTTATACCCTGCAAAAATGAACAAACTTCAAGCAAGATGAGATTAGAAATGGATTCCACTGACACATGTGGATAGAATAAAGATACCTTATGCTGCAATGCTGTTTTCTTTTTGGAAAGGTGGTCTGTTTGCATATCTGGTTATGGGATTGAGAATCGTTACAATTAGAGATAATTGTATGGAACCATTAAAGTGAATCCGGTAAAGTCCATGGGAGAATGGATTGTGCATGTTTGGTGAAAGCAGGAGAGTTAATGGCCCAAATGGCTTTTTCATATGCTTTCTAACATCTGACATGATCAGAAGTCCACATGTACTGTACTGGGCAATTAAAATGATGTGGAGATGCCGGCGTTGGACTGGGGTAAACACAGTAATGTCCTGTTTGTGAACAGAATTCCCACTCACCTGAAGAAGGAGCTTAAGGCTCCGAAAGCTTGTGGCTTTTGCTACCAAATAAACCTGTTGGACTTCAACCTGGTGTTGTTAAACTTCTTACTGCAATTAAAATGAGCCAGATTCAGGAGCAGCAATTTGGTTCTCTGGTACAGTTACTCTATTAGTGGCATCAGCAAGTGCTAAGAAGGAGCTTTGCTGTCTTGCTGTTTATTTCCCCATAAAAGTAACACACAGCACAGGTTCTCTCAGCTGAACAACAGCAGAACCACTTCATAATTCAGTGCCACATTTGCTGCTGCTTCTAACTTAACACCAACAAGACTACTGAGTGTGGGTGAAATGCCACGATCGATAAGAAACAAAAAAAACCTTTTAGATTTTCTAAGGTGTGGAACTCATCAAGAAGTAAGCAGGGCATGTCTCTCATTAAGTGTCTGGATACATTTTGGGCTAGTGCAGATTGTGAGCTGTCACTTGAGGACATCCTTGGAGGCACAGGGATAGGGATCTCCAATAACAAGTCAATAGATGGAGATGGGAAGAATTGCCAACATCAAGGTGAGGGATGCAAGCGATTGCTCTCTTTTCCACCCCAGGTATAACCCAAGTTAGATGCAGACTAAGAATCTCTTTACCTTCCCTAACAATGTGCTTTAATGTCAGCCAGAGAAAAACACGACCCACATCCCAGTGAGACCTTTCTATTTCTTACACCAGCTAGACTTGTGGGTGAATCTTCCAAGCAGTGACAGTCGCCGTCGGATGACCATTCTGCTCCTATTTGCTTACCTTGCACTGGAGGTCCACAGCTCTTTGGATCTGGGCCTTCTCAGATATGTGGAGCGTTGAATGCTTTTTACGGCACCCTTTCATGCCCCCTTTTTACTGCACTAATCGCCATATTCCCAAAAGTTTAAATGTCCAAAAGTCACTTTGAGAAGTCACTGGCGAGAAGGAAAGTGTGTAAGATAGATGGGTGAGGATGTAGGTAGCAGGAAGGTGGGTGAGGGGGTAGTGGTTGTCGAGTGTGGGGAAAGTTTGATGGGGGTTTAGTTGGGGGGGGTTGGATGTAGGTGGTAATCAAGTGGGGGAGTTTTGTTGAGGGTCAGGGGGTAGTCAGGAGGTGCGGGGGTAGTCAAGTAGTTGACAGGGTAATTGGAAGGTAGGTGGCTAGTTGTGGGGTGGTGGGTGATTAGTTGGGTGAACAGAGGAGGTAGTCAGGAGGTCCAATGAGGGGTGGCTATCAGCAGTATAGTTACACGGGTTGGAACTAGTTTTAATCCTTCTAACTTTTCCTGGGTGACTATTCTGGTAAGTAACTTGGAACCATCTGAATTTTCTGATTCTAACTTATTGTTTTGGAATGTTCCAGATGCAGGGGAATTGCCCACTGGCTATCCAAAGGTCCCGGGCACTTCCCGTGTAGTCAGTACATGGAGACTTCCGAGAGCCTTCTGCGTTTTAGGAGAATTTTCATGAAGGGTATGACCATCCGAAGAATGAAAGTTCTTTGCCATGGTCTCTGAATAGGACTGTCAACTTCTCAATATTTCAATTGGTTTTAAGCAACAAAGTCACGCAGAGGAAAAGTCCCAAAGTACTGAGTACCGAAGCTCATTTCAGGAGAACAATTCAAACTGAAACATTGAGGAAAAGTCTCATCCTATCTCAATGGGTTATATCAATCTCAGGGCACAAAACAATGACATCTCATTTCAGTACCCAGAGAGAAGCTACAGGTCCCACCTGCAGCAGGAAGTTTTCCTGATGGGGGAGCTTAATTTGGCAATAGGCCAAAAGTCCATTTCTTGCGGCGGGGGGGACTTTAGCATTTCTGTTCCGGGGACTTTAAAGGCTGGTTAAACACAGGTCGAGTTTCTTGACGTACAATGTCAGGAAGCCCTTTAGCGTGCAGTGGCATGGTCTACACGCTCATTAAAAGTTAACCTCACTGGAATCAAGCTCCCCACCAGGGAGAAATTAGTACTATCTTCCCCAACTACACATAGGTGGGGTTCGCCTGGTAGTCTTCTTCCATGATCAATGTTGAGTTGCCGTTGCATTGTCCTGCATTAGGGGAGTGTCAGTTAGTGGCAGCCAGTGCCTGAGACTGGTTGGGTGGCAGTGCCAAGTTCACCCTCCAGGCAACAAGGAAGGGAGAAAGGGTTAGTAAGGGAAGGGTAGGGAAGTGGCCAGGGGAAGGTAGAAGGGCTAGTGCAGACTGTCTGGGTGCTCTTGAAATATGGTGTCTGGACCTTCGACCCCATGAAGTAACGTTGGGATAGAGCCTCCCTGCCTGCCTTGCTGTGGGCATCGGTGAGCCCCTCATGGATGTATATGTAATGAGCTACAGCGCAAGATCACATATAGCCAACCATCCTGTCCCACAGCGGAAATCATTCCCATTTCACTCGCACCATTGGACTTGGACTCCAGAACAAAATAATCTGGTCCAAATTTGTGAATTGAAGAACATTACATCACAGATAATTCTTAGGGCATTATCATTGGTTGCCAGCGGTCATTTATTTTTGTATGTGCAAGTGTGCATATTTCTTATCCTTTGGGTGAGTGCCTCAATTTCAATAACCCAGCAGAAAGCCTTTTGTAATTTTTAAGAAAGAAAAAGTTAGTTTATTTTCCACATCTTTACTCTTGTGGCCGGGTGTACAGGAAGTCACTTGATACATTACTATCTCATCGGGTCAAAGGTCCTGGCATCATATTTAAATGGTGCACGGACAATCATTCACTTACTGCAAGCTGGGTGCTCCGCTTTGCCCCTCTGGAATCCTTGCAGCTGTAGTTCACACTGGAGAAGCTAGCAGACGTGAGCAACCACGTCCCAGGACATCTAAATGTGCCCCTGGCATTGCCCTTTGCTCATTACTAGATGAAAAAAACTAACCTCCTGCCATACACCCATAGTCGGGCCAATACTCACCATTGCAGTGGACCCTGTTCACTAGCATCTTGACCTTCTCGAGGCCCAACTGCCTCTTACTGCTCAAGCCCTTGCTTCTCCTGGCCTTGTGCCAACCTGTGATGGGTCCTTTTCCTTGTCTGGAAGACAGCCATTTACAAGGCAGGGTTCAGCATCAACACCTCTGCGGATCTATGAATGATGGAAGAGATAAATTCAGTGAGCAGGTCCTTGACAGGTTTCACTCCATCTTTAAATCAGCAGGCCAGTGATAAGTCCTTCACCAGGCCTTCATCTAGACATGGCAGCCCCATCCTACCCCTTCCAGGTGAAGGACATCCTGGAGGGATGCAGATGGGTGTTCATCTGCTCATGGAGGCATTGTTCTTTGATGAGGGTGATGAGAGCCATATGCAAGAAGCCTCCCTCTGACACCATTTTGCATCCCTCCATTACCCTTGAGACTTGAGGAAGAGACAATTGTCACCTTGGCAGCAAAGGCAAACTAACCATATGAACCTTTGTTAGCCATGACCATTTAGCCAGGAGGATGGAGGTTTGGAATCACAAGTTAGCTGCCACCCACTAGCTGTGTCCCTTGGAGGCATCCACTTCCCTCCCAATCTCCCTCCCCTTCTTAAACCCTCCCAATCTCCCTCCCTCCCTCCCTCTGTCTGCAGCAGGTGGCAAATCACTCAATGAACGGCACCTCCACACCTTGCTGGGATCTCAATGTTAAGAGACTGGTGAATCAGGAACACAACTCTTGCCATGTCCAGCGTTGGCACAGCTTTTGCTACTGGGTCTCAATCGGGACAATTCTGCAATCTCACTGCACTGATTCTTTAGCGCAGCGGGCCAGAAGAATCGCACAGGTGGGGGCGTTTCGCGGGGTTCCTGTGAACCTTCGCACCCCACTAGTGACTCCAAGTGCCAGACTTCTGGCATGGTCTGTTCTGCGCGGAAATCGGCGAGGACATTTTAAATATCATTTCAATGTTATTAGTGGCCTCTGGACTGAATCCTCCGGGTCGCTAGCCTCTCCCATGCTGCCAGAGTGTTTCACTCCAGTGGATTTTAGAGTAACTCCCCACATTTGGGAAGCTGGTGACCCGACCCTGCTGGAGTGAGGGGGGGGGGGGCAATCGGGCCTTCCAGGGAGTTGGGTGCTGGGGGGTGGTGCCCCCTGTGCATAGGCACTCTGACAGTACCCGCCTGTGCCCTCGGCACTGCTGAAGGGGCAAAGTGCCAATGCCCAGGGGGCACCTTGGCACTGTCCATTGAGCATGGGACAGTGACAAGGGGGCATGGCCTAGGGGGCATGGGGCTACGGGGTGGGCTGGCAGGGTGTCTGCTGGGTGGTGGGGATCTGCACTGCAGGGTGTGGGGTGGACGAGGTGCTGGAGATCGAGGGACTCTTGCGGGAGATGGTCAGGGTGGTTTGGGGGGGCAGCATTGTCGGGGTCTCGAGCTGGCCGGCAAATGGGAGGCTGACAGTTTGGTGCCACTGCGCATGTGCAGAGGCCCACTTGCTAGGTTAGTATCGACTAGAGTTTAAAAGAGTAAGCGGTGACTTGATCAAACCTAGTGAGACCTTGAAGGGTACGGACAGGGTAATTGAGATTTTCTGCGCAACCCGTTGAGTGATTAGTGGCGGCAGGGACAGCCCACCATGAGCTGGTGGTGGGATCTTCTGGGGTTTCCCATTGAATGCACCCCTCACTGTCAAGAAACCCATGGCGAGGGAGCGCCACTGGCCAGACTGGAAGATCCCGCCTGTGTGAACAGCGAGGAAATTCCAGCTGGAGAGGATGTTTCCTCTTGTCAGGGAATCTAGAATTAGAGTTCACTCCCCTCTGAGCTTTCAACTTGAACCAGCTGACAAAGGAGCATTATAGCAGTTTCTTAAGGCCTGTGTCAAGTTGAGTTGGAGGTGAGGAAGTCGCACCTCAATTGTTACAGCACAGGTTGCCTCGAAGCAGCTAAGTTTAAAGGTCCAGCCACTTAGTAAGTGTATAAGAGAGATGGGGAGCTTTGAGGGGCTAAGGGAGTTCGGATGGTCAGTGGGTGACAGAGAGGTGATGCAGGGGATGATTGATTAATGGGGGGGTTATCAGTGGGAGGACTGGTCAGTGGGGGATTGGTTGGGTGGTCAGGTGGTGTGGGTAGGGATGGTGGGAAAGGCAGTTAGGGACTGGGAAAGGCGGTCAGAGTGATGGGAGGGTAGTCGAGTGGGTACGTAGTCAAGGGTGAGTGTAGTCCTGGGGTGAGGAGGGCAGTCAGGTGTTTGGGGATAGTTGGGAGGAAACAGTGGGATATTGAGGGGTAAGGGGCAGTCCTGTGGGGGGGTGGTGATGGAGTAGTGTGAGAGGGTGGGAGTTAGTCAGGAGCAATTGGGAGCTAGTCAGTGGGTGGTGGTCGGCAGGATCCTGTGGTGGAGCAGAAGGGTGTGGGAAGTCCCATGGGAGGGTTGGAATGGGTCAGTTAACCAGGAATCAGAAGTGGTTTTAATTATTCTATCTTTTTATGTAACTATTGTTGTAACACTGGTGGAACAATCCAATTTAATTCAGAGTTTCGAATGGTTCCCAGTGCAGGGCAATTGCACAATGGAAGTTTGAACTTGCCAGGTATTTGCCATGTGATCCTTATCTGGAAACCTCTTGGAGGGGGACCTTCAGAGCATCTTTGAGCTACTACCCAGTTAGGACACTCCAGAGATCTCAAATTTTGTGTCTTAGTTTTTAAACAGTCACAATATTGTTACACCAGCATGGTCATGACAATTACTAAATTCAAACAGGTTCAAAGACTTAAAGTTGAAATCCGTTGATAGTATTTATTGTAACTATGGTGCACATTTTCTGTAGGTTTTGGACGGACACATATACACCGTGATTTATGAACTGCACTGAGTGTGGAAGCTTATGGGGAACATTTTCCCAATAGGAAATGCTTCTTAAAGTGGCAATGTTTGAAATGGAGCATCATGTACTGTGTTCTGTATTGAGATTTGGACCGGTATCTACTAATGTATCCACCAACAGATTAGATCTAAGCTCCGCAGTCCTGTCACACCCAGTTGTGAATGGTGGTGAACAGTTAAGCAACTAAATGGAGGAAGAAGCTCCACGAATATGCTCATCCCCTATGATGGCGTGTGGTGATGGCAGCACATTAATGCAAACAATAAGTTTGAAGCATTTGCAATGATCTTCAGCCAGAAATGCTGAGTGGATAATCCATCGCAGTCTCCTACTGAGGTTCTCAGCATCACAGACCTCAACTTTCAGCCAATTCGATCAATCCATGTGATATCAAGAAACAGCTGATTCATTGGGTAGAGCAAAAACTATGGGCCCTGACAATATTCCAGCAATAGTACTGAAGACATGTGCTCCAGAACCTGCCGTGCTCCTAGCCAAGCTGTTCCAGTACAGTTACAACACTGGCATTTACCCAGCAATATGGAAAACTGCCCAGGTATGTCCTGTCTGCAAAAAGCAGGACAAATCCAACCTGAACAATCACCAACCCATCAGTCTACTCTCGATCGTCAACACAATTATGGAATGGGTCAACAACAGTGCTTTCATATGGCATTTATTCAGCAATAACCTGCTCATGGACACTCAGTTTGAGTTCTGTTCAGGTCTTCTCAGCTCCTGACTTCATTACCATCTTAGTCTTAACGTGGACAAAAGAGCTGAACTCCAGAGGTGAGGTGAGAGTGGCTGCCCTTGATATCAAGGCCACATGTGATGCAGTGTGGCATCAAACAGCCTGAGCAAAACAGGAGTCAGTGGGAATCAGAGGCAAAACTCTTCACTGGTTGGAGTCATTCCTGGCTCAAAGGAAGATAGTTGTCGTGGTTGAGATCAATCAATTCAGCACAGTACTTCACAAGTTACTCAGGGGAGTGTCCTAGAGCCAACCATCTTCAGCTGCTTCATCAATGACTTTTCTTACATCATAAGATCAGAAGTGGGGATGATTGCACAATGTTCAGCACCATTCATGATTCCTCCAATACTGAAGCAGCCTGTGCCCATATGCAGCAAGACCCGGACAACATCCAGGTTTGGGCTGATAAGTGGCAAGTTTAGCATCCATGCCACACAAGTGCCAGGCAATGACCATCACCAACAAAAAAGAATCCAACAATCTCCCCTTGATATTCAATCGCATTACCATTGCTGAATTCCCTACTACCAATATCCTAGGGGTTACCATTGACCAGAAGCTGAAATGGACGAGCCATATAAATACTGTGGCTAAAAGAGCAGGTCAAAGGCTGAGAATTCTGCAAAGGGTAACTCACCACCTGACTCCCAAAGCCTGTCCACCGTCGACAAGGCTCAAGTCAGCAAACTGATGGAATGCTCTCCACTTGCCTGGATGAGTGCAGCTCCAACAATACTCAAGAAACTTGACATCATCCAGGATGGAGGAGTCCACTTGATTGGCACCACATCCACCACCTCCAACACTCACTCCCTTCATGATTCACTGCACAGCGGCAGCAGTCTGCATCATCTATAAGATGCACTGCAGCAATTCATCAAGACTCCTTCAACGCACCTTCTAAACTCGTGACCTGCGCCACCTAGAATGACAAGGACAGCAGATGCATGGGAACACCACCACCTCCAAGTTCCACGTCAAGCAACACACCATCCTGGAACTATTTTGCTATTCCTTCACTGTCACCGGATCAAAGTCCTGGAACTCCCTTCCTAACAGTACTCTATACCTACCTATCTATGATGTGGAGATGCCGGCGTTGGACTGGGGTGAACCTGTACCTATCTACACATGGGCTGCAGTGTTTCAAGTAGGGGCTCAACACCACCTTCTCAAGGCTGATTGGGGGTGAGCAATAAAAATGCTGGCCTAACCAGCAACGCCATGTCTCCGAAAATAACTTTAAAAATGTTTAGGGGCAGTAGGTGACAACCAATCTTAAAGTTAGCATGCAGAATAGTATTGGGGTAGAAAGAAATTTGAAATCCAATAATGGGAACAAGTTGATTCAATCTAAAGAAGCAGGTAAAAGAAAAAAAAACTTGAAGGAAAGGTTTCATCTCATGAATTGATCAAGAAAGATAGTTTTTAAAGTAATTCCAGTGCCTTTGCACTTGCAGAAGGATGAGCATTCTAAGCTTTTAATAGAATCTAACTCTGGTCACATTAGTGGAGAAGCTCTGGGACAACTAGGACACCCTCAGGACATGAGCCCAAGATAAAACAGGACAGAAGCTTGAACCACAGAGCAGTACAAAATTGCACCTCCAACCTTGGCACTAGCCCCCTGAGGTATTTTAAAAATGGCATCCTGATCTCTGGAGAGCTGACATTGTTGGCTCTATCAGGCCCCGTCCCACCAGCATGTTGGTGTAGATCACTAAGTCCTGAAAAATATGGAGAGAAAATCTGACGAGCTGCATATCGGTATTCTTGCCTGGTCCAGCACTTCGAAAAAAACATTCCACCCATTGTTAGCTAAAGTTTAAGTTTTTGCAATTCAGGGCAAATTATTGACCTACTTAGGAGATTGACGGAACACCAGGGAGAAAGAGTAATGGGCAGCGTCTCTAATTGGCAACATGTGACTAGTGTCCAAGTGACTAGGGATCCGTGTTGGGGCCTCTGCTATTCACTATTTATTAAAGACTTACATGATGGGATAGAAAGACATGCATCCAAGTTTGCTGAGAACACAAAGGTTTGCAGCATTATTAGTGTGTAGCTGAAACTATAAAATTACGGAGAGATATTAATGGATTAAGTGAAAGAGGAAAACTGTGGCAAATGTCTTTCAATACAGGCCAGCATGAGGTCATTCATTTGGACTTAAAATAAATACATCAGAATATTTTCTAAATAGTAAATGGCGAGAAGCACTGGAGATCCAAAACAATTGAGGGTTCATCTACATAGTTAAAATGTTATGGGCAGGTAGAAAAGATAATCAAAAAAGAAATGCTAACCTTTATATCTAGAGGATGGGAATACACAAGGCAATAAATGATGTTACAGTTAAATAAAGCCCTTCATGCCTGAAGTACCCTGGTAGCATGGTGGCACAGTGGTTAGCACTGCTGTCTCACAGCGCCAGGGATCCAGGATCAATTCCAGCCTCGGGTCACTGTCTGTGTGGAGTCCGCACGTTCTCCCCGTGTCTGCGTGGGTTTCCTCTGGGTGCTCCGGTTTCCTCCCACAGTCCAAACACGTGCAGGATAGGCTGATTGGCAGTGCTCAATTGCTCCTTAGTGTCAGGGAGATTAGCGGGGTAAATACGTGGGGTGACGGGGATAGGGCCTGGGTGGGATTATTGTTGGTGCAGACTCGATGGACTGAATGGCCTCCTTCTGCCCTGTAGAGATTCTATGATAGTGTGAGCAGTTCACACCTTCAGCAAAATACATTGGCTTTGGAGGGAGCTCAGTGTAGAATGCCAGTAAACTCGTAGTAGTATAAATGCCTGGCCTACCAAGCTTTAGCTTAGTGGCATAAATACACATGAATACCACACTGTAAATATACAATGTGTGAACTTCATGTAATCAGATGCAATTAATTTCTGAAGCAGCTTAATTATGCACTAAGAAATGCGTACCAACAGTTTACAGCATAATGATGTAGATTAAGTAGGAGTGTCAAATATCTGCCGTGCTTTAATTTGAAAAAAGATGGTTAGCACCGTCATTAGAAGACTGACTTTTTTTGAAGCACAAAACATCTGACACAACGGAAAAAGGGTGAGGCTGTGACATGAGACTAGCAGCTCCCATTATTACTGTTTATTTCTTATCAGTGCTATCTTCCAAGGGCAAATTAAAATTTAATTGTCAGTCTCTGTAGACTTCACCAGGAAGCACTTATGTACCTGAGCGGCTTTCAAAGAAATCTTTTAGCTCAAGCTCCCAATGCACTATCACAACTCGACTGTACTTAGCAGAGGTTGACTTAATTTATTGTGCAAATGACTAAATATCTGAAGCTATTTCATTAGGAGCATGTTCAGTGATGGTAACAAAATAAAATCAGGAAGAATGTGAGGCAGAACCTGTCTGTCCTTTTGACGTGAATTAATATGCTGGTACATTTACTCAGTACAATGCGATTTATGCAGAGCAGTTTTATTTAGAGCTGTTTTTCAGTCTCATTTAGAGTAGGGACAGTACACAGCAGGATCTTGGCTGAAAGCAGAGGAGGAATCAAAATCCAACTGAAACTGACAATTTATCACGCAGCTAATACAACACGAGTACAGTGAAGAGGTTCAGCTTTTATATAACAAATCCCACCAAAAAGGCAACGGAAGGGTTGCAGAATTCAAAGACAGGAGAAGCTTTCAGAAAGTCCGACTTCCCTGCCTCACAAAGCACGTTCTCCTTTTATTGCACTTTTCTTTTGAAAGTACGATTCATCTTGCAGAGATTAAGCCTTAAATTAGGTCGCAAAATCATCAAACATTAATTTTATGTATCACAGTGTTATCAGGCAAATTCACCAAACCCATTCTCCCAGCAGAGGATCCACAGTTGAAAAGAGCGCAGGATATAAATAGGACTTATTGTGGCACTGATTGTCTGACCTGTTCTCCCTTTCAGCATGACTTCACGGCGGAAGAACAGGATTGGTGAATTTACTCTTATACTCAGTTTTAGCGTTTCATTATAGGCTGTCATCATTTTTATGCTTAGGATTATTTTTGCTCTTATCTGCACTCTTTACGAAATACATTTGTCTCTTTCGAAGCACGTTGAACAAAATTGAGCACAGAAGTCCACGTACGATTGGACCAATAGATTATTAAGGCTCCACATAGCCATATGCAGACATATATTTCACTCTGCTGGCTATGCAAACCAGCATCCTATTTGCTTTTTTAAATTGTTTCTGCATATTATCCCAACTCTGAAAGTGATGAATCTACCATTATTCCCAGGTGCCCTTCTAAGTCTCTATGCTAATTCTGTTCTCCATTCATAGTGCAGTTTGTTCATTTTTTTCTTCATCCACTCCCCAGTTGATATTTGTTATTATCGATTTCCATTTAAGATTTCTCTATCTTCATTTTCCTAAATCCTTCTGAAAATTGTCAATTAGATTCATAAGGCCGATTGCACTTTCTAATTTAGTGTCAAATATTAAATGGTTCTTGTATTCATATCATTTATTTACATAAGAAATGATAGCTAATATTTTAACCCTCTTGGGGAGCGCCATGCAAATAGCCTCTCCCCCAAATTAACACCGCACTTCTCATGAGAACACTTTCCAATTTTTATTCAAACATTTCATTCAGTCTTGTGTTCTGTGCTAGATTCCTATCATTTTTCATTTTATGGGAATCTTGTCATTCATACGGTATCTTGTCAAGGACCTCCTAGAAGTCCAATGAATTATGGCCGTAATTCTCCGACCTCACCCGCGGCTGAGATTTTTCCAGTCCCGCTCCAATTAATGGAGTTTTGGCTGAGCGCCAAATTCTCTGTTCTTAGTGACAGCGGCGGCGGGGCATACAAGATTGGAGAATCCTGGCCTATATCTCACAAAGCGCCAAAATCAATTTTAATTGTAATAATTTCAGGGAAATCAAGAAGCTTTGTCAAACAGGATCACCTCCTAAATCATTATGGCGATTCTTATGAAACTATTGTTACTGAGGTACTTCTTCAGTTACCATTACTGCACCTCTTAACCTAAGAGTGTAAAGTTGCCTAGGTTGAATATGATCCTTTTAAATATATATATATGTACAATGTTTGGGGAGCCGATGCAGACATGCTGAACAGAATGGTCTCACTCTGTACGTAATCCTTCTTTGGTTCTGTTTGCCTGTTTGTCAACTTAATCTTCTATTATTGCAAAAATATGGACAAGGTAACACATAACAGAAAAAGATTTGAATTGAATGGGAGTAATCGGATGAAGTTAAATTCCTTCAAACAGACTGCGCAGGGCACCTTGGGAGTGAAGGGAATTCAGAAAGTGAGCCAAGACGAAGCCAGGTGACTCTTTAAAGTTGAAGGCTAACACCCTTTTTCAGTTGTTCTTTCTCAATTGATTTGATCATTCTTTTGATTCATTTTAGCTACATATCTGAGGGCATTTCAACTACAGTGGTATTCCTTAATTTTTGCTCAGCTGTCATGAGTGAGTGCAGAGAGTGCCTAATCTCAAGAATTGAGCAACTTTCCTTTCCTTCGTTTTTAGGTGGGAACTGGGAAAAGTAAGCAGGATAGGTGCTTTGCTTGGGAATTACTTCAAAAAACTTTCCACTGCAAGGCAGTTCTCTTTAGTACTGTTCCGCCATTCAATGGATCGAAAATAGAACTGAGTTTTAATATTTTTGAGAGCACTATGATTTCCCTGGTTTAATTGAGTCACAAAACAAGCGTGCCAGGAGGGCACCAATGACGCGTCTCCAATCAATGCCAGCTCAGCCAATCAAGAAGAATTATGTGACAATGTCATAGCTGAACTTCCTTTTTGCCTTTATCCTCTTAATTTTAACCTCCAATCAGTGCCCCACAAAAAGCTCCTTGAAGTCATGAACTATTAGTATTCCGAAATACTTTCCCATGGTATTAGCCATTCTGTTGACAATTCAGACAACGTTGGGTGTTCTTTATTAAGGAAAGAACATGCATTCAGATTTATGTTTCTACGATGAAATCCTGTTTACCATTTCTGCTGGTGAGCGATAGAGAAAGAAAATAGTCCGTGTATGTGACAGAAAATAATGAAAATGGAACATAAGATCCCTTGGCAATGGTTGATTAATTTATTCATTAGTCCTTAGCATTTCATCTTGGTGCATAGCCTCTGACTGAATCCTCAATCTGAAAAACAAGTGAACTGCTCGAGGGCTTTGGAGATCCTGTCTCCTGTCTCTATTTGCTTCTGAAGTTGGTGAATACACTGATCAGCCCAGTGACCTTTTCAATAGTTATGTAGATTGTAAATAAATGATGGCATCTAGTATGCTGTGGTAAATGTGTCGTTAGGATCTAACATCAAGTCTTTTTAAGTATAAAAAAAGAAGCAACCTTTACAATGTGATGACAACATGATGGTTTTTGAATTTTAAATTCATTCTTGATACAAAGATAGCAAGATTTTCTTCATGCATCACTTTCAAGAATCAGGCAGGTTGGCATTCTCCCATTTTAATAACCACAATTTTTCTTGCCATATTGGAAAGAAGTGTTTGTAAATTGTTATGAAAGTCAGATTTGCCTTAACGTTGAAAGTAGAGGTCGAGGACTTTAACTTCCTGTGGACCTCAGAACTTTTGTGCATGCTCAGACCCGGAGTAGGCTGCACATGCACAGATTGATATTTTTTGTGTTCTTTGGATCCTCCCCCCCCACCCATGCAATAGGAAGAACAGTGTGAAAACTGGGGTGGAATGGTGGTACAGTGGTTAGCACTGCTGCCTCCCAGCACCAGGGACCTGGATTAGATTCCCGGTTTGGGTACTGTCTGTGCGGAGTCTGCACATTCTCCCCGTGTCTGTGTGGGTTTCCTCCGGGTGCTCCAGTTTCCTCCCACAGTCTGAAAGACGTGCTGGTTAGGTGCATTGGCCATGCTAAATTCTCCCTCGGTTTACTCAAACAGGCACTGGAGTGTGGCGACTAGGGCATTTTCACAGTAACTTCATTGCAGTGTTAATGTAAGCCTACTTGTGACACTAATATGGGTCAGGTGACTGGTGTCAGAGTCCCAGGCAGGGGAGAGGGAACAGTGAGATGTTCGGAAGGGAGAAGTAACAGGGGAGGTCCCATTAGAAGAGTCCCAGAGAGGGGACAAGGACAGAAAAAGGTCTCAAGTTCCATTAAAAAGAAAGAAGCAGAAAAGAAGAGCTACAAAATGGGGAAAGGACTGTGGGTAGCAGACTTTTAAGTGAAGTGTGTTCAAAAGAAGCCCTGGTAATTGAAGATGGCTCAGAAAAAAGCCTTGAAGATCCAAGAAGGCAGCTGAAGAATGGTGACTCCATGCTGTTGGCCATTGGGGTAAAGTTACCCCTTTGGAGCAGTGGTGCTTTGCTTGGCACGATTAAAGAGCTAAAGTTGTGCTTGAGTGCATACTCTGGAATCCAGGGAACAGAATCTTGGGAGATGGGATTCCTGTGATGTGGGCCGTTGCTGATGCTGTCCAAGTTGGAGCAACATTTGGAGAGAATTCCAAAGCAAAATCTTTGAAGGTTAAGATTGGAATGGACTTTCATTGAGATTGATTGAGTCACAATTGTATTGATGTCTGGGTGGATTTGGTCATATATGACATTTATTGTGTAGTACAGTGTGTTTGACCAGAGTTTGACTGTTGGGTCACATTTACCTCATATTAACCCAGAATGTTAGAGTATAAGATAGATATTGTAAATTGTTTTATCTTTCTGTCCTTGTATAGTAAAGTTTATTTTTTATCACACACATAACGTTGATGTGCCACCCTATGCAAGGCATTATGGTGATGTCTATCATCACACACCCCAATCAAGGTCATGACGGGATGCGTCGGCAAGGCCCCCATCAGAATGCAAACACTGATCACTTGCAGCCACTCAACACTCGCTAACATGATGCCAGGTTTCTTTGGGGCGGGGGCGGGGGTGGGGGGGGGGGGCGGGGGCTATATTCACCTGTGCCCAATGATTGCCTACAATCTCTAATCTTCCTCACCTTCACACTACATTTAGGTGTATCCCCAGGATCCACGTCCAATGTTGTGGCGGTCTGCTGACTTCCACGCCCTTTTGCTTGAGATTACCTTGGCAGGCGTCCCCTCGGTAGCTGGGACCTTGAGAGATCAGGCTTGCCTTCAGGCAGCATGGATGTTTGAATGCTGCCTTCCTCAGTGTCAGGGACTAGAGGGGTGTCACTTACAGGGAAGTGGGTGTCAGATGGGCTGGAGATGCCCAGGGTCCCCTTGCTGGAGGGCCCTGGGCTATATTCCTGTCGATCCTCTTCCCTTCTGGTTCTCAGGGGCCCTTGTGCTCCTCCATGGGATGAAGGGGCAGCTGAAGCAAGATCCAGAAATGCCGCTTTCCTCTGGCTCTGACACTCTGGATTCCCATCAGCACCCGCACCATGCAGTCGAAGCCTGGCACCATTGAGCACACACACACATGGAGGTCATGAGGTGAACCATGGTGTGGACATCTCCTGCCATGGAGTACACATCCTGTACCAAGGTCTCTGTTGTAGGTAAAAAACCTCTGACACTATTAGTAGATCAAAATGCAGGTTTATTTTCACAATTGTGGGAGAAGTGAGGTTCCTAACAGTGGACCCCCAGCCTTCTCATCGAACACAAGTAAGAACAGAGTTTATATATGTCCCGGGCCCCGCCCTCATTACATTGCAATTCTCTAAGATGTCTGTCATTGTTCATGGTGAGATTCTTGTTGTATTAGCAGTATCTTCCTCTGCGTAGTTTGTTCGATCTCCAAGGCCACGATTGTTCGTCATTTATATCCTTGAAACAACATCACAGGTTTTGCACAAACAAGTTAACTAATATACATACAAGTTTGTGTAATACTTTATATCAGGATAAGATGAATAACGTATGATGAATATATATATATATGAATCTATGGTTATACAAAGACAGAAGGCATACATGTCAACTCCATCGTGGTAAACAAAGGTACATGAAAATGGAGACTGTTTAGCTTATTTCTAGCTGGGTTAATCGCATTTCTTAATAACAAGAATTGCTGTTCCTCTTATCTGGTACAGACATGAAAAACACCGAACTCTGACAAAAACATGAACTCTGCAGTGTTCTCAGCAAAATCACAGAGTTCGGGTCTTAATGCTTAAGTGTGACAAAGTTCATTAACCCATTCCCGACTTCAGTCTCCACTGCGGTCGCCTCCCTCGCAGTGTTAGCCTCATTAAGCTATAGTGATGGCACCATCTCCTCGGATAAAAGGCGATGAGATTCTTCCAATTGGTCTTGCCCTCTGAAGAGGGCTGCTGTCATCCCCTTCTGATGCTTGCAACTCTGCCTTTGCAACATCAGGAGCTGTGGGATGACCAGACCCAGGGTTACATCATCAGCAATGGGCCATGCCGAGTCCTGGGCTCTGGCATCCCTCCGAGTGCCTCCGACTGCTGTGGATCTTCAACTGTGAGATGCTCATCAGTGAGTGACCCAGAAGCCTGTCTAATTAGTGAACCCACCGAGGTGTGAGTATCTGTGGTGGTGTCGACTGTGGGTGACAGCTGTGATGTCTCTTCCATTGTGGGGTTGGAGAAGTCACCCTCAAGAGTTGCGGTTGTCTAATGGGTACAGGGGGCATGAGGATGGCCAGGGCTGTTCCGCTGCTCAGCCTGCAGGACACAGGACATGACATCAATGCATTATAGGGAATATGAAGGGAACATTGATTACTCACTTGAGACTTGAGGAGTGACAGTGTGTCTTGAGGATTTTCACATTTCTCTGCTGCCCCCATTTCATCAGCAGCGCAGTCGCACTCTTCTTCCTCCTTGGACAGCTCGAGGGCTCGCTCCTTGAAACGCATGAGGGTTCTGACCTCGGGCATGATTCCAGCTGGCAGTGCCCGCTCACTCTTGTTGTGATTGAGCTTGTCCTGCAGTGGCACAGACGGGGAGAGTGTAGATGGCGATCGTAAGATTGAAGATGGTGATGAGGTGTGGCGGGCGTGGGGCTTGGTTAGGACCTTAGGGGAGAGGAGCAATAGCAGCTACTGTGGGAGCACGGTGATTGTGAGAGGAAGGGGGGGGGGGGGTGGGGGGATGGTGGGGTGGAAACCTGGTGCCTGGTTTTGGCAACCCTCAAGGTGGCCAAGTGAGAGATGGAGTTAGAGGCACAGGGATGTGTGAGTGGGAGGCTGGCGGTGGTTCAGTTAAAGTTTATTTATTAGTCAGAAGTAAGTTTTGCATTAACATTGCAATGAAGCTACTGTGAAATTCCCCTAGTCGCCATACTCCGGCGCCTGTTCGGGTCAACACACCTAAACAGCATGTCTTTCGACTTCTTACTCTTGATTGAGTGAAGGTCATTCATCTTCTCCTGACACTGCTGCCCTATCCTCTTCTGGAATGAGCTCGTACTGGACCAGGGCTGCCAGTGCATACCAGGATGGGGTGGTGACCATGCTGGAGGGCTGTCTACTGGAGTGGAGTGTCCGCCTCTGTTCCACTCCATCCAGTATCCTTGTGACGGCTCCCCCTGAAAAGCATGATGCAGGCTTCTTGGCTGCCATCGCCTGCGGTCATTGTGGAACAAGTGCTGGAGAGCCGTTTACATGGAGCTCCTCAGTGCTTACAGCAGCTAGGTTGCTGCAGGGCGGGCGAGTCAGATGTGGAACACGCCGCAGGAGCGGGATAAAACTCATGGGCACAGAAGTTATTTTGAGCGAGGCACAATATTCGGTCTGAAATCGTGCAGGAGCCGTTGATGGAAATCTCCCAGTTTTTCATGCTGGAATTAACACTCTGCCGTTTTTTTGGTCAGATTTCATCCACCGTGTCAGGCTCAGTGTGAAAATCAGTGTGAAGCTCTCCAGCTGCACAAGGCCAGTTTTCTCTCCAGATCGTGAGCCTTTTAGAGTGAACACAATGAGTGGGAGGGGTTTACATCGTCACCCTGACAGGGCAGGTCCTAATAGAGCCAGTGAAGGCAGCTCCACCACGATCCAGCCTCCCTTTTTAAAGGGTATCCTGATCAGTGTTAGAATTAAACCCCCCCCCCCCGCCCCACCCCCACACCATCACCATGGAGTTATTGCCGGTTTCTCCCCTCCCCTCCACTACCCACTCTGCCCCATGCTTACAAGCTCCCCCCTCACTGACCGCTCCCTTATCCACCGCCACGCATAACTGGAAACCCCTGCCATGGGACTCCAACAAGGGCCTGCCCCTGGCTTAGATTGGCACTGGCAGGTTGTCACTGTGCAGTGGCAACTTGGTAGTATCAATCAGTGCTAGGGCACTGCCTGGGCATGTCCGCCCTCCCCCTAGGGGATCCCCTTGACTGAATCTCACTTTTAAAAAGGTGTTGTAAACCTCACCGACGTGACGTCATATCGGCAAGGTTTGAATATTCACTGCAGGGGGATATCATGTAGCTGGGGGCGCGGGGTTACTGGATAATGATATTCAAATTTCTTAAAATCCATTTAAATGATGTTCTCATCCTTTGTGGGTTTGAACCTTGTGATGTCGCCGTGAGGGGCGGGGAAATTGGGAAACGCAATGTCTCCGGATTTTCCACCTGCGTCGCCGATCTTTCTGGCAGCAGAAGACCCACCACCACCACCACCACCTCCCCCATTCTATCTGCAATGTCAGTTTTATACTGAGGTGTAAAATTAATATCTACCCCATCCTACTCTTGCAAAATACTGCAGGTGAGATTTTCCAACACCTCCCCACACCCCCCTACTGCACAAGGCCAGTTTTCTCTCCAGATCGTGAGTCTTTTAGAGTGAACACAATGAGTGGGAGGGGTTTACATCGTTACCCTGACAGGGCAGGTCCTAATAGAACCAGTGAAGGCAGCTCCACCACGATCCAGCCTCCCTTTTTATGCTTTATGGTAGTGGCAGAATGTTCCGGTAACGGGGTTTCCTGTTTCCGCACCCTTGACCGCGGGGGACCGCACGCCGTGGGGGGGGGGGGGGGGGGCAGGGGAGGGCAGGGACATTGGTTGGAACGTTTCATAAGAACATAAGAACATAAGAAATAGGAGCAGGAGTAGGCCATCTAGCCCCTCAAGCCTGCCCCGCCATTCAATAAGATCATGGCTGATCTGAAGTGGATCAGTTCCACTTACCCGCCTGATCCCTTTAACCCCTAATTCCCTTACCGATCAGGAATCCATCTATCCGTGATTTAAACATATTCAACGAGGTAGCCTCCACCACTTCAGTGGGCAGAGAATTCCAGAGATTCGCCACCCTCTGAGAGAAGAAGCTCCTCCTCAACTCTGTCCTAAACCGACCCCCCTTTATTTTGAGGCTGTGCCCTCTAGTTCTAGTTTCGGCCTGTGCCACTAGCTAGCACCAATTAATTTCTTAAAAACTGAATTAAAACTTCAACAAATGCAGTGAGGACTCCTTTTAAACTATTACCAATGAATCTGCTTCCACACAAGATTTATCGAGCCAAAAAGCTTTTGATGACATTAAAATTGATTGTAAAAATAAAATTCTGTGACATCTGGTAAAAAAATCATTCCATAAACAGTCACACATGAATATAGAACTGATTCCTTAATCCCTTTGTACCATAGACTGAGCAGGCAATAATTTATGACAGGAACATTTCTTGATAAAAGTGGCATTTTACCCTATGAATACAAATCTATCACAAGTCCCTGTAACAAAGCAAAAGTAAGACTTGCAATTATATAATGCTTTTCTTGACCATTGGAAATCTTAAAAGTAGGATTACTATTGGTCAGGATACCAGAGATAAACCACTACTCCTCTTCAAAATAGTGTCATGGGATCTTTTACCTCTGACTGAGCAGAAATGCAGGCCCTCAGTTTCGCATGTCGTCTGAAAGACCACAGGTGGAGTTTTCCCGTCCCACCCAACAGGGGAATCGTAGCGGGTGGGACAAGACCATGCTGAAATCCGTTGACCTCTGGCAGGATTTTCCGGTCTTGGGGTGAGGAAAATTCCACCCCGCATCTCCAACAGTGCAGCACTCCTGCACAGAGGTGTCCACTGTGATTATCATGTTCAGCCCTAAAGTGGGACTTGAACACAGAGGCAAGAGTGCTACCAACTGAGCTACAGTTGACAAATTGATAATTAGGGTGATAATATGAATATAAGCTGCAAAATTCCATATGTATCTCATATTTACTAGAAATAATTACGATTCATCATGTGCAAGTCATTAATGTCTATCTTGTGTGCTCTTTATCTGTTTTTGTGTCCTATTAGATGTATTCTAAGTGACTCATGTTTCATCGTTGGTTGTGTCAGCATCATATACCTTTGCAAGTTGAACATCACTGAGCTTCCGTTGAGGATAATAGATGGACATGCCGGCCTCATCAACTGAGGATTCAGCATCTTTGCTTTAGGTCAGGGGATGTTTGACAATAGCAAGGGAACGGGCAAACTGAGGCCGGAGTTCTCCGATGTTGTTTGCCCCACCACCGCTGCCGATGAGAATGGAGACTTTGGCGCTCAGCCAAATCTCCATTCACTTCAGCAGGACTGGAGAATTCCAGCCTGAATGTCTGGCAAGCAGTCATGGTGTCATTCCCAGAAAGGGCAATATTTTCCCCTCCCTTTGAGCCATGGCTGATACTGCTCCTGCAATGCTATGTGAGCACAGAGTGCAAGAGTAATGTGATTTGTTGGAAGCTTCTGTCAAGGCTGACCCCAAAGACAAGATGGCAGCCCTGTAAACCTCCATGGCAACAATGTGAACTGCGATGAAGGCTCTGTATAGAGGCTCTATCAACAGTCATCTGTTAATAGAGATGACTATTGAGTCCATAAGGGGTGATCTCCATGCTCTGATAGCCCAGACGCAAGATGGAGCTGGGATCCTCCATGCCCTGAGCCACTGTATTGTTAACTCACAGGCAGGTTGCCCAGTGCACCTAGAATTTCCTGCTATATATCAATAAACCTTCTTTGTTATCTAGGCCCTGGAAGTCTGCAAGTGACTCCTTTGCAGCAGAGCTAGTATGTGACTTTTGCGCTCACATTCTCTGGGATATGTGATGGTAGACTCCATACAAGAAGACCAATCATCTAGCCTACACTCTACAATATGGATGCTCACTGTCTCTGAACTAGTGTTTGCCAGGGTTAGGTCAAATGATGGGGCATCATTTGTTAGACTGACTTCCCAATCCTGAAGTGACAGTTGGGCCTCCACATTTTCAACAGAAGAAAAGCACAAAGATTTGCCTCTGTTGCGAAGGGACAGAAGGAAGATAAAAGGCTGCTGACAGCATTTGCAGTTTGACATATAAAGTGTGTGGACTGAGGTAAAAGTAAAAAGAGGAAAAATGGAGAAGGCTGAAAAGAAACCCTGTACAACATCTCCTGTGGGGCTGCCACTTATCATAGTAACACACAACACACTTTAGCAATGGTGGCCCAGTTCATCTTCTTTCATGGGAGGCAGGTGTTGTGCCTGCCGCACAGTCTGTTTTAATCCTTATACGGTGGACAAATAACTACGAGTAGACGTCTTATTAGTACAATCAATATTTATTTAAGACACACAATCAATAATCACCCACCCAACCAACAATAAGTTATCTTTACGGAAAATACGAGAGTTCAAGTCCAATACAAGACCTTGACTTAACTTTGCGTGACTGGCAGGTACCCAAGCAGATATTGGCCTTTATCTGCGCGCTGGTCTCGGTCGTCCTCTGCGTAGTCTGGCCCTTTGGTCTGATCTGGCACTCAGGCTCTGGTCTTCCTTCCTTCCCAGGTGTGGTGGCTCTCCTCGTGCTGGTTGTCGCTGGCAATAGTCACCGGTGTTGTAGCTCGTTTGTGGGGTCAGAGAGAGAGAGAGATTCTTGGTTGTGCAGCACCCTTTATACCCCGTTGGGTTTCGCGCTCCTTTTGCCATTACCAATCAATCGATCAGGACTTGATCACCCTGTTCGATAAAGTCCAATCGGGTGTTGACACACCAATCTCTGGGTGTGTCCCCAACGGCCATGTCTGCAGGTGCTGGGGGGCACGTAGAATACACACCTCCCTCCCAAATAAGGGGTTACCGCGTCTGGTAAACAACCCAGTTTGACCAGAAAGTCTCTTTTGTCCTGGAGATGACCCATATCCTGTGTATTCAGTCGTCTGAGCTGCAGCCTGTTTATCTCTGTCTTTTAGGCTGCACCCTGTCGTTTTAGATCTTGCCCAATTGTCCCAGAGTGCTTTACAAATCGCCATTTTAGATGGCCCGTTTGGCCACACAGGATTTGCAAGCACACTCAGCCCCATCAGGTGGCAATGCCCTGCCACAAGTTGTGAGGCCGCCTCTTTCAAGAAAAGAATGTGCTTGTGACATCCTTTGAGGTGTTTAGAGGAAGTGCATACCAGATTCAATTATTTGTGTGTGGTGTGTAAGGCATGATGTTGAGAGAAATGACAATTGCAATATTCAAGATTTTTTAAAAATTCATTCGAGGGACATATAAGTCACTGGCAGGCCAGCATTTATTGCCCATCCCTAGTTGCCCTTGAGCAGGTGGTGGTGACAACTGAGTGGCTTGCTAGGCCATCTCAGAGGGCAGTTGAGAGTCAACCACATTGCTGTGGCTCTGGAGTCACATGTAGGGCAGGTAAGGATGGCAGATTTTCTTCCCTTAGTGAACCAGATGGGTTTTTCCGACAATCGACAGTGGCTTCATGGTCATCAGTAGATTCTGAATTCCAGATATTTTTTATTGAATTCAAATTCCATCATCTGCCATGGTGAGATTCGAACCCGGGTCCCTAGAATGTTAGCTGAGTTTCTGAATTAATAGTCTAGTGATAATACACTGGGCCATCACCTCCAGTATCACTTGTGGGAACATGTGGTACGGTGACTGTAAGCGATGAAACGAAGGGGAGAAGTGAGTAATGTGAGTAGTGAGGCTGGACATTAGAACAACTCTGAATTGAACTTAATTTAACACTGCAGCCACATCTTGTGTTCTACGATCCTGGTATTGACCTATTCTGTATCTTCTTCCACTGGTGGTGGAGGTGTTGCCTAGAGTTCTTTCTGCATCTGGTTGGTGTGGCATCTGTCTACTCCTGTCTATTCACTAGACAAGGACTTACACATGACACCAAGAACCTGGTAACCTTTCTGGGCCCTTTATAGCCAATGTTCTAAATCAGCCAAATTGAACATCCCATTTAAGGAGGTGCCTTTAGAGACATCCAATTTTGCCACTCCACCAAGTAGATGTGCAGTTGATGAATAGTACTGACAACAGGTCTGAGTTGCCAGCACCAACTGCATGTGGTCCTGGAGGATACATGATGACTTTGCTCAAAGTGCACCCAGTCCCCTGCACTCCCTTATTCCGGCGTGATAAGCTGTATGTTGGATGTTAAATATTTTGAACTAGAATTAATGGGACACCCACGCCTGCCATAGAATCATAGAATCCTGCAGTGCAGAAGGAGGCCATTTGGCCCATCAAGTCTGCACTGACCACAATCCCACTCGGGCCCTATCCCCATAACTCCATTCATTTATCCTAGCTGGTCCGCCTGACACATGCAATTTAGCATGGCCAATCCACCTAACTTGCACATCTTTGAATAAAAATACCTGTCGGATATTTTTTACAGTGCACCATATTCTGTAAGCATTCCTTTTAAATCCAAAACATCACCACTGTTCTCAAATAGTTAATCTGGATGGCAGTGGTGAGTCCAACATTTAAGAGGCAGAGGGCAGACACAGTATATACTCAACAGTGCTCCCTGGTGGCTTGCAGGCTAAGAATTGCATCCAACCTGTGCTGCACACATTCAAGGAGAGGGAAGAAGAATCCACATGGCTAGATTACAGACAGGAAAAATTGCATGTGTTCCTAAATGATAAGCACGAACTTGGCCAATAAACAAATTAGAAAGCATTGCACTTGAAGGTTACGTCTAAGGATGTGTTTGAATGCCGGCAGGAGACTGAATGGGACTTTGAAACATTAATGGTCCAAAATTTTCCACTAATCTAAGCAGGAGCAGTTTGGAACTTGAACAAAACAATGCACAGTGTACATAAGCAATAAAATATCAAGGGCTTAGAGGATGAAACATGACCCTATATTTACTGCAGGTCAACCTAACACAGTCTCATATGTTTCTAGTGTCGTTACATGAGCTCAGATAATGTGATGCTGTATTTTATATAAAGAATTACAGTCGCATATCATCCAGAAAATGATTGAGAGAATGTCTTTTGCGATTTGTTGAATGAAAAATCAAAAAGGAATGAGTTGAAATAGTTTTTTTTTTCTCCCGTTTCTTTTGAACAACAAACCAGGAGCTGCAACATGTAGAGAAGAAGGGATGAGTCGCAGCTGATATAATCAACCTAACTAAACAATCAAACCCTATTCAAACTTCACCAGAATCAATCACAATTACTTTAATTCAGATCACACAAGTCCCAGAGGACTTTGTACTGTCTGTTTACACAGTATAGTCAAGCATGAGCAGTGAATGTTTCTGATATTTTCAAACTGATATAGAATTATTAAAATAATATAATCAAAATCCGAAGAAGCAGTGTCGGTTATTTTTAAGCTGGGGTAATGGTGACTTTAGTCCTTATACAACTCATAACTTATCAATCATGACCTTCCAGCACAATCATATAAACATGGTTGAGGACAGAGGGTGGTGTAGCATGTTCAAATGAAACAAAGACTTTTGAAAAACATTAAATTATGTATTATTTGTGGGGTTTCCATGATTTTGATTGAGTCCAGTTGCTTCTCAACAGAAGGAGCCATGGTGGCACAATGGTTAGCACTGCTGCCTCACAGTGCCAGGGACCTGGGTTCGATTCCGGCCTCGGGTCACTGTTTGTGTCGATTTTGCACATTCTCCCCGTGTCTGCGTGGGTACTCTGGTTTCATCCCATACTCCAAAGATGTGTGGGTTAGGCCATGCCAAGTTGCTCAACCTAATGCCAAAATCAAATACAAAAGTTAGGGTCTAGACTGACTTCATAAAATACCTTGGAGTTTCCGATCTGGTCCTTAACAAGAGGAAGAAGTAAGTGTGTCGGAAAAGGGAAATAGCTGTGAAGCCATGAACAAGCATTGAGAGTATAAGCACAAGTGGAAGAAGGTGCAGAAAATTGTCCCTTTGTCATTGGAGAAGAGACATGGGGAGGGAAGGTAGATAGCACTTATACAAATATATGGTGGTTCAGGGCTGTGCAGACAGTAAGAAAAATGAAGTTGAATTTTATCTTTGCAGTTCTTAGCAGTTTCCTATCTCTATAATCTCCTCCAGCCATTCAACCAAACATATTGGATTTCTTCCAATTCTTGTGTATATCAGATTTTAATTGCACAACCATTGGTGTCTTTAGTCCCCAAGGTATTGGAATTCCCTCCCTCCCTAAATTGCTCAATTTCTCTAACTCTCTAAAATGCTTTTTAAAACCTACCTCTTTAACCAAGCTTTCAGCCATTTGTCCTAATATTGCTTTATGTAGCCAGGCATCAATAACACTCCTGTGAAGCACCTTCGGATAATTCCTTTGCTATAAAAAAGGACTATATAAATGAAAATTACTACTGTTCAATTTTTCATGAAAAGCAGTGCAGAACACATATACTTTTTTAGGATTTATTTGCTTCTTTTCAGAGTTCAAAGTGCAGTGATAATAAACAAAATACCTAAACACAATTTTTTGATGACTAAACACTGATATTTCAATTGGAAATGTATTGTGAATTGGGTACATTCATTAAGAATATAAAAGAATAACCTTGGGATGGAGTTTCTGGCCACCCCATGGCACATTTCTCGTGGTAGGAGGTGGTTCGCCATTCACTGGCGGTGGGATTTCCTGGTCCCATCGCTGCTAATAGGATTTTCCCTGGACTGCACCTCACACTATCAGCACAGGGATTAGCACTGCTGCCTCACAGCACCAGGGACCCAGCTTTCAATTCCAGCCTTGCTAACTGTCAGTGTGGAGCTTGCATGTTCTCCCTGTGTCTGCGTGGGCTTTCTCTGGATGAGCCACTCTCCGCTCGAGCCACCCTCCAAAGATGTGCAGGTTAGCTGAATTGGCCATGTTAAATTGCCCCTTCTTGTCCAAAGATGTGTTGGTTGGGGGGGTTAGCTGGGTAAAGCCGTGGGGTTATGGGGATAAGCCCTGGGTAAGGTGCTCTTTTGAAGAGTCGGTGCAGACTTGATGGGCCAAATGGCCTCCTCCTCCACTGTAGGTACTCTATGAAACCTGCGTTGATGGTGTGCCATCGACGGGACTAGAACATCCCGCCAGTGTGAACAGCTGGAAAATTCTGGCCTATTGTGTTACCACTGCTTTTATACCTTTATAACAGCAGCAATGACTTTTGAATAACTTTTTAACAAAGTCACATGCTTCTATGAACTACCTAAATTAAAATACAATTATGGGCTATAATTATGGAGATGGTACTGACAGAACAGATTATTGAATTTAAGTAGTTACATAAATATCTTATTTGAGATTGCCAACAAGAATCAATGACAAATTTCACCTGTACATTATAAGTACTCATTTTTTTCAAATGTAAAAATTATGTAGAACTTTATTACATTGCTGTTGCTGTAGTCACAGCCTATGTTTTATGATATCCTTGCAAATGACCATTATGTTTATAAAATTAGCCAAGTCCTAGTCCACCCAATATTGTGAGGGCACTTACGAGGGACTTTGCAAGACCTGTGTCTCAGCAGTCTGTGGACCATGTTAAAATATGTAAATATTCCAATAAATATTCTTGAGTACACATTAGATGGTGTGAGCCCAGGGCGGCACGATGGCAGAGTGGTTAGCACTGCTGTCTCACAGGGCCAGGGACCCGGGTTCAATTCCCAACTTGGGTCACTGTCTGTGCGGAGTCTGCACATCCTCCCCGTGTCGGCGTGGCGTTGCTCCGGTTTCCTCCCACAGTCCGAAAGACGTGCTGGTTAGGTGCATTGGCCATGCTAAATTCTCCCTCAGTGTACCCGAACAGGCGCCGGCATGTGGCGACGAGGGGATTTTCACAGTAACTTCATTGCAGTGTTAATGTAAGCCTACTTGTGACTAATAAATACACTTTACTTTCCCTTGCTGCATTTAGCTTTACATTGCTAAGAATGTTTTCAAATTTGCATTTGTAGATGTCCGCTCATACTTTTTTTAAATGTCTGTTTACTTTAAACTGGCGCCTTATCGAAAAGTGAGGATCTAGGCACTTCCAAACATGCTGCGTAGTTGGAAGAAGAGTTTCTGAAAAGCCAACAATTACAGATAAAAGACCACTGAAGCAATTTTGTTACATTCATCACTAAGTTGGGAACAGAACGCTACAAGCTAGAGGAAGTCATAATCAGACTGTGTAATGCTCTTGTCAGATCTGACCTTGAGTGCTGTTAGTCTCCAGCATCGGAGACAGTGTAGAATAGAGCAACAAAGCTGATCCATAATCTTAAGAGATTTAAGCTTTGAAGAAACACTGAAAAAAAAACTTGGACATTTCAGGATCAAATTTTTGATGACTACACTTCAATATTTCAATTGGAAATGTATGGTAAATTGGGAACGTTAATTAAAAGCGTGAAAGGAATAACATTTTGGGTATTTTCTGGCCTACCTGTGCCATATTTCTTGTGGTGGGAGGCGGTACACAGTTCACCAGCAGTGGAATTTTCTGGTCCTGCCGCTTCCAAATAGGATCTCCCATCGACTGCACACCACGCTTTCGGCACAGTAGCACAGTGGTTAGCACTGCTGCCTCACAGCACCAGGGACCCAAGTTCAATTCCAGCCTCAGGAGACTTTCTGGGTGGGATTTTCCAGCTGTGCTCACCCCAAAACCCCACCCGAGGTCAACGGACATTTGCGTGGTCCGCCCCACCGCCCGCTACGATTCCTGTGGTGGGCAGGACGGGAAACATCCACCCTCTGTGTGGGAGTTTGCATATTTGAAAGTTGATCACAGATATGTTTAAGTTTGTAAACTATATCATAGAATCTACGGCATGGGGACAGGCCCTTTCGGTCCAAACTGGCATTGGACTGGGGTGGGCACACTAAGAAGTCTCACAACACCAGGTTAAAGTCCAACAGGCTTTTTGGAATCCCTTTCGGAGCGCTACTCCGACCAAAATGCCCATCAAAGCTAACCTCATTGCTGTGTGGCTATAAAACATAGATGACTTACAGCTATCGAGAAAGTGAGCTTAACAGCTATCTCTGTTCTTTGTAGTAGATTGTGGGCATCTCATGGAGGAACTAAAGCACAAATGCAGTAGTCATCACAATGGAAAAGATGCCAAATATTTTGGCATTTATCAAGGATTTACCTTCATTAGGTCCAAAGTGGGGATGTTCGCTGATGATTGCACAATGTTCAGCACCATTCACTACTCCTCAGATACTGAAATAGCTCATGTTCAAATACAACAAGATCTAGACAATATCAAGGGGTTGAGCTGACAAGTGGCAAGTAACATTCGCACCACACAAATGCCAGGCAATGACCATCACCAGTAAGAGACACTCTAACCACCGCCCTTGACATTCAATGGTGTAACCATCACTGAATCTCCTCCCACTGTCAGTATCCTAGGGGTTACCACTGACCAGAAGCTCAACTGGACTCACCACATAAACACAGTGGCTACAAGAACAGGTCAGAAGCTAGGAATACTGTGGCAAGTAACTCACCTCCTGGCCCCTCCCAAAGTCTGTCCACCATTCACAAGACACCAGTCAGGCGTGTGATGAAACACGCCCCACTTGCCTGGATGGGTGCAACTCCAACAACACTCAAGAAGCTTGACACCATCCAGCACAAAACAGCCCGCTTGATTGGCACCACATCTACAAACATCCACTCCTTCCACCGCCAACGCACTGTGTGCAGTGTGTACTATCTGCAAGATGCACTGCAGCAATTCACCAAAGATCCTTAGGCAGCACCTTACAAACCCACGACCACTTCCATCTAGAAGGACAAGAGCAGCAGATACATGGGATCACCACCAGCTGCAACTTCCCCTCCAAGCGACTCACCATCCTGACTTGTTCCTTCGCAGTCGCTGGGTCAAAATCCTGGAATTCCCTCCCTAACGGCATTGTGGGTCAACCCATAGAACATGGACTGCAGCAATTCAAGAACGCAGCTCACCACCACTTTCTCAAGGACAACTAAAGATGGGCAATAAATGCTGGCCAGCCAGCGACACCCATGTCCCACGAATGAATTTAAAAAAAGCAGAGGTGAATTTGCCAGTTTGAGCACAGTTGCAGGATGTAAGGTGGATGTATCCCCAATGATTTTCTGTATGGTGATCTCTCCTGAGCCAGAAGACGAATCGGATGCCCAACACTCCGGCCAGAATTTTACCCTCCCCCCGGCAGGTTCTCAGGCAGGGAAGGGGAATGTAAAATAGCATGGACAGGATTCCGTCTGGGATTACACCCGTCCTGGTGGGTCCAGCAGGGTCTCGGACACAAAGTCCACCCATGCCTCAATTAACTCCCTTAAGTGGCTAATTTATGGCCACTTGAGGGCCTAGTCCTGCCCAACCTCAATTTTCAGGTTGATGGGCAGCCGATGATTGAAGTAGGAAATAGAAAAAGTTCTCACTTTCGATCTCAGACAGGAAATGGGGAAAGTGGAAGGCGGAAAGCCCCTTCAGACTGGGGCACATTTCCCTCATTGACCGGAGATGCTTGCAATCTCCCATGGCTTCCCCCACTCTCTCCTCCCCGAGAATCCCTGCTCCTTATCAAAACTGTGGTTCCGTCACAGTGCTGCAACACCTCTTCCGGCCACTGCAGCGCTGTGCCTCGAAAACTGCTGGCCAATCAGATCAGTGTACTGTTCTCCAAGATGGGACCTCCTTCTAAGTGTGGACGGAAGTCCTGCCTGTTGCCAATCATGGTCATTCGAGTGCAAAATGGCAGTGGGCCTGTTGGAGTCGACAGGGGTTTGTTCTCTACAGACTCTGTGGATGACAGGTGCTGAGCGTTCATCATCCTGAAAATTCAGGCCATTGTTTTGTAAAAACGTGATGCTTGTAAATGTAAAATGAAGGCCCTTAACATGAATTTTCATAACTGGGAGACACTAACCAATGACAGAGGGAAATGCTGAAGTTATCTGTGGACCAAAATGCGCCACCATGATTATCAGTGACCCCTTTGACTTCAAAACAGGCACCAGCACCAAAGACAACAGTTCAAAATGATACCTGATAACCACTTCATATGCAGCACTTGTGGCGGCAGAACCTACATCTCACAAATTGGTTTCTTCAGCAATCAGCAATAGTGCACCATATGAAACTATTCTATCACCACCAGGTTTGAATTGTTGCATGTCCATCAGTTTTTGTTGATGGAACAATTACAATTAAAAACTGGGCAAGCTGTTTTTGTAAGGTTTGGGAAACTCAGGCGCTGACGGGAGACAGAAGCAGCCAGGTTCAGCAGTTCCCCTGCCTTCCAAGCAAATCTCCTGGTTTTTTAAAAAAGTTTTTTATTTATTATTGTCACAAGTAGGCTTACGTTAACACTGCAATGAAGTTACTGTGAAAATCCCCTAGTCGCCACACTCCGGCGACTGTTCGGGTACACTGGGGGAGAATTTAGCATGGCCAATGCACCCTAACCAGCACGTCTTTTGGACTGTGGGAGGAAACTGGAGCACCCGGAGGAAACCCACGCAGACACGGGAAGAACGTGCAAATGCCGCACAGACAGTGACCCAATCCGGGAATCAAACCCAATTCCCTGGCTCTGTGAGGCAGCAGTGCTAACTACTGTGTCACCGTGCTTCCCGCTGTGATCGGCCATCATTCTCACCTATTCAAACCCTTTATGTTTCCCAGTTTCTTCCACTCTTGATTGCCAGTTTGTTGCACCCATGCATCTCCCCCTGCGTTTCCCAGCCCACACATGGGCTGCAGCATTTCAAGAAGGCATTACACACCGACCTTCTCAGGTGTAAAAAATAAGCATTAAAAATGCTATCCTAGCCCGCAATGCACATGTCCCATCAAAGTATTAAAGAAACTCTGGCTGGCTGAAAAATGGAGTAATAAAGGACATGCCATTAAATTTACAGGACCTTCGCATTCCTGGCATTTGAAAGGGCATCTCTACCAACCCCCAGGAACATGGACTCCTTTCCCACGCATTGTCTCCATGAATATTGGGGCTCATCTGCTTGAAAACCACTAAAAATGACTACATGATAGGCTCTACGACCTTTGTCTATTTATTTTAGAGTAGTGTAGACTTAGAGATGTCCTGCTGGAGATCAGGAAAATAATTGGTGGTCTGTTAGCATCCTTATAAATGGGTTATTCCCATTTAGTTTTGGAGATGACCAGAGAATGGATGTTTATAAGCAAGGAATGGATTGGATGTTGGCCCAAAGATGTTTGGACTTTGGAATACATTGCAGGCTGTTGTGGTGGGAGCTGCTTCTATTGATGCCTTCAAAGAGCAGGGATCATTCTTTAATGACTAGAGCAGACATCATGGCCAAATATTCCTAGTCTCACCCACCATGGGGCCAGAACTTCCTGCCCGAAGTCGATAGGCCTTTGGCTGGTCTGTCAAATTTTCTGCCTCGTGTTATAAAGGGGAGATTGATCCCCACTCTGAGAGCTAATATCTAACCACTTACAGCGGAGTACCTCGCTTTATAATCTGTTAAAAGTATGTGAGAAGTAGTGCAATCTGCTCGTCAGCAACTTTTAGTGGTTAAATCAAAATAACTATCTGAGACTGTCTCTTTAAAATCAAGTAACATTTTATTTATTTAACTGACAGTGAACAAGTTAACTAAACTATTAACAAACTGAATAAAACATGATTCTAATGGAATGCTGTTTAGATAAGTACAATTCCCACTTATTAACCAAAAAATAGAATTTTTAGTCACTCTCTAAATTACAACCAGGTTTTGTCTTCCGGAATCTTCTGTCTTCTTTCTTCTGTCTGGAACCTCTATCTTCTTTTGCTATCTTCACTATTGAGATGAGGCTTTCTTTTAAGACATAAATGCAGCTATGAGCTAGCCAGTCTCTCTCCCTCAGAGCTGAACTAAGCTGTTATTTGGCAGGTGGCAGATGCTCTTCTTCAGTTTGTGCTACTGTCCCCCGTCTCTTATATCCCGATGACATACCAACATCCCCACAATAGGATTGGTTCTCAGGTTACCAAAACATCAATTTAAAATCTAATAGGTTGCTCATATCCAAGTGCCTGATTTAAACTGATTGGTTAAAGTCAGAAAAAAGCCTGTTGCCCAGGCAACTCTGCTGCTTCTCCTTTGATGCAATGCTTCAGGCTGAGTTCTCTATATGCACCTACATCTTTTTTTTTAAACTCTAAGTACAGAAAAAGCATCACCTTTTAAAGGGACCATGCTATACTTTCACCTCTTAGCATTTTACAATTTTAAAAATAATCTCATAAACACCAAATTCTAACATTCTACTCAGCTTTGCAACACTCGCCTGCAATGGTTCCCACCAAGGATGGGACTGGAAAGATCCAGCCTATATCATGTAGGAGATAATCATAGAAACCCTACAGTACAGAAAGAGGCCATTCGGCCCATCGAGTCTGCACCGACCACAATCCCACCCAGGCCCTACCCCCATATCCCTACATATTTTACACACTAATCCCTCTAATCTACGCATCCCAGGACACTAAGGGACAATTTTAGCATGGCCAATCAACCTAACCCGCACATCTTTGGACTGTGGGAGGAAACCGGAGCACCCAGAGGAAACCCACGCAGACACGAGGAGAATGTGCAAACTCCACACAGACAGTGACCCAAGCCGGGAATCGAACCCAGGTCCCTGGAGCTATGAAGCAGCAGTGCTAACCAATGTGCTACCGTGCCGCCCCGTCTTTCTAGATGACAGGTGGGATTTTCCAGCCGGTGTGTGCCCCAAGGCCTGAAATTCCTGCAGGAGCTCAATGGTCCACTGCATTTTCTGTCTCATCTGCTATGATTTCCATGGTGGGCGAGACGGGAAATTTAAGTTTAAAGTTTATTAATGTCACAAGTAGGCTGACATTAACACTGCAATGAAGTTACTGTGAAAATCCCCTAGTCGCGACAGTCTGACGACTGTTTGGGTACACTGAGGGAATGTTTAGCCAACATTTGGTCCATGTGATCTCCTGGACTGGTTTCAAGAGGGTGCAGAACTGGAATCTTTCAAAGTAATTTTCCCTGTGTTATTTTTGCTACTTTCAAGAGGTCTATGACTCCAGGGGTTGTTGAGATGTGTGGGGGGTGGAAAAATGTGTTTAGCCATGATTGTCTGACTGTCATAATGTGGTAAGAAGTTTAACAACACCAGGTTAAAGTCCAACAGGTTTATTTGGTAGCAAAAGCCACACAAGCTTTCGGAGCTCCAAGCCCCTTCTTCAGGTGAGTGGGAATTCTGTTCACAAACAGGGCATATAAAGACACAAACTCAATTTACATGAATAATGGTTGGAATGCGAATACTTACAGCTAATCAAGTCTTTAAGATACAAACAACGTGAATGGAGAGAGCATCAAGACAGGCTAAAAAGATGTCTATTGTCTCCAGACAAGACAGCCAGTGAAACTCTGCAGGTCCAGGCAAGCTGTGGGGGTTACAAATAGTGTGACATGAACCCAATATCCCGGTTGAGGCCGTCCTCGTGTGTGCAGAACTTGGCTATCAGTTTCTGCTCAGCGACTCTGCGCCGTCGTGTGTCGTGAAGGCCGCCTTGGAGAACGCTTACATCTCCACATCATGTCATAATGTGGACAGACTGGAAGAATCTGCTGTCTTTTTCTGTCCATTACGTGATCCAGAAATAGTCCAAATGGTGCTTTTCATGTTCCATAATTTCTGATGAAATTTTGTACAAAGAAATTGAGCTAAGATGCAGGCAGAGACTCTCATTTTTAAGTACATATATTAATGGCTGAAGAGAAGTTCTGAAATGTCAGTCGTGGAAGAATGGGCCAAATATGCTTTGTCTTACATCAAGCGCTTATAAGACTCTTTTTATCAACAACCATCATACCTGCCAGGAATTACACTGTCCTTCACATTTCACTGGTCAGCTAATGGTAATTGACACAGATTACCCACATAGGGCTTGATTCTAATTATTTCTTGCAGTCTAGAACGTAAACAAGCAGTGGCATGTAATCTGACATTGGATCTGTTCCCTCTTTCTTTGCCAAGTCTCAGTGAACTCTCAGTTGCACACATTTAGAGCAGCCCCTATTTTTGTCCAACATATTTAGTGAAAAATCAATATTCCACAAAGGAGAGAAATGATTACAATGGATGAATTGTAATTATTTTCTGATCCTGTTCATGTTTGGTCATGAAAACAGCATTAAGTCAAATCTATACAGATAAAATCAGACGGGTGGGTAATTATTTACTTATGGTAGGCTTAAGTCTAAGAAGGACAGGGAGCTGCTGAGTTTATAGCTGGAATCATAGATCAGCATCTGTCTTTACATTTTGAGTCCTTGATAGGCTGCCAAGTCCACTATCATGGTGGACTCATTATAGACTGAAATTTTTATTACAATATAAAGAGTCTATAAACACCAAAAGTTTACAAAATGACAAATAATTGCATGTTTTGCCTTCTGGCTGATATCTGCTGCTCTATATCTAAATACCATTTGTGTATCATATTCATGCTTTTACATGGTTAAATGACATAACTCCATAGACTTTCAATATAGACCTTCTAGTACTGGAAAATAATGGCAACTAAGAAATCCTTCATCCAAAGTTTGACAGAAATAGTTTACATTTACTAAAGTTTATGTACTAGTGTCACAGTAGGCTTACATTAACACTGCAATGAAGTTACTGTGAAAATCCCCTAGTTGCCACACTCCGACGCCTGTTCGGGTACACTGAGGGAGAATTCAGCATGGCCAAAGCACCTAACCAGCATGTCTTCTGGACTGTGGGAGGAAACCGGGGTACCCGGAGGAAACTCAAGCAGACACGGGGAGAACATGCAGACTCCGCACAGATGGTGACACTGCTGCCTCACAGCCTATGTGAGGCAGCAGTGCTAACCACTGTGTCACCATGCTGCCCCTATGTATCTTATTCATGCTTCAACATGGTTAAATGACATAACTGTATAGATCTTCAATATAGACCTTCTAATAATGGAAAATGATGGAAACTAGGAAACCCTTCATTCAAAGTTTGACAGAAATAGTCTACAGAACTTCATGATTTCAAGTGACAATTTCACTTCGTGTAGAATACACCACAAAAAAAAGTAACGAAGCCCATGTTTCACTAACATCAAGTTCCATTGTCAACTGATGGAACTCATTGATATGCTAATACATTGCGCCAAAAAAGTGAAAGAATATGGGTTCAAGTCAACAGTTTCCAACATGGTGCGTTCTGAATCCCAGCCCACATACAAGGATGAAGCAATAAGCAGAGTGGAGAGAGGGAAAACCAGGGAGCCATCAATCTGCACCATTCTCAGGGGCTTTTTAGTGACAGGCTCATGAACAACATTGACAGTGCTGTGAGCAGTTTGCGTGCCATCCTCTCACTTAGGAAATGGGGGTGAGATAACCTAAAATGGAGAGGATAAAATCGCTGGCTTTCAGAAAGATTTATTTTGGGTCAGGATGACACATTGAGAGCGTAAAATTAGAATGCTGTGGATATTTGAATTCAAAGACGTTTAAGAATTCTCTCAGCTTTTTTGGGTAAAAATACAATTGTAAGTGGGGTTTTTTTTGTATATTTTTCGTCTTATCAATACCATTCAATGTGGTATGTATTTTGGATGAAAGGATCAAGTCGTACAGGAGAAAGCCCATGAGATAAAGTCTGTTGTGATGGGAATCTTCAAGTCCCCACTGCAGTGGCCTGATTCAATTCCCATGGGAATGAGCAGATTAGTTTCAAATCTAACAGCATAGCAATGTTGCACTGACCTTGGATAAATTCAAGTCATATGTTTCAGAAGACTTACAACATATTTGTTACTAATAAACGAGTGATCATTTGGAGATGTGCAAAACCAAGAGATTGTCATTCATTTTGGCAATAAACTTGTATAGATAACAATATTTACTTGTAATTTTTGAATCGTGTCTTATTTATAGCCGCTTGTAAATGTAGTTAATCCAGCCCTAAGCATCCATTCTATCAAACGTTTGCAGAAAATGAATTTAAATGAAACTACGATTGCTTACAAATATATTTATTTCAGATCCTGAATGAATCAGAAAGTGTAATGGAATAACATCAAAATTCAATTTTCTTAATAATGTTGATGTTGACTTCTGGGGGTATTTGTACTTTCTCCCACGCAACATGCACCATCATGGTTTTTTATTCACTGTGGCATCTTATGATTATTCTAAATCATCATTGTTATTGCAAATAAAGCCCTGTATACAATTTTTTTAATCATTTGGAGATATCAGATGCCCATCACCATTAGTTTGTATTTATTAGTATCACAAGTAGGCTTACATTAACACTGCAATGAAGTTACTGTGAAAATCCCCTAGTCGCCACACTCCGACATCTGTTTAGATACATTGAGGGAGAATTTAGCATGGCCAGTGCACCTAACCAGCACTTCTTTCAGACTGTGGGAGGAAACTGGAGCACCTAGAAGAAACCCACGCAGACACGGGGAGAACGTGCAGACTCTGCACAGACAGTAACCCAAGCTGGAAATTGAACACGGGTCCCTGGCACTGTGAGGCAGCAGTGCTCACTACAGTGCCACCGTGCCGCCCTAGACAAGTAGGATGCTGCATTCTTTTTCTTAAATCTTTCCATCGGGGCTGTAGACTTGGAAGAATATACATTGCCAAGGATTTGTCGTAAGTAAATTTGTTTTGTAGTGAACTTCACTGACATCTACAGTTACCCCAGTTTTACACTGAACAAGCAGATATCTTTCAGCCTACGTGCGAAGGGTTAAAAGAGGAGATTGAGTCCCTTACACCTGCAAATTACACCTTGCAGCACTGAAGGTGACTGGAGCAATCACCTTCTGTGCCATTGGTACCTTTGAGCTGCAAATGGATGTCACCATAGCTATCAATCATTGGTGTAAAAGTATATCTGTCAGGTCAATGTTACTTACCTGCTTTATTCCCCAGGAGAGCGGACCATTACATCTGCTTTCTTTAACCCCACAGCAGCAAGTGCGAACAAGCTATCAGCTTACTGACTTCACAGGTTTTCCAACAACATGGGAACCATTGACTGTGACCTGCTGCCACTTTGATTATTTTTTTCTCTAAGTCATTTTCAAGAATGGCAGGAAATGCGGGTATATCACCATCGACCTGTCTGATCGTTTTCACACAGGTACAGTTATAATTTCCCTACGCTCATCCAATCAACACAATATAGGAAGTAGAGTAAAGCTGATCCTATTTATTGACTGTAGTAAGCAGCATTTCTCATTAAGTTGAGAGCACAATTTTTTTTATTCATCTTTACGGGATGTGGGCCTCACTGGAGGGGCCAGCATTTATTGATCATCCCTAATTGCCCTCCATTTCAGAGGGCATTTAAGAATCAACCACATTGCTGTGGGTCTGGAGACACATGTAGACCAGACCAAGTAAGGATGGTAAATTTCCTTCCCTAAAGTACATTAGTAAACCAGATGTGTTTTTATGACAATCGACAATGGTTTCATTGTTATATTTTTAATTACAGATTTTTATTGAATTCAAATTTGCCATGGTGGAATTCGAACCCAAGTCTCCAGAGTAAGAACAAAGAACAATACAGCACAGGAACAGGCCCTTCGGCCCTCCAAGCCCGTGCCGCTCCCTGGTCCAAACTAGACCATTCTTTTGTATCCCTCCATTCCCACTCCGTTCATATGGCTATCTAGATAAGTCTTAAACGTTCCCAGTGTGTCCGCCTCCACCACCTTGCCTGGCAGCGCATTCCAGGCCCCCACCACCCTCTGTGTAAAATATGTCCTTCTGATATCTGTGTTAAACCTCCCTCCCTTCACCTTGAACCTATGACCCCTCGTGAACGTCACCACCGACCTGGGGAAAAGCTTCCCACCGTTCACCCTATCTATGCCTTTCATAATTTTATACACCTCTAATAAGTCTCCCCTCATCCTCCGTCTTTCCAGGGAGAACAACCCCAGTTTACCCAGTATTACCCTGGTTCTCTGGATTGCTAGTCCAGGGATAATTCCACTGTGCCACTTTCTCCCCTAAGTATTGACTGTTATGAAGTTGTTTTAGCCGTATAGTGAGTGACTAGATCATGTTCTCAATACCTGGCTCATGACTGAAAGTCAAGTTCCCAGACTTCTGCTTAATAGCGATACCATTAAGTTCCCCAAACCACGTGATTGGCAGTGGAATGCAGCTCGGGGTATCAAAGATTTTACTGCAAGCATATTGCAGTGTAGCCTTCCAAGAATTAATGCCGAGCCTTTATAGCCTGCGGATTCCTATGTAAAATGGCAACAATCCACAAACATTTTGATTGACCATTCCAAGGGCAACAATGATAGATGTAATGTAGACAAGGTCAATGCAGTAGTGAGTCAGCAGCTACCAAGAAATCATGTCGCTGCTCAGGACATCTATGATGAATTAATTCATGATCAATTAAGAGGTCACATTGAATGAGGCAGTACACAATGCACAGCTTACTGGCTAAGATGAAGGATATGCTTTTCGTGGGAATTAAGGTTTTCATTTGGCACATCTTCTGGAACTTTTCTTGCGTCATGGTATTATTGTTGTGCACTCATTAATTAAATGTTAATAACCCTCTTACATATTGAACAGGACTAGGAATGTGCACCAAGTGTCATCACTCCCACCAAACCTCTATTGTTTTGTGTACAACAAATAGCAAGAAAAATGGAATTCAAGTTATGCATGACACCAAATTATTAAGTTTTATAAAAAAGATGCAAAAGCATGTGGAAAATTTCAAATAAATATGTAACTCAAAAGCCATAACTAACATCATTTTGAAATCAGAACAATAAATTCGACAGCATAAAATTGGCATTCGAAATTTACTCTGATGTCAGTTACGCTGCAGCCGAGCCCGCAAGTTAAACCATTCACCAGCAGAGGGAGTGACGCGCAAGTTTCCTCGGTGAATTAATTTGCATATAAAGTGTTGTAGCTTCTGGTGTTATTCACATGTTGTAATAAGTCTTTGGAGGCAGAAGTCTCTTCACCAAAATCCCTTTATTTACAATTCCAGCAGCCGTACACTGTGTGCTTATCGATCAGCAGTCTACCTTCGGGAGTGCCAGAGGAACTGACGCTCCCGGTTAAATATAAGGAAAAGACTCCCTGATTGGCCCATCAATTGACTCCTTAATCAGGGAGTTCATATTTCAATAGGCCAATCCCAATGACCTGATTGAAGTCATTACACATGTAAACAGTTGAACTCCCAGGAAATGTGAGTGGAATATTAGGATATCTAACTGGTGCAATTGTATTGAAATAAAATGCTGCCTTCTTTCTTCAGCTTGACCCTACAAGACTTGCTGATAAAACTGCAGCAAGTGTTCTGAGTTCTGCTGAAATCTGGCAATGGCTTCTCGAACTCACATCTTTGTTTTATGTTGGCAGCAGCATGACAATGCAGATGGAGCTTAGACCCACTGGGCAATGAAGCATCAGAGGTGAGAGAGAATGATGAACGTCACTGAGGAGGATCTTGGTCTCCTCTTGCAATAGGTAGAATTGAAGAGACGTGGACTGCTTGGAGTAAGTGCATGCAAGCCTGGCAGTGCAATATGTCACACTGCCTGGCCTGGCAGGAGGTGGCACTGGCGATCTTAGCTAATTCACTCACTCCCTGAAGAGCAAAGTACTGCAGCAAAGAATTTAATGGTATCACCAGAAACTGGCTAGCTAAGTCACTGATTGTAGTTACCCTCTTTTTTCCAGCCCAGACCCTACCAAACTCTTTAACCTCTTAAAGTGCTATGTTCTGGCTGTCATGGCATCGTCAAGAGATTTTGAGTTTTGTTAGGAACAAAAGGTATTTATTGTCAAGGGAACCTTGGTACAGAAGCATTGCAACTCTAGGCTCCCATGGAGCAGAGCTGCAGTTCTTATATGCTTACAATATGGCTTCTAGATGATTCTTCCCAGAGACAGGACTCCATCCTCTGATGTGATCACTCACTTTCAGTTTCCATTGGTCCCTCAAGTCAGGTGACTCACTTCTGCTGTACTGCCAAAGAGACAGAACAGCAGAAGTGAGTCACCTGACTTGAGGAAGTGAACCCTATTACTCCTTAATCTCTTCCCGAACATGGGGAGATGGTGCAGGCCCTCTTGGAGACACACTATCATCGCTGAGCCAAAGCTCAAGTTCAACATCATCTGAACTAACATTGAATACAACTTCAGATGATTAGCTCTGCCCCGCCTCACCCCCTTTGTTTCCATTTTATTTATTTTTTAACTGTTCTCTACCTTTCATTTCTTTATTGTCTTTCTGTATTTTTCCTCACCTCCCCTAATCTTTCCCCTATGTTATCCCCCCTTTCCTTACCTTTTCTCCCCTTTTGCTTACCCTTTCTCCCCCTTTTTCTCAATTTTACCTCTCTCCCAACCATCTCCCCCCACATCTTCATCTGTCACAGCTTGCTCTCTGATTTCAGCTTATCTGTGGTTTGGCCTTTCACACTTTTTATTCTCTCTATGGACTGCCATTAGCAGCCTTTTCCCTTGTTTTTGTGGTTATGACTCACTTTTCATTCCCTCACCCTACAGTATAAATATCTCCCACTTTCTGTGCCTTTTTAGCTTTGACAAAGAATCATCTGGACTCGAAACATCAGTTCTTTTCTCTCCTTACAGATGCTGCCAGACCTGCTGAGATTTTCCAGCACTTTCTGTTTTGGTTTCAGATTCCATCATCTGCAGTCATTTGCTTTTATTCAACATCTTGCGGGGATCAAGTAAGTAACTCAGCATCTTCAATGCCTCCCTCTCACTTCAGGTACCATGCCCTAAGAGGGCATTGGCAATCATGAACCTGGTCCATAATCATGCTTGGCAAGGTACTGCAATGGTTTGTCATTGCTTTCTGCAGTATGGCCGACCAGGAGATTCTTCTGCTTACCATCAGGTGTTTTGCAAGGATTAACAAGTTGATAATCAACCTATTTGTCACATTATGAACACACCTTCCAAGGCCAACAAGTTCTGGAGCAGAATGCAAACCCAGAGCTTCTGGCTTAGAGGCAGGAATACCACCATTGTATCACAAGACCTTCCCTACAATGTCTTCCCACTGCTACAACTATGAGGTTTATAGGATTATTATAATTTTGGACTGTAAATTCAAATTTACAGTAAATGAAGGGGGTTGTGTGACATGTCCTGCAGTCTGCCTGACAGTAAGCCTGGCTAGTTTGATTGTTAGGGATGAAAGAAAGGCTTAGATTGTTTCACTGATAAGAAGATGCAAGATATTTATGCTGAGAGACAATGGCATGAGTCTTTGAGTATACCATATGTAGACTCTGAGTCTCCCAAAGTCCCAGAAAGGTGTTATAGATATTGAGCTGTAAAGAGTTGTGCTGGGAACTCCATTTACTTCTAATATGAAAGGGAATTGGGCTAAAAGACAGTTAATTTTCATTTAGGGGAGACGATGGCATAGTGGTATTACCATTGATTTAATAATCCACTGGAATAGTAATCTGGAAAACCAGGATAATGCTCTGGGGACCTGGGTTCGAATCCCACCATGTCAGGTGGTGAAATTTGAATTCAATGAAAAAAATCTGAATTAAAAGTCTAATGATGACCATGAAACCATTGTTGATTGTCATGAAAGCTCATCTGGTTCACGAATGTCCTTTAGGGAAGGAAATCTGCCATCTTTACCTGGTCTGATCTACGTGTAACTCCAGAGCAATGGTTGACTCTTAAATAACTTAACAAATCACCAATTTCAAGGACAATTAGGGATGGGCAATAAATGCTGACTCAGTCAGCGATGCCCACATCCCATTAATGAATTTTTTAAAAATTCATAGCTAATGTGTTTGATGGTGCCATGGGGAAGAGGGTAGTGGATGCCATTTTTGAGATCAGGTTACAGGTTTCCCTATCATATCATGAATCTGAAACAGAGAGACAGCAGTTGGTGTGCTCTACTGCCATCTGCAGACAGAGAAAGAAACAGAGGCAGCCAATCCCAACAGTGATACAACAGTCAGCCTCTGCTCTATTTTGCCTCATCTTCAACCATTATATCATTCATTTTGGGCAGATATATGGAGGCAAATCCCTGACCCTTTTGCGAAGTGCTCTTATAATTTTTTTTCATGGAGGAAATTCTCATTTTTTTCTGTGTGAATTTGGTTTTTAACTTGAGCAGTTTGATAGTTCAAATCTCTTTAATGTAATAAAAATCAGTAAAAATCAATAAATGATCAGTGGGCTACATTGACAGCCTTATTAATATGCTGCCATGACTGAATTTAAACTCAGTCTGCATTTTATCAGTGAACTTCATCAGAACAAAGCTGGGAAGAAATTATTATTCATTCTTAAGATGTAGCCATAACTGACGAGGCAAGTATTTATTGCACATCCCTGATTGCCCTTGAGGAGGTGGTGGTGAGCTGCTTCTTTAACAATAGCTAAGCCTTTTCAGTTGAAATCCAGCCACATTGATGTGAGTCTGAAGTCACATATAGCCAGCCAGTCTAATACAAACAGCAGATCTCCTTCCCAAATGGGCATTAGTGAACCAGCTAATAATAATCCAGTAGTTTCATCAAGACCATTACTGCCACTGGCTTTTTAATCCCACATTTTATCCCATTAACTAAATTATTTTAACCATGAACGGTGGGATTTGAACTTGTGTATCTAAACAGTAGTGTAGGCCTTTCCAATGTTGGTCCGGTAACAAAATCACCAGGCCCCATAGTGTAGTGTGTGTCCAAGTTATAATAACCTGATGCCTAATCACAGATTTCAATGTGAATCATATTGCTCTTTATTTTTATTTTATTAGAGGTGCTTTTTAATCCACTTACTGTTTCTTAAGGAGCTCTTTCTCTCCATTTGAATGTTAGCAATGATGTGTCAGAATGCAAACGTTAGAATTATCCCTTGTAGAGGCTCCAATGATTATGTCAAGATTTCTTAAGGAACAAAGTGATTATAGCAAGTTTGTGATGTAGTAAAATTTAAAGGGGAATTTCTTTTCAAAAACCCTTACAAATAAAGTTTTTTTTGCTGTAGTTGTGTTTGGAATTGCCAAGTTGCTAATTATTGGTTGTAATGTCACCTAGAGGCAGGAAGGTGGTACTGCTTATTTTCATAAATGACCTGGATGAGGAAGTGGAGGGATGGGTTGGTAAGTTTGCTGACGACACCAAGGTAGGTGGTGTTGTGGATAGTTTGGAGGGATGTCAGAAGTTGCAGCGAGACATAGATAGAATGCAAGACTGGGCGGAGAAGTGGCAGATGGACTTCAACCCGGATAAGTGTGTGGTGATCCATTTTGGCAGATCCAATGGGATGAAGCAGCAATATAATATGAAGGGTACCATTCTTAGCAGTGTAGAGGATCAGAAGGACCTTGGGGTCCGGGTCGATAGGACTCTTAAATCGGCCTCGCAGGTGGAGGATGCGGTCAAGAAGGCGTACGGCGTACTGGCCTTCATTAATCGAGGGATTGAGTTTAGGAGTCGGGAGATAATGCTGCAGCTTTATAGGACCCTGGTTAGACCCCACTTGGAGTACTGCGCGCAGTTCTGGTCACCTCATTACAGGAAAGATGTTGAAGCCATTGAAAGGGTGCAGAGGAGATTTACAAGGATGTTGCCTGGATTGGGGGGCATGCCTTATGAGGATAGGTTGAGGGAGCTTGGTCTCTTCTCCCTGGAGAGACGAAGGATGAGAGGTGACCTGATAGAGGTTTACAAGATGTTGAGAGGTCTGGATAGGGTAGACTCTCAGAGGCTATTTCCAAGGGCTGAAATGGTTGCTACGAGAGGACACAGGTTTAAGGTGCTGGGGGGTAGGTACAGAGGAGATGTCAGGGGTAAGTTTTTCACTCAGAGGGTGGTGGGTGAGTGGAATCGGCTGACGTCGGTGGTGGTGGAGGCAAACTCGTTGGGGTCTTTTAAGAGACTTCTGGATGAGTACATGGGATTTAATGGGATTGAGGGCTATAGATAGGCCTAGAGGTGGGGATGTGATCGGCGCAACCTGTGGGCCGAAGGGCCTGTTTGTGCTGTGGCTTTCTATGTTCTATGTTCTATGCTTAGGACATCTGCAAGATCGAATTGCACCTTCGACCATTTGCCTTTATGGATTTGAAACTGAGTACAGGGAGAGTAACTATACTGTTATTTTTGTTTAAAGGTTAGTTTAATTTTAGAATGCAATATTGTAACATAATGTAAACCATACTGAATTTTTTCTTGTCTGTATTAATACCACAATGGACAAAATAATGCACAACTTTAAGTTGTTTTCCTTTTTTAAATGTGATTTTCTCTTTCTGCATTTCTTTCCTGTGTCACACATCATTCCTCACTAAGCAGAGTGGACAGGCACAATATTCCATATCTTCTACTGATATCAGTTGCTCGCATTCTAGCCTCTGAGTCAGAAACTTGATTGTTCAAACCCCACTTAGACGTGAGCATGCAATCTAATGGCTAACACTTCAGCCTAGTACCCAGGGAGTGCTGTAGTGCTCGAGATGCTGTCTTACAGAAGCAAAGTTAATTGAGATTTAGTGCCTGCTTGGATGGATGTGAAAGATTTTATAGCAATGAGTTTGCCTGATGTCTTGGCCAAGGTTCTTCACTCAACCACTACCACTGAAAACAGATTATCTGGTCATTCATTTATTTGCTGTTTGTAAGATGTGCCGTGTGCAAATTGGTAGTTCTTTAAAATTGTTCATAGGTTGTTATGCTGAGACATGATAAGTACCATTGGTTATCATGTTACATGTTGCATGTTACAGATTTCTATTGTTTTCGATCTAGTGGTTGGTCTTTTAAATGAGGTATATTAAAACCGACTGCAAATCTGATTCCAACTTAGTTCACCAATATTTTGCAATCTAAACAGAGGGAGGTATAACTGAAATGATAGCACAAACTTGTTCTTTTTAAATTCCAGGGGTGAGTTGTTTTTCACGATGAATTCAGAGTGATGCTGTTCAAATAAGAATCTGAATACCTCAGAGGAAGGATCTATCTGAAACTAATAAGAATATCATTCATATGAAGATTAATTATATTGCCTTCCTAAAACACCTTGGGACATTTTATTATAGAATCCCTGCAATGCAGAAGGAGGGCATTCAGACCACCACCCTCCTGTAACTCCACGCATTTCCCATGGCTAATCCATCTAACCTACACATCTTTGAACACTAAGGGGAATTTTTCACATAGTCAGTCCACCTAACTTGCACATGAGTGTGCGAGGCAACAAGAGCACACTGGTGGAAACCCACGCAGACAGGGGGAGAACATGCAAACTCCATACAGAAAGTCACCCGAGGCCAGAATCGGACTTGGGTCCCTGGCCTTGTTAGGCAACAGTGCTAACCATTATGTCCCCATGCCGCCCTGTAAACAGTGGTATATAAATTCAAGTTGTTGTTTTGGTTACCTTATTTCTAAGTCTTGCATTATTGCTTTAACTGCTTAAGAAATGAAAAGGAATAGAGACTAGGGTAAATGTATAACTATACGGCAGGTCTGTGCTTAGTTTTATATACTGACTTGCTTTTTTTAAATCTTAAAACAATGCACGACGCAATCCTCTGCTGCCTCCAAAGGCCAGAACAGAATCACATGGAGTCACAAGATAAATCCAGTAGCGAAACACAATTACAAGGCAGCGTTTGCTGTTCCTTTGCAGAGCACAATTCCGCAACCTTACCTAGAAATGAAAGCAAGGGTCAACATTGTGAAAGGCTTGGAAAATTGGGACTCACCCGCGGGGGTGACCTAAGATAGAAGAGCCAAAACAATCGAGAGCTCACTAAAGACCCAAGAACTAGTAGCACTGTGTAACTCAAGGAAGTTATTTTATTTCATGAAAACTGGGGACGTTCAGCAAGTGGGCACAAGGACACTTGCAACTGTGGCTCATGTTAATTTTCCTTGTTCTCTGCTTATTACCATGTACGATCACAAATGAGCAATTCTCTACTTCAGCGGGTTGCAAGTTCATGCCCCACCATGCCGCATTTCCACTGATTTAAAAGTATAATGTGAATAGAGGTCCAGTACTTTAAACTATCCTGCTTGATCTGCACATTTTCTGCATGCACTCGAAGCTATATAGCATATGGGATTTCGTTTCTAAGTACCATATATTGAAAAGAAAATCTGTTTCATTTTAAGTAAGTGTGAAATAATTGCAAAGGATTTACTTGCATCAGTAACTTCTGAAATGCATAAGTACTCTCTTTGCTGGTTGGTTGAACATCAGTTGCTGATGGATTTTAGAATCTATCCTCTGTGCAATTTCCAGCTGGATAAAGAAAGCTGCAGGTAAGCATCTCTCATTAGAAGCATGTCTGATTTAATTACACCTTAATTAATGCTCAAAAAACAAGCTACAGGATAGTTTCGATCACCAAACTCATTCACTGAAAACATTTATCAATCCGCAGATCTTTATCAGCAGTGGAGATGACAGTAAATCAAATTAGTGAGCCTTTCCAATCCATGAAAAAAATGATTAGAACATCCTTATACCTTATCCTAACAAAATCTAATTGTGTGTGAATAATAGGTTCAGAAATGTGATTAATGGAACTATGCAAAAACAAAAGCGTTTAGGATTGCTTCCTCATCTATCAATCTGCAATGTCGTTATGTGACTTTTATGCATATTTTGCTAATGAGTTATAATTGAAAGCAAAAACATTTATGTCGAATATATTTCTGACAGTTTATTGGAGCATTATTAGGTGACATTTGAAAATAATCAAATTGAATGCATGTAGTAGAATTTTCCTATAATTTGAAAAATTATGTGACCTTATGCAGCTTTGAAGTAAATCAGCATTGTGCAGCTAACATCAAGACTGTATTGTCCTGATGCACAATTAATTTGGCAAATAGAATGAAATGAATCCTTGGGACAAAAGACCCAAAATGATTTTAAGTTAAGGCTTCATTAAGGGGCAGCCCAGTGGCACAGTGGTTAGTACTGCTGCCTCAAAGCACTAGGCACATGGGTTTGATTCCAGCCTCGGGTGACTGTCTGTGTGGAGTTTGCACGTTCTCCCCATGTCTGCGTGGGTTTCCTTTGGGTGCTCGGATTTCCTTTGGGTGCTCAGGTTTCCTCCCAGTCCAAAGATGTGTGGGTTAGGTTGATTGGCCATGCTAAATTGACCCTTAGTGTCAGGGGGATTAGCGGGGGTTATGGGGATAGGGCCTTGATGGGATTGATAGGCCGAATGGCCTCCTGCTGCAATCTAGGGATTCTATGATTCATTATAAAAACTGAAATTACTGGTCAAATTGGTATGGCTTACTTGAAACAAAGAAAACAAGAATAATTATTGGCAAGAAACTTTAGTGTGTCGTACTATTTTTCACATTTGTAAAGATGAGTAAATGTAAAATTAAAATGAAATTCAAATTGATTGTACTGGCAATTATTAGCTCCCTTCTTATACCTGTGTAATGTTCCTCATAGTTAGCCAGTAAGAGGGAACCTACATCACGGTTGAAATTCTCCATTCTCGCATGCTGGGCTGCAGTGAATGGAGATTTGGCTGAGTGCAAAATTCTCTGTTCACACTGGCAGTGGGACTGGAAAATCCCAGCTGCAGGCGAGGTTGGAGAATTCCAGCCGACACCTCTTATCACTAGCAACATTCTGAATGATTCATGTGACACGCTTTACCTATCTGTGCAAGAGTTCTTGCGGCACAGTGGTAGTGCCCTGCTGCTGAGCCTAGAAGCTTTGGGTCCAAGTTCACCAGGATTGTTGGCTACGGAAGGAGCATTCATAACATGGCTCAATGGGGAGATAATCAGTTTGGGAATTCCACCCCTCCATTCCACATAGGAAATAAGGTGAGTTCACACAGATATACCAGAAATCTACCCAGGATTGCCCAATTGGACAATTCTACTGTGACAATTCTAATGCAATCAATCGCCATGGAATCGAGAAATGGCTTCCATCATTGGTTATACCACATAATGCTGAAATCATATTGACAGATAGCATTACTATTTCAACAAATAAGAATGAATTTTAAAAGATTGGGATTAGGATTGAATTCAAATGCAGAAAATATGGGTTAACTTGACTTGTTTGAACTGAACCTTGTTTGGAAGTTTGCACAGATTCAACTGTTTCACTGAAAACGCAAGGTTATACCTAGCAACAACACCTCTCCTTCCTACTGATACCTACAGGCACATAATATTGCTTCCAGTGGATGAATAATGTTTTCATAGAATCATAGAATCCCTACAGGACAGAAGGAGGCCATTTGGCCCATCAAGACTATACTGACTACAATCTCACCCAGGCCCTATTCCTGTAACCCTCATTTACCTAATAATCCCCCTAACATTAGGGTTAATTTAGCATGGCCAATCAACCTAACCCGCACATCTTTGGACTTGCATACTATTTCCTTATCCAATCTAAATGCTGTTCTGTAATGTAATAGCCAAAAGAAAAACAAGCTTTGCTAATTTTAGATATATCCAATGTTATTTCCTCCAAGCATTTTTCCACAGTTTTGCGGCTCTGTAAACATCAAACTTTCTGTCCATGTATCTCTGTTCATATGTGCCTAGAATTAGCAAATGAAATTTACTCAGAGAGTGGTTGGGGTGTGGAATGGACTGCCTGCCGTGATAGTGGAGTCAGACACTTTAGGAACATTTAAGCGGTTATTGGATAGGCACATGGAGCACACCAGGATGATAGGGAGTGGGATAGCTTGATCTTGGTTTCAGATAAAGCTCGGCACAACATCGTGGGCCGAAGGGCCTGTTCTGTGCTGTACTGTTCTATGTTCTATGTTCTTAACCCACAACATGTGAACCCACAATTCCTTCTCAGCGATTGGTGTCTTTAATATCATTATAACACACAAAAAGGTCGCTAGCAGCATTGTGTGGCACTCTACAATGGCTGTGCTTCTAGCTGTCGTAGCTGACATGTTTCAATGATGTTCTCCTGGGTGAATTGCAACTCGTGATGTGGAGATGCCGGCGTTGGACTGGGATAAACACAGTAAGAAGTCTCACAACACCAGGTTAAAGTCCAACAGGTCTATTTGGTAGCAAAAGCCATTAGCTTTCGGAGCGCTTGCTGCCCCTTCGTAACTCCCTCAGAGACAGCTCCAGGCTAAGGTGGATGTAGGGAAAGTGCACTCTGAGGACTCCATGTGTGTACAGCCTTCTGCTGAGAGCCATCCTCCTCTTCCCTCCAGGCTTTTCTCTCTGTCACTGCCATTCTGCAACCAAGAGGGGCTGCAAATAACCCCTTCCACCACTTCCAAACCCCAAGTGGCAGGACCCTTTTTGCTCAGACATTTCAAACTGCATTGAACTCCTTCGATAATTTCAGCACCACTCCCTGATGACTTCAATAAAATGCTATGCAATATTTCCACTCACGCTGCAGCGGGAAAGGAAAGTCAAAAGCAGTCTACCAGATCCCATTAAATAGCATGAGTAATCCTACAGTTGGAGCAATGCTTCCACACGTGAAAGGCACACTCACGCTAGCACCCCTACGATCATGAAATGCCATGTGGGTTACATCAATAATCAAAACTGGATTGGCCACCATCACTGGGACTCCCATGATGCTGAAGCTATTAGCAGTATAGAACCAAATTTTGTGGCCATTGTGTTTTGCATGCTATCACATTGTATAAAGTTAAACATCAACATGCAGAACCAAGTATCAAAGTAAGTATAGTATATTGAATATTACGTTTTGTTCACTTGAGGCTGCCAATTTGCACATGTACCAGCAGAGGGAATACACTAAGAAGAGAAAGTAATGATCCATGTTTAATAGCTCACACAATTCTAATTTTAAATGCCTCTGGATTGAGTCCCTGCCTCATGTTGGTAGACATCACGATGTATATAATGGATGCAAGGCCTAGAAGAATCCCAGTCATTTCTGGCGTTTGTGGGAAGAAGGTGCAGATGCAAGGCCATGGCATGAACAATTGGCAGCCAAACCATGGCTGGTGTTTTCCTGAGTTGGGCTGGTGAGCCAGGCGGACAGCTCAATGTATCCTGAATACAGGAGGAGCAAGGTGCTATGCATCATGTCCGGACTGCCAAGAGAGTGACAGGAAGGAGGAGCGTGGCTTGAGTGGGGCCACACTGGGTTGTGAGTTCAGATACACCCTGTTCTCTTGCAGGAAGAGAGAAGCCTGGATTCAGAGCAACCTGGAGAAGGAGTACTTTATGGAACAGAGTTTAAAACTTGCCATCTGCCTCCACCTGTACCCTAGATTCCAGATTGAGGTATTTATGATGGTTCTGGAGAATGATGGTACCACTGTGGTAGCTGTTTTGACTTGTGCCTCCATTATGCTGGCAGAAGTGGCCATCAAGATGTCTGATGTGGTGGTGGGTTGCTCCTTGAGGCAGTGTGGAAATGTCTCCTTTCTGGATCTGATTACAGCTGAGAAGTATCATGTATCCAGCCTCCATGAAGGAGAAGCTTGACTGTGGCATTACTGTTCACCCTTAATTGGATCTCAGGGTTGGTGTTCAAAGGAGAGTGGGGGAGCAGACATTGGTGGAAGCATTCAAGGCTCATGTTGAGGGCTGTCAGAAGCTATTCACATGAGTCCAGCAGCATCTAAACAGATCGATTGAGAGGAATATCCCAGTTTGTCAATAAGGCTTAGATGTTCTCTGATGGACATTCCAGTAAATACTTGTCTAAAAATGTCTGAATACATAGCTTCCTGTCCTAAGAACTTCACAGTAGGTATAATGCTTTGAGTTATCTGGCAGTTCATGTGTAAAATTGGGCAGTGTTGATGATTTCCTGGGTACTGGGTATTGTTGATTATCAGTAGAAAATTTAGACCGCAGAAGGCTATTTGACACATTGGCTGGAACTCTCCGACCTCACCTGCAGCTGGGATTCTCCACTCCCGCTGCAGCGAATGAAGATATGGCTGAGCACCAAATTTTCCATTCTTGCTGGCAGCGGGAGTGGGGCATGCAAGACTGGAGAATTCCAGCCATTGTGTTTACCAAGAAAAGGCTATCTAGTATAATCCCTCTTTGCAGCTCATTTTCATATGGCCATTTTGCCTCCTGTAAAAATCCCTTTCACTTTACAAAGAAAATCGCAGATGTAATTCATCATCAACTAAGATTTATGGAAGTATATATTTACTTTCAAAGAATGCTCACAACGTGATTGTATGAAGGTGCCCAACAGTATCAATGGGAAACTGAACACAAGGCTCCAAACATCAGTGAGGCATGGGTCACTTGCTTTGTTTTTTCTTTACATCCAAATATTGGTGACAATTGCAAAGCCACATTTATGACATCCGCCCCCCCCCCCCCCCCCCCCCCCAAGTGCTCTGTCCCCTTCCTGATCTGCTGGCATCATTGTGGTCACAGTGAAAGGGAAGCAATTCCAGGATGTGCAGTGATAAATGTTCAAGCCAGGATGTCGTTTGACTTGGCGCAGTACTTGAAGACAATCATGCCCAGGTGATCCCATCTCCCTCATTTCCACTCCCTCTAACCCAAGGGACGCAGACTTGAAAGGATAGGTGGACAACTAGTTTAACCACACACTGCCAGCCCTGACTGGACTACTTAAAACACTATTGGTCCTGCTTCAATCTGCTAAAACTGCTCGTTGAGGACCACCTGCTTATCCTGTTCTTTCTGAAGGGAGTGTTCACTTCATTCATTTGTGGTACAAACTCAATTTTTATTTTTCCTTGTGATCAGTCATGATCCTTCTGGGAGTTGAAGACATCTGTCCCTGTCATTTGGATGTTCCCCATCAGTTGGCTCACCTTGTAGTTTGCCTTTTATTGTGACACTACTCTTTTCAGTGCATTTTAAGGGATGACTTAAAGCAGGAAAGTAATGTTGAGATGTTTAGTGGGGTCGGAGAGGGAGTGGGGGGGGGAGGGGGTGTGTGGGGACTTGGGTGGTTGCTCCAGAGCTTCAGATCAAGGCAGCTAAGCCACCAATGAGAATTGGGAATGCGCAAGAGGCCTAAAACAGAGGGTTGCAAGTATTTCCAAGGATTATAGGGCTGGAGAAGCTTCTGAGATTATGGAGGGATTTGAAAACAAGGATGAGAATTTTAAGGACAAGTCATTACTTGACCCAGAGCCAATGTAGATCAGCCTGCACAGGAGTGATGGGGGATTGGGATTTGCTACAACACGCAGGCAGCAGAATTTTAGATGACCTCAAGATTATGGAGGGTAGAATGTGTGAGACTATGCAACCAAAAGTGCATTGGAGTAGTCAAGTCTAGAGGTAATAAAAAGATGAATGAGGGTTTCAACAACAGATGACCTGAGACAGGTGTGAAGTCAGGTAATGTTATGGAGGTGAAAATAGATGGTCTTAGCGATGGCAAAAATATGGGAAAAGTAACCCATCTCTGGGTCAAATGTGACACCAATGTTGTGACTAGACTGGTTTAGTCTCAGACTGTTGCTGTGGAGTGGGGACCAAAAACAATTTACCTTTGTCACAGTAATATAGGATGTCATTGGTGACTTTAAGAAGAGTTGTTACGAAAATGTGGCAGCAACAGAAACCTGATTGGATGGATTCAAACACGAAGTTCTGGGAAAGATATTTGGGAAACAACAACATGTCCAAGGACTTTGGAGAGGAAAGGAAGGTTGGAGCTGAGAAGGTCGATTCCAAGGATGGTGAGGTCAAGGGTTGTTTTTCGCGAGGAGAGAGGTAATGACAGTGGAGAGAGCAAGGAGAGACCTGAAGACAGAGAACCATTTACAATATCGGTTATGATGAAGGACAGGAAGGGAAAATGTGTAGTCAGCAATTTAGTGAGAATAGATTTGAGGGAACAGGAGGTGGGACTCATGGACAAGATGAGACAGGGCATGAGGTGAGATAGGAGAGGAACTAGAGAAAGATGCGAGTTCAGAGTTGGGAGAACGACAGAGACAGCCGATCATGTTCTTTCAATCTTGGTGACAAAGAGGTTCATGAGTGTGGACGGGATGGGGAGAGAGTGCTACATAATGACAATTTAAAATGGAGAAAGAAAAGTGTTATCATTGTTGGGAGTTGACAAAGAGAGGTTCGACTCCAATGAGTGGGAAAAGCATATCAGGAAAAGACAACCAAGACGACGACTCAAACTCTGAATTAACAAAGGTCTACCACTCCTCCCAGTATGCCCAGAATGAAGTGCGGAAGAATCTCTGGAAGACACCATCTGAATTTATAAAGTCAGAGACTTGAGGAGGAAAGAAGAGGTCACATGATTTAATGTAAATCCAGTGGATAAATACTTGGTGAGGTGTAGTATAAAGGTGTCTGCCATAGCAAGGTTCAATATGAGACATATGAAGCATACAAACGTACAAATTAGGAGCAGGAGTAGGCCACTCAGCCCCTTGAGCCTGCTTCATCATTCCACAAGATCATGGCTGATCTGACTGTAACTTCAACCCCACATTCCCACCTACCCCAGTAATATTTCATGCCCTTGCTTATCAAGAATCCATCTACTTCTGCCTTAAAAATATTCAAAGACTTTGCTTCCATCACCTTTTGAGGAAGAGTTCCAAAGACTCTGTAAGAAGAAATTGTCCTAACCTCTGTCTTAAATTTGTGACCCCTTATTTCTAACCAGTGCCCCCCACCCACCTCCGCACCCCACCACCAATTCTACATTCTCCGAGAAGAGAGAATATACTTTCCACGTCCACTATGTCAAGATACCTCAGGATTTATATATCTCAAGTAGGCAGTGGAGAGGCAATTGTGTAGTGGTATTGTTGCTGGAATAGTAATCCAGAGACCCAGGGTACTGCTCTGGGGACCATGGTAGATGATAAAAGTTGAATTCAATATCAATCCGGAATTAAGAAATCTAATGATAACCATGAAACCATTGTTGATTGTTGTAAAAAGCTATTTGGTTCACTATTGTCCTTTAGGGAAGGAAATCTGCCTCCTTACCTGGTCCTGCCTACATGTGACTCCAGACTCACAGCAATGTGTTTGACTCTTAAATGCCCTCAGCTGAAGGACAATTAGGGTTGGGCAATAAATGCTGGCCAAGCCAGTGACTCCCACATCCCATGAATGAATATAAAAATAAAAATAAACAACCTCTTACTCTTCTAAGCTTCAGCAGATACAGGCTTAGCCCTTATTTAACCTCTTCATAAGACAATCCTCCCATTCCAGGTATTAGTCAAGTAAAGTGGGGGCGCACGGTGGCACAGTGGTTAACACTGCTGCCTCACAGCTCCGGGGACCTGGGTTCGATTCCCGGCTTGGGTCACAGTCTTTGCGGAGTCTGCACGTTCTCCCCATGTCTGCATGGGTTTCCTCTGGGTGCTTCCGTTTCCTCCCACACTCCAAAGATGTTAGGTTAGGTTAGGTGTATTGGCCATGCTAAATTGCCCCTTAGTGTCCTGGGATGCGTAGGTTAGTGGGGTAAATATGTGGGATTACGGGGATAGTGCCTGGGTAGGATTGTTGTTGGTGCAGGCTCGATGGGCTGAATGGCCCCTTTCTGCACTGTAGAGTTTCTATGATTCTGTGATAAACCTTCTTTGAACTGCTTGCAATGCATTTAAATCCTTCCTTAATTATGGAGACCAATGCTCTACACAGATGTAGTGTTACAAATACCCTGTATAACTGAAGTATAACCTACCTACTTTTGTATTCAATTTGTATCGCAATAAAGGTAACATTCCATTAAACTTCCTAATTACTTGCAATACTAGCCTTTTGTAATTCATGCACTGGGACATCCAGATCCCTCTGCATTTCAGATCTCTGCAATCTCTCATTATTTAGGTAATAATTTTTTTTAAATTATTTTTGCCAAAATGGACAATTTCGCATTTTCCCACATTAAACTTCATTTGCCAGATCTTTTCCCATTCATTTAATCTATCGATATCCCTTTGTTGTCTTCTTATGTCCTCTGGAGACTGGGAAACAATACTGTCCACAGCATGATTCAAAGAGACATTTGCTAGAAACCTCTGATCTCGTCTGCTGCTGGGATTCTCTGGTGCCGCTGTAGTGAATGAAGTTTTGGCTGTGCGCAAAATTCTCCATTCTCGGTGGCAGCGGGAGTGGGAGGAATGAGATCGGAGAATTCTGCCGATGATCTAAGACTAGAATCAGTTGTGGACTGGACAGAGACTTCCGTAGACGCAAGCGTGGAATTAGGGCAAAACCCCATGTAAATATGTACATATTTAGGTGTTAGCAATAAACAGTTAATATTCAATCATACCAGACCTATTACCTCTTTGTGAGTCGTACTGAGCGTGCAAAATACAGCAGGCACCAAAGCAGCAAGTTATAGCTGAGTGTCTGTCCACAGCTCACTTAAATGAGGTCTGACCTCCAGAATGGGGTGCTGTGCCGGTGCTGTGGTAATCAATGCGGCAAACCTATTTTGAGTCTCAACCAATAAATCTCCCCATATCACGCTTGTCTATTATCCACTGGGATAATATCTTCCTGCCCTCTTAGAAAGTACAACATGATTTCCCATCCATGTCAGCACCTAGTCTCGTTATACCTTACCTGTTTTTTTTTATTGATAAATGCAAATGTTAACCAGCTGCTGGCTATCAATGGAGTTCAATATCGGAAATGGCACAATGCTTCTTCTTTCATTGATACACAATACACCTGTGCACACATTGTCAGCACAGATAAAGTCCTTATTCAATCACACATCAGTATGAAGACTAGCTGTTCCCAAAGCAATTTCTCACTTGCTTGATTTAGGTCAACACATCAAGGTTTCCTCTTAAAATTGTTCATTTGTAATCTGGTGACTCTTAAAAAGGACATTATCTCAAGGACTTTGTAACCATCATTTTGAATAGAAGTTGGCACTTACTGAGTTAATTTTAAACATACAATTTTAATCCCATCCTTGAATTAACTGAAGAATCGGACATTTATTTATTCAATACACTACTTTTTTTTCCTGCAATCGTGGAATAACTCTATGCTGAATTGAATCAGCTGTTTAATACTTCTTTTGGAATAATGTTAAATAACTCTCATATTAGGAAAATACTTAGCAAGGAAACACAAGGATATACTTTTCTATTTCAGCAGAAGGATTCTAGAATGGTGACAAAGCAACATTTTATTGGCGTGATATTTGTGATTACTGCATTTGTAGAAGTAAACTGACCCATGATGATTTCACTGGTTTAAAAGTGTTTTACGTTTATCTAACATGCAAATAAGTATGTTTAATGACGTCTTCATTCAACAATTTGCATTGTGCACAAATACTGAAGGGATTAGATACACAGATTATTCAATGAGAACAATCTCTATTATTGCAATTGTTTGATAAGTACTGTTCAGATTGAGAAACTTTGGTTTTGTCCTATTTTATTTATTAGTGTCACAAGTAGGCTTAAATTAACACTGCAATTAAGTTTCTGTGAAAGTCCCCTAGTCACCACACTCCGGCGCCTGTTCGGGTACACAGAGGGAGAATTTAGTATGGCCAATGCACGTAATCAGCATGTATTTTGGATTGTGTGAGGAAACTCGAGCACCTGGTGGAAGCCCACGCAGACACGGGGGGAGAACATGCAGACTCCGCACAGACAGTGACCCAAGTCGGGAATCGAACACAGGTCCCTGGTCCTCTGAGGCAGCAATGCCAACCACTGTGCCACTCTAACAAATAGCATTCACTTTGGAAGCACTGTACGTACATTTTTAATTGCATGCTTCATAATACATAGCTACTGTTGAGAAAACAATTTTAATTGCAGGAACAAGTAGCCTTCTTATGAATTTGCTTTTTGGTGACCCTCGCCTTTATTAAGCAATTGCAAATGGAGAGTCTTGTTCCAGTTCATCTCCATTTCTTTCTGTCATGTACCACCTTGTCCTGGAAGCAGTTAAGTAGTTTTGAGACATTGAGAGTTGAGGGAATACATTTTAACAGACCCAATCCTATATTTCAGTGATTGAACATGGAGATACGTTGTATAATTTGCCCCTTTTAGATCTTAGTGTGGTAACAGTTCAGATTTAAACTGTAGCTTATGCCACAGTACAGAATAGTTGTGCATAACAAGGATCAAAAAAGTTTGACCAAATACTTCATATTATGTCGCAATAAAAAACTAATAAATCATGGAAATGCACCTTTTAGTATGCTTGCATAGTATGTAGGTTATAGAAAACCCTTGTGTAGTCTAATCTGAGATGTTGGTGCCCTTTATATCCTATCAGCCATGTTCCCTGTGTGAACCCTCCCCAAGCTCTCAATTTTGTAAGTGGAGTCGCATGTACTAATATTCAAGTACTAAAAATTGGGAGTAAATGGTCTTGTGATTGCAGCCAGTGGAGACATTTGCATTGTGCTGCATGTTTATACGCTAGTTGCACCATTTTAGGCATTTCTATGCTTATATTTAAAGTTTATTTATTAGTCACAAGTAAGGCTTACATTAACACTGCAATGAAGTTATTGTGAAATTCCCCTATATTCTGATCAGCACCAATTCTAATCAAAATCACGAAGGGATATCAGTAGCACCTTTGTCGGAAGTGATGGGACATATTTCAACATTTGCCTCAAAATGCATGAATTTTTAAAAAAATCAAAGACTCAGGTTCTTTAGAGAAGATATTTATTGTCGTCTTAAAATGGATTTGAAATATTATTTGAAGGGAAAAAATGGAAATTATTTGTAATGCATTGGAAAAAAATGTTTTATTAGCTAGAGGGTAGAAACAATTTCTCTTTCATTATATATTTTCTGTGCCACTGAGCTTCTTAAAGCAGTGCTGGATTGTGTTCAGTTGGGTATGTGATCTGCCACAGGTTCCCCACTGTGCATAAACTCTCTCGACTTCATAACGCAGGCAGTCAGACATAACTCTGTTCCGCTAAATGCTTGCAACAGGTTGGCATCGTTTGGAATTGATCCTTTTCTTAGCCTGCTTCCTGATTATTTTCTGTCAGTGGAATTCAAATATTGTGAGTGGAGGTGATTTGGTTTTGTATTCCTTTAGTATATTACTCGGGTAGGGGGGAAAACATTTCAATTTCTTCCAGCCATCACAGTCACTGCCTCAAAGCCTTGAAAGTAGTTTCAGATTTCATGCATGAAAAGCCATCGTGTGATTGATGACAGCTACAAAACCTTTTCTTCATCAAAAGCTTGGACTAATTTGCAAACTGCAGTAGTGTTGGCAAATTGTTAATGATCCATGAAAATACTATGACAAACTTTTTTTTGCCCAGGGTTTCATAATCAAATGCAGAGACAACAGGCCGATTAATGGCCAAACAAACAGGACCTCTACTTGCACCGAGCGAGATGAAACGGTATTGAAAAACAGAAGTGTACTTTTTAAAAGTTGCACACATTAAAGGTGATAGGGTTAAACAGGATCCTTTTATTCAATTCACAAATTGGTGTTTAAGCCAGAGATCATTTTGTAACAGATTAATAGTCAAGGTAAATGATCTGTGAAAGAAAATGTACTGCTTGCAGGCATTGAGGGTTGCTGGGCAAATGTAGATATAAGCACAAAAAGTAAGTTATCCTTGTTAAGGGCTTGTTAATGCATCACGTGATATGATTGATAAAAATCACTTTGCAAGCTGTGCTGGTCCATCACATCACAATGTTGATTAATGCTCCTTCCAAAATGTGCACGAAAAGAAGACACTATGGCAAAGGATGTGCAACATGCTCCTTTCAGTGACAGCTGCCGCTGACAGCTATTGGCTGTTCCCTAGTAAATGTCTTCCTCTCTCCTCTGCTGGCAGTCTTAAATTTGTTCTGTTGTCACAATCTCCCACCCCACATCACCACCACTGCACGCCTCATGCCAGCTATCTGACCCTTAGCCCAACCCATCTATCTTGGCCATCAATGAAGCAATCTCATTGTACATGCTCAAATAAATTAAATTTTGAGACGTCATTTACAACTTCCACCCTTTCTCCATGTAAATGATTCATTACTTCATGTAATTTATAAATTGCTAAAATGAATACATAACACCCATATTTAGCAATCCGTTCCATTAAAAATATCCGACTTCTCAGCTATCATTTCGAATAGTGAGAAGAGTAAGCTTCTTTGTGATTAACCAGACTTGTCACGTGCAAGACTCTAAGCAATGCATTGAACCCAAAGGTCTGATGTTCCGAGGGAATATGCTGTGAAGGCATTAATAGGTTAAGGGCCTCAGAATGGAATCAAGGAGATCCTTAGCCCATTAACCCCAGCAATTGGCTTGCTGTCATTTACATGGGGACTGGTGCATGATCATCCCCAGACTTGCTGCCACTGGGCCTTAAAATCACTTCAGAATTAAAAGTCATCATTGCTGGACACATCCACTCAGTCACTCACCAAAAGTTAAAATCAATCCCTGCAGCTGAGAAAAAGGATTGCTATTTTAGATCAAATGTGGTTCATCATGTCCATTCATTTTAGCATTGTGACTTAAATGCAGATTGAAATATTCCTTCTCATCTTGCTGGATTATATTTGCTTTCATAAATCCACATTGACTATGTCCAATCTGATCATTATTATCCTTTAGAATAGATTCTAACATTTCCCCTGCTACTGGTACAAGGTCTATAGCTCCTTCTGTTCTCTTTCTCTCCCTTCTTAAACAGTAGGGTTACATTTGCTCCCTTCCAATTTGCAGGAACTTTCGGCATCAGGTATTGCAAAATGATGGCTGCAGCATCCAAATCTTCTGGCAAGCAGTTTAAGCAAATATATTTTCTTCAACTTTGCACTAACGGAAACAATCTGTTAGCAAACATCTGACTGGAGTTTCAGTGGCAGTGGATAGGTCCTAATGTTAGGACAAAATGAGTCCTGAGCCCTGGTGGGACGGCAACAAGACCATGATGGCAATCATCTTGGTGGAGGCCTCCTAATTGTCTCTGCATCCGCCATCCAGTTAAGGGTGGTGGACTGGCTCTCCACACTGCCGCCTGATCGGAGGATGGGCAGCTCTGCAGCCTCGGAAGCCTAGAATCCATAGAATCTATGTAGTGCAGAAGGAGGCCATTTGGCCCATACAGTCTGCACTAACTCTCCAAAAGAGCAATTTACCCAAGCCCATCCCCAAACCCTATCCCGTATCCCCACACATTTACCATGGCTAGTCCACAGAGCCTACACATCTTTGGATTCCCACTTCTGACCTTATGATGGAAGGATGAAGATTATTGGGCCTAGGACGCTAGCCTGAGGAACACTTGAAGTGATATCCTGGACATGAGACAATTAACCTACAACCACTGCAACCATTTTCCTTTGTGCCAGGTATGACTCCAAGCAGTGGAGCATTTTGCCCCTGATTTGCATTGACTCGAGTTTTGCTCGGGCTCCTTGATGCCACACTCGGTCAAATGTTGCCTTGATGTTAAAGTCACTCTCACCTCGCTTCTCGCATTCAGCTCTTTTGTCCATGTTTGAACCAAGGCTGTAATGAGGTCAGGAACCTGGCGGAACCCAAATTGAGTTTCCATGAGCAGGTTATTTCTGAGGGCTATCGCACTGTTGATGACCCCTTCCATCACTTTACTGATGATCGATAGTGATAATTGACTGGATTGGATTCGTCCTGTTTTTTGGGCACAGGACATATCTGGGCAATTTTCCAAATTGCCGGATAGACGCTAGTTTTGTAAAGGTACTGAAACAGCTTGGCTAGGGGTGTGGCAAGTTCTGGAGCACAATCTCCAATACTATTGCTGGGGTAGTGCATGCCTTTTAGCATAAGGTTTAGCTGTTTGAGATGATGAGATGGCACTCGCATCATGATTCGCCAGCTCTGTTTATTGTTAGTGGTCGGAAGGTGTGCACATACAAACCCCGTCACAAATAAGTTCCAATGCACTTTCCGCTTATCATGGACACCATTTTCCAACATTAGGTTACATCATGGTGCCTAGGTAACGGGTGCTACAGTGCTCAATTTCTCATCTAAAATTTACTGCTTATTTTTCAAAAAGCATAGATGCTGTAACTTAATGGTGGCAAAAATATAGTCATCATCATTGTCTTGAATGTCAAGGTTTTTTTTACCTTCTTTAAAACATAACTAATGGCAATTTTCCACGTTATTTTTGGATTCCAATTGTTTGAGCTATGAGTGAGTAACAAAAGCACCCAGGCATTTACAGAAGCTGTGATATTATCCATCTCTGAAGCTACTTACTTTGGAGTTAGAAAGAGAACAGTACATTTTGATTTTGTTTTCTATTTTATGCTTCATCCTGGGTAAGTGCTCGCAATAAATTGCAATTTAGTGTTAGTCCCTGAAAGACGAAATGGAAAATGCATCTCATGGGCAATTGCGATAGAAAAACAAGGTTTGAGGGAAGGAAGGAGATGAGAAAATGGCTAAAGGCCCCCTAAAATATAAAATATATCTTGAAGCAGTACCTTTTCTTCATCCTAAAATAAAACTATTGCATTCTCAGTAATTCTTGCCCTTAAACTGATGCCAACTTTAATTTAAGTCACTCTGGGTCAGCTGTGGTTTTGGGTGGGTTTTTGTTTAGCTTGTACATAGCAACGGTGAGAGAAGCACCTCAGCATTCAAGTCACTTATATCTCACAAATAGCTCTGACTAATATTAACCCTATGTTACAATGCTGTTTGAGAACATTTACAGGCTCTGGACAATACTACTGGTGTTATTTCCTTTAAGGGCTGCAGCACTGGCAGTACTCTGGGAGCTCATGATAACTATTAAGTTCAGACTGATTGAAGAATATCAGGAAAGATTGGTTGTGCACAAGACATGTGGTTGCATAGCCTACAAAGCCATAAATGGAAAATCTATCCTCTGAAGCCTAGCTTAGTTTGACATAAATGGGTTGAAAGTGTCCTAGGAATAGAGTGCAAATTGCAAAGTAGTTTTACTATTGTCCTCCTCAGCTGGATTGTTTGCTTTTAAAAAGCTCCTGTAGGTTTCCAAATTTTTGTGCACTACCTAAATCAATCCGGTGTCAAAGTTAAGGCAAAACATGCCCTAATTTTAAACCACCCCATCCCATATCCAGCAAGAATTTCGGAAAGGCATTTGATAAGGTGCCACTTAAAAGGTTACTGCACAAGATAAGAGATCATGGTGTTGGGGGTGATATAAAAGCATGGGTTGGCTGGCTATCAGGAAACAGAGTCAGGATAAATGAGTCATTTTCAGGATGGCAAACTGTAGCCAGTAGAGTGTGGCATGGATCAGTGCTGAGGCCTCAACTCTTTACAATCTACATTCATGACTTGGACAAAGGCACTGAATTCATTGTAGCTAAATGTGATTATGTTACAGAGATAGGAAGGAAAACAAGTTGTGAGGACGGTGCAATGAGTCTGCAAAGGGATATAGCTAGGTCAAGAGAGTGCACAGAAAATTGGTAGATGGAGTATATCGTGAGAAATTGTGACCTCCACTTTGAGAGGAGGGATAGGAAAGCAGAATATGAGTGAAATGAAGAAAAAACAGCAGAATGCTATAGTACAGAGAGTCCTGGATGTCCTTGTACCCCTGAATCACAAAAGGTTAGCATGCAGGTACAGCAAGTACTTAGGAAAGTGATAGAATTTTTGGCCATTATTACAAGGAGGATGAAGCATAAAAGTAGGGGTGCCTTGCTACAACTATACAGGGCCTGGAGTATTGTGTAGAGATTTGGGCCAGAATTCACTGACTTTGTCCACAGCTGAGATTCTCCAGTCCTGCTGCTGTGAATGGAGATTTGGCTGAGCGTCAAATTCTCCGTTCTCGCTGGCAGTGATGGCATACCAGAGCGGACAATTCTGGCCTTGGTCTCCTTTCTTAAAGAGGGATATCCTGACATTTGAAGCAGTTCAGAAAAGGTTAAGCAGGTTGGGCCAACACTCACTGGAGTTTAGAAGAACTAGAGACGATCTTACTGAAACACGAAGTTCTGAGGGGCTTGACAAGATAGATGCTGAGAAGGTGTTGTGGGGAAACCTAGAACTAGGGGGTATAGCTTAAAAATAAGACATCTCCCATTTAAAAAAGAAATGAGGAGGAATTCCTTCTCTCAGGGGGTTATAAGTCTTTGGAATTCTCTTCCACAGAGAACAATGGAGGCTGGGTTATGGAATATGGAATTAGACAGATTTCTGATCAACCAGGAAGTCAGGGGTTATGGAGGACAGGTAAGAGAGTAGAGTAAAAACCATATCAGATCAGCCATGATTTTATTGAATGGCAGAGCAGGTTTGATGGACCAAATGGCCTATTTGTGCTCCTATTCCTTAAAATCTCAGGATTCTAGAATGGGATGTGCAGGGATGTTTAAAATTCAGTCGCATGCACACGAGCAACAATGACTTTCCATATTGTACGTTGGTCTTTTCTGCATTCAGGACAAGGTTGCATTTTGATTCCCTAAGATTGTTCGTTCAGTGGAGAGTTACCAGTCTGAATGGTTGTAAAAGCTGTACAGGAATAGTCAAGAAATTACAGAGTAGCCTTGCCATTATCTGCTCTGAAAAGAACACTTCTGTCATTGTTAAACCTCACATCCGAGATCCCTGCTGTTTCAGGAGCATGCAGATAAAGAACTCAAATTCATATGTGCATCATCACATTCTTAAGATGTCTCAACATCCACCTGAACAGGTAGATAGGGCTTTAGTTTAAAATTTCAAAAGAGACAGCACCTTCAATAACTCGGCCCTCTGTCATGATTGAACTGAAAGGTATCAGCACTGATCATACACTGGAGTAAAGCTTGAATCCAAACCTTCCATTTTAAAGGCAAACATTGATAACTGCAAAGCAGGCATTTAACTAAGGAGATTGTTCATGGATGTGTTGTTATAAGAGGGGAGGTGTAGCCTTTCGATCAGTTTTAAGTAACTAAACGGATCCTAATCCAGGATATTGTTATGATCTCTGTCGTGACTGATAACTTGCAAAAATAAAGTCAAGTTTCCCAGTGAATAGCTGAACAGATGACAAACAAGACCTTTACCGTAATAAAAGATTAAAAGCTCTTCTGACTAAACACTATTGTGGTAGCATGCCCCTTTAAGGGGCAAGTTCTTGGAGGGCCATGTGACCCATTCAGCCAATAGAGTTGGAGTGCGCGAATCCCGGAGCTAAGCATGGGTTTTCCATGCCAGTTAGAAGCCCTGGGGTCCTGGAGCACAGTAGTCTTTATATCACTCTCTGTACGTAGCTACTTACTGTTCTTTTGTTAATCTACTTTGTGATTGCCCCTTTTTGCAAGATACTACAACTATCTTTGTCGGCAACTTACACTTTAAAGCATAAAACGGACATCCTCTTTCTTTTTTAGCACAATTGAAAACCTGCTTCACAGGTACATTTTACACTATCCTTTAAGTTCAATTCTCCCCAGAACCAGTCCACGGCGATTCTTAACTCCTGAGGGTTTACTCCCATTCATTTTCTTTCTGAGCCTTGGAATTTTTAATCTCAGAACTGTATTTAACAGTGATTTTTTTTCCCATAGAGATTCTTCTGGCACAAGCTAAACAACATTCTAGCTTTGTTTTAATTCCTCATGAATTTAGTCTTTTCAATCTCAACTTGAGAAAGCACCTCATTCCTGAATTGTGAACCATAAAGTCTGGCTCTGGCTGCCTACAGCTGCTCGACTTCTTCCAAATCCTGGTAGGCTGACCTTACCTGTGGGTTTTTCCTTCACAAAGCTCATCTCCACGGCAACTTGAATCACATAAGTCTTGTATCCAAGTAGAAATGCCAAATAGCCCAACCCTCTTTTATCTTGGAATAAATGAAGAGTTCAAAGCACAACTGTTTCCAATTCAATGTTTTCAACATTTTGCTGGGACTTTGGAAACTCACAATCTATCCACTGTTAGCACACAGGCTACTGACATTATCTCTGAGAGTAAACCTTTTGCAGCTTCATCCTAGTGATACTATCTGGGTTACTTTTAATCAAACCACCTAGGCTTGCTGTCAGGTGTGGCATTAGTGTATCTTTAAGATTTTCTTTTAAATCATGTTCTCTGTAGCTCTCAGCTCTCATTGTGGCAGCAGGTTGTCTACTAGGAGCCTTTTTATTGCTACTTAAATGGGGCTTTGTTCATTTTTACTTTGGGAATTAGTTTTATGACCCTGCATTGTCAGGAGGAAGAATGTTTACAGGTCAGTTGACAAGTGCTCTTTCATTTTCAGTTCTGAGCTACAGGTTTTAGCTTGGAAGGGAGAGGACATCAGACTGAAAGTAGTGTCTCGCTCTCTCTTTCTCCCCCTGGTTTTGGGAAATTCTGCTGGTTAACTGAAAGCCTTCCTGGAATAGAAAATCTGCTGTTGGCGGCTTGGCCAGAGAGTCTCCCTGGTCTGGGAAACTGTTCTGACTTCAAACTGTTCTGAGTGTTTCAAGAGAACTGCAGCCTTCATCCAAAGGACTCAGTTCCAATATCACGTGAGCATTAGTCTTCGCTGTGTTAAACCTGTGAAAAGGGTTTTGTCTGAAGGAAGTTTTGGTTGCATTGGGAACATCTCAGATAAATTTGTTCAGGGTTATACATTATTGTGCTTGTTTTGTTTTTGTTTGTAATTGATAAAAGTTCTTGCTAATTTTCTTTCCATACATGTTAACTATATTCTTAAATAAACTTTGTCTGATAAAAGCTCCCTGGTGGGTCATTTGAATCATGCCTGAGCTGAACATATCATGCTTACCCTAGCCAAATTCAAGCTGCAAAACTTATGATCCAGGTGGGCTCCATAAAACACTTTGGAGTTTCTGACCTGAACCATAACACAGGCAAACTTCAGAACAGTTCACATGACCTCCTTCCTTTTACCTTAAGTCAAAGTCACAGTCCCAAACATAAAAATCTTATTAAATTCGTAATTGTAACAATACTGCCTCAATTATCCATGGTGGCATGGTGGTTTGTCTTTTAGTTTCTCTGGACTTGCTGAATCAATTTTCATTTTTATGCCCATAATATATTATGGTGGCACAGTGGTTAGCACTGCAGCATCACAACGCTAGCAACCTGGGGTTCAATTTCAGCCTTGGGTCACTGTCTGTGTGGAGTCTGCACATTCTCCCCGTGTCTGCATGGGTTTGCTTCGGGTGCTCCTGTTTCCTCCCAAAGTCCAAGGATGTGCTGATTAGGTGGATTGGCCATGATCTATGCATAGGATTCCAGGGTTAGGGCAGGGTAATGGACCTGGGTAAGGTGCTCTTTCAGAGGGTCAGTGTGGACTCGATGGACTGAATGGCCTCTTCTGCACTCTAGGGATTCTATGATTATGTAGATCTCATACCTTCTGAATTACACTTCGGTGATATCATTCCTGTTATAAAATAATTGATCCTTCAAATTGTTACATTTTTCTATTTGATATAAATGTGCCAATTACACGACAAGGACTGGTAAACAATAGCATGTGTTCTTTATTTGAAGAAAGTATTATTTACATCCAATGACTAGAAGACTATTGTACATCATGGGCAGGATTGTGCGGCCTTGCTCAAGCAAGGCTGGAAATTCCAATCCGAGGTCAACGGACATTTCTGTTGTCCGTCCCTCGCCTGCTCCAATTCCATGGTGGATGAGGCTGTAGAGTTCCAGCGCATGGGTGGGATTCTCTCAAAAAATTCTAAGTGTCAAATTCCTGTAAAATCTAGAGTAAATCCCGCTTGTTTTTTCAGTGGGATTTTCAAAATGAATCTCCTACACTCTGTGCACTGCAGAGAGCACTAACGGGAATCTCACAAAAAAATCAGTGGATGGGGCCTATTCCTGCTGAAGAGGCCGGCAGCATAGCGCGGAGTGGGCCACTGCGCATGTGCCGAGCTGTCATAGCGGTGATCGGCACAAGTGCAGTGGTCCCACACTGCCGGCCTCCCAATTGCTGGCCAACTCGATCGCTGGCCAGCCCCTCAACCCCACATCACTGGCACACTGACCCCCCCCCCCCCCCCGCCACAGCCTGATTGCTGGCCCCCTGGATGTGTCCAGGCCAGCCTTGACCCCCCCCCCCATCCTTCCCACGGCCCGTCTCAATCTCCCAATCTCCACCCCTACCACCCCCTCGGCAGGCCGGTCCCCTCCTCCCCAACTGGATAGCTAGCCCCGATCCCTGGCCTCCCTCCTTCTGTCACTGCCAAATGCAGAGTGGCAGCAGGACCGCCCACGCCCATTGATTGCCCCCAGAGGCAATTGCCCTCTGTAGGCCCTCCCCATTAGGCACTGCTCCCTTGGCATTGCCCGATGCCTGGTGGGCAGTGCAAAGGTGCCCCCATCGGCATTGCCACTTTGCTGCCTTGGCAGTGCTGGGGGCACCCCCTCTTACCTCCAAACTTCTGGGGGGCCTACATGCTCTCCTTCACTCCAGCGGGGTCGAGCTGTGAGCTACCCGCATGTGGAGTGAAACACTCCTGGAAGATGCAGTGGGGGAGACTCTAGTGAGCCCGGAGACTTCAGTCCCAGGCCTGCTAATTTTACATTTAAAAGAGCATTTGAATACATTATACAGCTCCGTGCCCGATTTCTGGCGTGAAGCTGACGGCACCGGAAATACTGTAGCCGGAGACTCGCGCAGGCCGTGGCACACAGCGGGAAGCCCGCTATACGACCTCCATTTGAGTCTCCCAGCCCGCTAGCTGGGAGAATCGCTCCCCATATCTCTACTGCTTCTGCTTGTAGACTGAATACAAGTCACAGAATTAATACATCACATCCTGTCAAGGTGGTAGTGAATGACAGGAGTTCAAGATGTTAAACACCCATGTACATCATATCACAATGCAAATCACTGTGGGCAACACTTCAAGCCCATATGGCCAGAGGCCAAGCAATGGATCAGCAGTTGGGCTCTGTATCTATTCTGCACGGCTACCAGAACCAACACAACAATGGCCACCTTGTTAACAGTATCCTGTGACTCACTGAAGAATAACCTAACAAACAGCACACGGGAACAAAACTGACTGTTGTATTCTTCTGCAGTGACGTTCTGAAACATGCTGATCTTGACACAGGAATGTTGTCATTTCAGTGAAGCGTTTTCATTAATTTGTGCACTCTACCTTGTTCTGCATTATTTGTTAACCATATAAAAAGTCTAATTTAAATGGACTTACCCAATAATGCACTTAATTAAAGCAGTCCTATTCAACAAAACAATAAATTATTTAGGAATTTTAGAAATCGATTTTGTGAAAGGAACAAATAAAAAAAAAAGAGTCAAAATTGTTCTGCTTCCTCCCAGGGATGCCATTGCGAAGGGCAGCATAACACCTTATCAAATGCCCTGATTTCAAACTTCTGATCTCAACAGATTTCCATTTGATTGAATAGGTTTATTATAACAGACAGATTTGGTTTGGCGACCTAGTTAAATGGAATATTATTCAATAGGCGTATGTATCTCGTCAGTGCTTGTCCCATCATTTGGGGAAAAATCAGGTTGCGGCTGAACGCAGTGCAGCAATAACCTCACTGGAATATCATTAGATTCTATATTGTTAAACGAACTTATGACTGGATTTTGTTACAGTGATTGCTGTCAGAACTAGTGGATTATTAATAACAATAAGTCAGTACCTCAGTGCGAGAATCATATATTATTCAGTCTCACTCTGTGATAAGCAGCATCACAATCTGATACTGTTGACTACTTTTCACCCTGCATGGTCTTAAAGTTTGAATGGATATGATTTAGCACTAATCACAATGTGGCCGATTCCCCCTTTAGGTGCTTTCAAAAACATGTAAGTGCCTGTTTATTTGTAGTTTGTCTCACAGTTTGTCTGTTCTGATGTTTCCCTTTAATAGGGCACCATTTGTTTATTGTTCCATCAGGATTGTGTTCCCACCAATTAAAAGGCACATTCTAAAAGCCAGTCCAATCTGTCAGATGGAATTATTGCTGAGGAGAGGGAAAGAAACGCCAAGGCCGTCTCCAGTATAATTCATTTATGAGCACTGAAGTGCGTGTGAATCTGTTCATAGTACTTTCAAATAGAGCCGCAGCAGCTAAGGTGCTCTACGGCATCTGGCTTTGGCATAGAGGGCCAATTAGGACAAGAACTTAGCTATGGGGCAGGCAACCTGTGTGGTAAACAGATAATGAGCTCAGGATAACATGGTGACAACAGCACAAGGTTTTGAAACTGGCACTGTAAGCAAAACGTAAGAGGGAGTAATCGATGCATTTGAAAATAAGCTTTTCAAAACTGGAGAAAAAGACTTGAATTAAAATATTTTGTTTTTAAAAATTAGCAGGGAAATCAGAGTTCTAGTAGTCGGGATCTAGGCAGATGAAGATGGCAGGGTGACAAAACAGTGGAAACCAAGGTGGAAGCATTTACTAGGCCAGAACAAGCAGAAACATTGGCTAGCCACAAAAAAAAGGCAGCATTCAACACAAAAAAACAATGGAATCTAAAGTGAGTTTCACTTCAGAAAAGTCACACAGCAGCTGCGAGATACAACAGTAAATTAATGGATGACTTTTGGTAATTCTCTACACAAAGAGTACAGCTTTTATAAAGCCATTAAGAATGAAAGAGCAGGTGATAATTGATGCCTCATGTATCCAAATACTAATTTCTGGTGTAAAATCTATTTGTATCCATGACAAACCATTTGCACACCCTGAAATAATAGCCAGCAATGTGATTTCTTTACTCTGTAATTGCGCTGAAAAATGACTAGGCTTTTACCACCCAGCTTCAGTCGCAGGAGTATCTGTAGGGACAGGGGGGCAAACTAAGAGCCCCTTAATTTTTGAGCATGTGAATGAGGCCTAATGACCAATATGTTTTCAATCATTGCTAATTATCCCATTGTTAATGTGTGGACGTTTCATTTTATACTTACAGTAGTTTGACAGTGTTGCAACATTAAGCGGCAGAAACGCAACACACAGAATTTTCAAATTTTAAGGCAATTTATGAAACCAACTCAAAATGACCTCAAAGTTGAACAGTTCCATACGATTCAAGTGATTAGAATCCTTGCAGTGCAGAAGGAAGCCATTCAGCCCATCAGGTCTGCGCCGATTCTCTGACAGAGCATCTTACCCACGCCCTATCCCCGTAACCCCACGTATTTACCCCTCTAATCTCCTGAACCTACACATCTTGGAACACTAAGGGGTAATTTAGCACAGCCAATCAACCTAACCCGCACATCTCTATATTGCGGGAGGAAACCAGAGCACCTGGAGGAAACCCACGCAGGCATGGGGGGGAATATGCCAACTTCACACAGACAGTTACTAAAGGTTGGATTTGAACCCAGGTCCCTGGTACTATGAGGCAGTAGTGCTAACTACTGTGCCACCATGCCTCATTGCTGAATACAGCGACTGGATTGTCAGAAGTCTAACCAAACTCAATCTAAACGACAGTTCCTGAATTCACTGTCGCTGGATCAAAATCCTAGAACTCTCTTCCTATTAGCAGTGTGGGTGTTCCTACATGATGTGGGCTGCAGCAGTTCAAGCAAGCAGCTCATCACCACTTTCTCAAGGGCAATTAGAATCCCTACTGTGCAGAAGGTGGCCATTCGGCCCATTGAGTCTGCACCGACCACAATCCCAGCCAGGTCCTATTCCCATAACCTCTCATATTTATCCTGCTAATCCCCCTGACACTAGGGTTAATTTAGAATGGCCAATCAACCTAACCTGCACACCTTTGGACTGTAGGAAGAAACCGGATCACCCGGAGGAAATCCACGCAGACACAGGGAGAATGTGCAAACTCCACATAGACAGTGGCCTGAGGCCAGAATTGAACCTGGGTTCCTGGCGCTGTGAGGCAGCAGTGCTAGAGATGGGCCAAGCTTGGCCATGCTGGCCAAGCCAGTGACACCTGTATCCCATTAATAATTTTTCTTGGAATGTTTCTTGGCATCAGTCTTAGGAGTGGCTACTTCAACAAATAGCAGGGACAAACAGAATTTAGAAGGAGGAAGAGCTTGGATTTTAAAGATTATTTCGGGTGAGGATGTCCCAAAACTAATTAATTATTTTTTTGAAATGTGGACAAATGAAGAGATCAATGTGCATACACCATGGTCTCACAGACCACAATGTATCATTCAAACATTGCCAAATTCTTTATGTCCAAGTAAACAGGCAAACTGGATCTTGGTTTGCCAGCATCTCTGAGGGATGGAACCTCTGACAATGCAACATTCCTATAGTGCTTGCAACCGAGCTTGAAACTACAATATTTTGACTTAAAAATGAGAGTATGGTACCTAGCCATAAAGTAAAGTGAAATTTATTTTACTATGTTCACGTTGTATATTCAGTTACAACATGCACCAATAATGTCACTTTGATCCTATAAGGATTAGGATATGTGGCACACAAACAGTCCATTCAATGCCACCGGTCCAACCTCCTCCCAATTTTCCTCATCTAAATCTACCACCATAATCCTCAATTCCCCTTTCCCTCAAATGTTTTTTCTCACTCTCCTTTAAATGCAGAAATATTACTTCAACCGCTCCTGTGGTAGCAAGTTCCACATTCTCGCCACTCGTTTGGTTAGGTAACAAAGATTTTTTTTCTGAATTTCCTATTGGACTTCTTAGTGTCCACCTAATATTGATAGCCCATTGGGGAAACATTCTCTCTGCATCGATTTTATTAAAACCTTTCATAATCTTAGAAGCCTCTATTAGGTCATCCCTCAGTCTTCTTTTCCAAGAGAAAAGAGATTCAACCTGTCAATCCTCTTTCCTGATATCTATACCCACACATTGTACATTTTCTCTACACTTCTGATCTCTTCTTGGCAACACTTGTTCACTTCTCTGCTTTCCCCTTGTAGGAGAGTGATTTGATAAATGTTAGCCATTTTCTAGTGCAACACCCAATTAGCCTTCTTTAAGTATAAGTGTTGTTTGTCAACTCTTCAAAATGCCATATCATAGAATGCCCACAGTGCAGGAGGAGGCCATTTGACCCATCTAGTCTGCACCGACACTCTGACAGGGCATCTTACCCAGATCCTATCCCCACCTATTTACCCCGCTAATTCTCCTAAGCTATGCATCTTGAGGCACTAAGGGGCAATTTAGCATGGCCAATCCATCCAAATCTGCACCTCTTTGAACTGAGGAATCTTGAGCATCCGGAGGAAACTCAAGCAGACACAGGGAGAATGTGCAAGCTCCACACAGACAGTGGCCTGAGGCCGGAATTGAACCTACGTCCCTGGCGCTGTGAGGCAGCAGTGCTAACCACTGTGTTGCCGCAATTCATCCACATGGGCAGGCATTTCAGGAAGCATTCCAATCGCGAGTGGGATTACTGACTAACATTCACCCCTCTGCGGTCTTTCTGTTTCAAGATTGTAAGCGAGAAATATAACCTTCGACAGACCAGGGATTAAACCTGAGATTTTTATGATGATGCATCTGCCTGTGGAATTTGTGGGATGCCTGAATCTACTTTTAAAATTATTTATTCTAGATCAACATAATGCTTTTCAGAGACACCATAATACTTTCATTTCTGAATAACTAAGTTCCTAACCGCATATGGTGAAGAATTATGTCTGCAAAAAAGATGTCCTATCAGTCAGCACAAAGGCATCACCTTCGTTAGGCAGGAAGAAGGCAAGACGTTTGATCTGTATTTCTCTAATTACTCACAGATTAATTCATTCCTACAAGACCATATGTGATTAGTAGTTTGTCTATTGATTTGCACACATGGTATGGCTCATGATTATTTTCACTCAGGTCACCGTTCTGTCAAATCACAACCTCACATTAGCACTCGGAGGAATAATTAATCCCAAACATGGACCCGCTTGAGGCAGAAGCAGACTATCCGTGGAAAAGTCGGAATGTCAATAAGGAAATGGCTGCGGCAGAATTTCTGCGCTGTCAGCATTTTGTCGGAAGATGATGCATTTGATTTTTGGAACTCTTGGTAATCAATAGATTGAAATAGCACTGACCTTGCTGTTGGTGATTAGATATGACAACTAACTCCATGCAGTCATAGATAATGAGAATATTATGACAAGGGAGGTAGAAAGAAAGCATCCATTCTTAGTGCTTGAATTGAGTTCAAAAACTGGTATGTTCTTCAAAATACCAGTTTAATTATCCCTTTTATTGATCTAATAAGCAAAGTTAAGTGTACTCTCGGTGTTCATGATTTATGGTTGCTGCCATGGAATTAATCAGAAAATCATGATTAACTGAGGTAATTAGCAATAAACAATCCATCATGTGAAGTGATGACCAATGAGATTATTATGATTCCATTTTGCTAATGTCAGGATATCGTGCCCTGGTACAAGCTGTTTTAGATCTGTTTCGTCCATAGCCAGTCCGTGGATCAATTCTTCAATGATTTCAAGGTTGATCGCCCCCTGAATAATGAGGCTGTGCAGAATGCAGTATGATACAGACATCTTGGCAAAGTTGAGCCAGTTTATACAGTGCAAACCATTATCAGTTTAGAATCACTATGTTACAACCCCAAGTATTTGATCTGTGTAGCTGTGGTATAAGAGTTCTGTTACATTTAGTGGTAAAGGGATCACAAACGATAGATAAAATCCATACTTTAGGTTCCTAAATGATTAGTTGGTTACATAATTGCATGTAAATGTGGTATTCAAGATTGTAATTATATACTAACCTTGGGCAGCAGGCAAAAACCAGAAGGATTATTTCCAGGCATTACACCTCCATTACATTGAGGGAATAGAAGCTTTGATGTATGAAGTTGTCCATGTTTCTTTGTGAGCACAGTTCGTCACTGGAAATGTTTTGTCATGTATCTAACTGTTGCTCTCTAATCTTCAATGAAGGAATGAACTGGCCACCCATTGATTACAACACAAGCGCCATCATCTCCTGAATGCAGATTAATACAAGCCTTGACCAATACAAATGTGATTACTTCCAAATACCTAGAAAGACCAATGTTAAAAAAGTGTTGCAATTTTCAGTTGACAGACTGAGCAGCCAGAGTCACGGATGCAAACCTGTAACTGATGTTTATCATGTCTCAGTCATTGCCTCCCTTCGCCAAAATCAGGTCAGGACTGCTAGCTGCAGGGTGCATTGAACCAGGAATTGTGTGGCCCCCTCTTGTGGACTGTCTCAAACAACTGCCTGGAGACTCTTTAACCTGTGCTTAATGCTCCCTCCACCCACATTGTCTGTATCTTTAAGATCTGGCTGGTTGTAGGGATTCGCATTCTAATCAGTATTCTGTAACTTGATTTTTGTGTCTCTGTGACCTGTTTGAGAGCACATTTCCACTCCATCTGACGAAGGAGCAGCGCTCCGAAAGCTAATGGTATTTGCTACCAAATAAACCTGTTGGACTTTAACCTGGTGTTGTTAAAACTCTTACTGTGTTCACCCCAGTCCAACGCCGGCATCTCCACATCAAACAACTTTGACATTGCATCATGTGCAGTCAGGTCCAAAGTCACATGATGCAAGTGCCCAGCTGCTTAATTGGATTATTTGAGAACTGTATAAAACTACTTTTGACTCATTTTAACATTGTCAAACAAATGACATTTTCACCTGCTCACTCAACAGTAATGATTTGATGCCAGGGAGTAGAGCTTTATGTATGTGGCTGACTATACATCCATTGTCAAATTAGATTGTGTTGTATTTACACATATTAACTGACTGTATAAACCTGAATGTAACAGTTCATTAAATATGGAATAAATGATATGTAGAAATGCTTACCATGGCAGTAATCATACTCAAAGAATTGAATGTTATACACATGTATGTTTGAGCAATTTAGAATCTTCATCTTAACTCTTGGTAAGAATGCCCATTCCTAAACCTCCATTAGCTTTCAAAAATGTCATAAAACTGATGAGAGAAATTTTAGTTTGATTTTGTTTTTCATGTGGAGTACTGTTATGTGTAGTTAATGTCTACACTGAAAAAGCAACAGCTTTAATATAGCAATTATGAGGTTATCAAATGAGAATCTACAGTAGAAAATAAGAAAACAACGATGTAAATATATGTTATGCATCCTGAAGATATTTCTTTTTTCAAATACACACTCTAGATATAATTCCAATTAGGTGCAATATGGAATCCGCTTTGAACTGCTTCGCTTGTGCCTTCATTTAGGCTTTGAAAGAATAGCTCTTATTGGCTAAACATTTCCCATTTCTCAAGGCTGATGTTTTCGTCTTTCTAAATGTGATTTGCCAGTGGTCTAAACACTAAATGCACTTAGATTTGAATTTTTTCTTTTGCTCACTTTTGGATTATTAACTTGAAATGTTTAAACAAGTCACTGAACATGGGATAGCCAAAATAAGATGAGCACCTTGAACAGACCATCTGAGAACCTTGACATATGCTTCTGATGTACCACTTGAAAATTAAGATAAAAACCCCAAACTGATTGCATGGAATCATTGATATACATTCCTTTGCCCAAGTCCCAGGAATTCAAAGTACTCTTCATAAGGAAACTTGGGAATAAAGCACTTCAATGCCAGGGTATCACAATGAACTTGCTTACTATGTTACTAGGGAATCTTGATGCGTACCCAGACAAATAAAGCCATGTTTGCCATGGATAGGAAAACAAAAATAAGACATTGAAAAGCATACCAGAGTGGTTCACTTGTAGGCAAACAATCCCTCCTGAGGGAAGCTTTTTGGACAACTCACAAAATGCAGGGACATGAAGGGGGTCACACCAGAAAATGTACATTTCCTTAAAAAAAAAATCGAAAGTCAATCCAGTGGTGTGAAAAGGTCAAAATTTCATTTTTTTCCCTCCCAAGTATTTGAATTCTGGGACAATTTGAAAGATAGCTATTCAGAAAATGCTCTGTTGCTAATTGTTTTTAATTAGCATTGAATGATGGTCAAAATTTTGTAATGTGGACAGTAGACTGGGATTTAAATGGAGACTGCTAAAACTCAATTCACCTCAGATTTCAGCTAGCCATGAAAAAGAAATAGATTAGTCATAGAGTCATAGAGGTTTACAGCATGGAAACAGGCCCTTCGGCTCAAATTGTCCATGCCGCCCTTTTTTTCAAACCCTGAAGCTAGTCCCAATTGCCCGCATTTGGCCCATATCCCTCTATACCCATCTTACCCATGTAACTGTCTAAATGCTTTTTCAAAGACAAAATTGTACCTGCCTCTACTTAATCCAACCTATCTGGATCTAGTTGGACACATGCACCAGAAGTAAACGGATGATATTCCAACCATTTTCCCACATTACTCCTTTTAATTTTTGGAAAAAGAGGCAGCAGTTTCTTAGAACATAAGTCATCTGAATGCATTTGAAGCATCATCAGAAACTGAGAACCCTTCACATGTACTAATTACCAGTACTGATGATCATATGAATTTGCACATTATGTAAATCTTTCCTTTCCTAATTAAATGTTACTAGAAAAATGAGCAATTAGATGAAAACAATATGTGCTTTGAACTGTGCAGTAATTATTTATATTCCCTACCAGTAAAGCCAGTGTTTGGTAAGCTGACAACATAGCTGATATTGTCATCCAAACTAACAAATTTAAGTTGTCCCATAAACTGCAGATTACAAAAAATACAAACATACTTACAGACTATTTATTTTAGGCCCCAATCTTGGTGGCTACTGATCCAAATGTCGTAAAGTGCAGTCAAGAGTTTCAGCATTTTAACAGGATTTAGATAATTGTTTCTTCAGAAGTTCTGGGGAGCAAAGAAAAACAAATGATCACGTATTATGCATCTCAGCACAGCGACTCAGTAAGCAAATGCACCATATAGTGTGGTAATGAGCCATACGTATCAGAAAGATCTGTGTTGATGTAGAAGATCATAGTTCATAGGGTAGAAATTCAATTGGATTCCTGCTTCCTATTGCTAACCACGATTCCTTTGCTACAAATATCTGCATTGTGTGGCAGGAGATGGTGGGCTAGTGTCAATGTCAATGTTTTCAAGTTTATTTATTGGGGTCACAATTAGGCTTACATTAACATTGCAATGAAATTACTGTGAAAATCCCCTGGTGGCCACACTCTGGCACCTGTTCGGGTACACTGAGGGAGAAATTTAGCATGGCCAATCCACCTAACCAGCACGTCTTTTGGACTGTGGGAGAAAACTGGAGCACCTAAAGGAAACCTATGCAATCATGGGGAGCATGTGCAGACTCCACATAGACTGCGACCCAATCCAGGAATCGAACCTGGGTCCCTGGCGCTTTGAGGCAGCAGTGCTAACCACTGTGCCGTCTGGGCGAGTAATCCAGAAGTACAGGCTAACGCTCTGAGGGAACATGGGTTCAAATCCCACCATTGCAAGTGGTCAAATTTTAAATTCAATTAATAAATCTGGAATTATAATAATGACTGTAATGATTCAGGAAGCCCAACTAGAAAGAAACATTGTTTATTACAGAATTCAAAGTTAAACCATTCCAATGTTGTACACACACTAGTCCCTGCCTGAGACAGCAGTACAGCAGGCCCAGTTGTGGGCCTGCCTTATGAAAGGCTCAGGTAATGAGTTCCAGGTGGGCAGGGCACTGTTACCAGGGGAACTCATACTCAATGAGCCCCACAGGAAGATCAATCAGTGAATCCCCATGGACCTTGTGGGGGTTATCACAGTGACCGTGACGACTGTTGTAAAAAAACATCTGGTTTGTTAATTAGGGAAGGAATTCTGCCATCTTCATCTGGTCTGCTCTGAAATGGCCTAACAAGGGCAATTAAGGATAGACAACAAGTGCTGGCCTTGCCAGTGACATCCATATCTCATGGAAGAATTTTTAATATGGTTTGTAGCCAAGGTCAGGAATGAGCTTGGCCAGTATTGTTCCCCAAGGCTACACTGACACGGTGAGATTTTAACTCATTTAGAACCCAGCCAATTGCACAACATTAAATTTGGGCCCTTTCTCTTTGGCTCACCAATGAAGAGAGTTGTGGTTATTTATAGAGTAGAAGAAATGAAAAACAGGAAGTAATGTGTCATGAAATCTTCTATTTTTGGAAAAAATATTTTAAAAAAACTTTCAACTGAAATTCTGTCATTTGAAATGAGGCAGCACAGGCTGCTTTAAAAATGTGAGGTGAAATGAAAATAAGAAAAGCCAATAAGACTCCCTCATCACCCCCTGCGCCCCCCCCCCGCCCCCCAACCCCAACCCTCCTCCCCAAGGAGATGAGGGAGAGAGACATTGAAACCCAACACTAAGGAAGAGATCAAAAAAGCAAAATGCTGGACTTTAGTCACTGTAATCTTCCCAGGACAATACATAACTGCTGGTCAGACAGGACACACAACCAACAGACCTTCAAACTGCCTGAGAAGGAGAAAAGAATTCCATCTTCTGTTAGTGCTTGCTATCTTTAAATGTGTCAAAGGTTTCTGACGTCAAACATCACAATGTGAATATTTGTTCCACAACAATGACTGCAGTAGACATGGAATCAAATTCTTTTGGAATATATATCTACAGCAAGGCTTTAAGAATTAGGTTTTATCAACACAAAGAAGACAACACCAGACATTTTTTGGAAAAAAGACTTCAGCATAGAAAGGTTGAAGAGATCTCTCTCTCTCTCTCTCTCCCTGGGCTTAGGCGCAGGATTGAGTTCAACAATTCAGCATATCGAAGATCTACCAACAAACAGATCTTGTAAGAGTTGCAACATCATTTACATCTACCTGCTCCATGGAACCAGATAACCTAACTCGACGTCAGTGTTTAACAATCTATGCCTCAAAGAAAAGCAAAGGTATGTGGTGTGTGTGTATGCCCAAAGATGTGCTGGTTAGGTGGATTGGCCATGCTAAAATTGTCCCTTAGTGTCTAAAGATTAAAGACTAGGTGGATTAGCCATAGCATGGGGTTATGGCGATGGGGTGGGGGGGTGGGCCTGGGTAAGATGCTCTTTCAGAGTCAGTGCAGTCTCGATGGGCTGAATGGCTTCCTTCTGTACTGTAAGGATTTTATGAATCTATGGATTCTATGTTGTGTCTTCTATTATTTTTTCAGGTTTACTGACTAATTACCTTGTTCTTTATTTAACTTAAGAAAACCTCTTTGAAGGGCTCCTTATTGTTCAGTGCAAGAAATACATTTGGAATTGAAAAAGGCATCCACAAGGAAGATACATTTAAAAGGATATTTTTTATAATCAATTGAGGAAGCTGAATAGAAGAAAACCAGTTCACTCCTCCACAGCTGGTCCAGGCATATGCTACACTTGGTTAGGCAGCACTTACAGTACAGTTCTGGTACTCGTATAGCAAAAACTAAGTGTGGGTGGCACAGTGGTTAGTGCTGCTGCCTCACAGTGCCAGGGACCCAGGCTTGGGTCATTGCCTGTGCAGAGTCTACAGGTTCTCCCCGTGTCTGCGTGGGTTTCCTCCGGGTGTTCCAGTTTCCTCCCTCATCTTAAAGTTGTGCTGGCTAGGTACATTTACCCGAACAGGCGCCGGAGTGCGGCGACTAGGGGAATTTCACAGTAACTTAATTGCAGTGTTAATGTAAGCCTTACTTGTGACGAATAAATAAACTTTAAAAAAGTAGGAAAAAACTGGGTGGAGAAAGTTCAAAAACAGATTCAAAGCATGGCTGAGAGGAAACAACTATATGGAAAGACTAAACAGTCGGTGGGTCATTTTTATAGAAAAGAGCAATTTGAAAGAGGAACTGAGAGGTATTTAAGGCTGAAATTCTCGGACCTCGCCCATGGCTGGGATTCTCCAGTCCCGCTGCAGTAAATGGAGTTTTGGCTGAGCACCAGATTCTCCATTCTTGCTGGGAGCGGAGGTAGGTCGTGCGAGATCGGAGAATCCTCCCCAAAATTTGCAAAAGGGTTTGATAGGCTAAGCCTAGAGGGAATTTGTGAGAATGTACAAAACTGGAGCCAGATTTCATCAAAACAGACCTATACAATGAGATGTGGTTCGTAGTGGATAAGAATCCATTTGTTCTGTTAATGCGCATCCTCTTTAACCCACCTACCATGTCTGGGTTTCCTGACAATTAGATAGAGTATAGGCAGGATGGCACTCCAAATCTGTCAAAGGAAGGATTTCTTGCTAAAGAGACAGTCGCAGGGACCTGAATGACTGAACTGCCTAATGACTCAGCAATACCAGGGATGGAGAGCAGACCTGGGAAGTTTGCCTCCCCAGATTCCAGACACTTGCATGGATGTTCTCCAGCTGTGGGATAGATTCATAGATTTCATAGAATCCTACAGTGCAGAAGGAGGCCATTTGGATCATCGAGTCTGCATCAACCACAATCCCACCCAGGCCCCATCCCCATAATCCCATGCAATTACCCTCGCTCGTCCCCCTGACACTAAGGGATAATTTAGCATGGCCAATCAATGTGACCCGCACATCTTTGGACTGTGGGAGGAAACCAGAGCACCCGGAGGAAACCCACGCAGACACGGGGAGAATGTGCAAACTCCACACAGACAATGACCCAAGCCGGGAATCAAACCTGGGTCCCTGGTGCTGTGAGGTAGCAGTGCTAACCACTGTGCCACTGTGCTGCGCCATGGAATCTGAGGGACTGAAATTAGATGATGCTTGTGAAGGACAGGAAGAAGAGGGCAGCCTCTTCCTTGGCGTATGGATGGAAGTGGCCAAGGAAGTGAACGGCAGGAGTTTGGTACCTCAAACCTGGAGACAGTGTCCCCACAGTACCTCAGGAGATCAGGAAAAGTGAGTGGCATTCTCCTTTCAGGTGCCAAGTCCCGCAGACTTTCCCATCATTCCCCTGCACAACTGTTTTCAGATCAAAACACCTTGTAGCTCCATTCATTTCCCTCACTACAGGCATCTCTTCACCAATCTAAAGAACTAACACTTTTACTCATCCTCAACTTTGTACCATTTCACACCCATGCCCCACTCACTTTCCTCAAATCAATTTATCACATTCACAGCTCTTTGTTTACTCTTCTTGAGGGGGAATAGTATGCACAACATTGGAAAGAGATCTTCCAATGATTGTCACCTTGACGGTCATTGTTGCAGAGGGAAGGATATTCTTTACTTGGAGACTGCAGATAAGAGGAATAGCGTGTAGATCTGAGCATCCTGAGGACTGATGTTCACATTAGTTTGGAGAGCTGGTCCTCTGCCTGTAATCCCTGTGTTAGGGATTTCACTTCCTTTGTGCTGGATCCCTGTGTCCATCCTCCTGTCCTGTGGAACAGCAAATGGTTGAGGGGAAAGTAACCACTACAGCTGCTGGTTTTGCTGCTGCAGCTGCTAGAATTATTGCTGGTTCTGCTGGAATTACTGCTGGTTCTGTTGGGGTTGCTACTCTTGCCTCTGGTATTGCTGCTGGCTCTGTTGGTGTTGTTCCTACAGCTGCTGGAATTACTGCTGGCTCTGTTATGTTGCTCCTACTGGTGCTATTGATGTTGCCATTGATGCTTTCTTGTTTCTCATTTGTGGTCCCAGACAGAGCTGCATAAGCTGCTCCCATTATATTGAAAGTTGCAACTATAAAGTTCTCAGATATTGAAAACAAAAGTGACATAACATAGCTAGGCAACTATAAGACCATAAGACATCGGAGCAGAATTAGACCACTTGGCCCATCAAGTCTGCTCTGCCATTCAATCATGGCTGATATTTTTCTCATCCCCATTCTCCTGCCTTTTCCTCATAACTCCTGACCCCCTTATTAATCAAGAGCCTATCTATCTGTGGTGAACCATTGTTGGTTCCCACCAGGTCGTGCTGAGCCATGGTCTGGCCAGTACAATGAGTCTGTACATATGTTACTGTTGGGGTTAGGGTTGGGCTGTTCTACCTGTTAATATAGTTGTTATGGTACACCCCAGTCGGCTCCGCCTCCTGGGAGAGGTATAAAGGTCACTGCTCTGCCTGGTGACCCTTTAGTCTGGGATCGTATACTGTATATGGTAGCTCTGTTATTGTTGGCAATTGTTGGCAAAAGCCTTTATTTCCCGAGTACATCCAGCCTCTCGTGTGTTATATCGCGCATCAATTTTATTGCCAACAAGTAAATTCTTTTTTTTTGAGAAAAAAAAACGTCAAAGAAAACATGGAGCAAATGCTTAAACCCGAACGGCTTACGTTGGACCCACGTGCGGCTGGAGCATCGAACACTTTCGACCACTGGTTGAAGTGTTTCCAAGATTACCTCGACGCATCCACAGCGGTCACCGACGATGCCGACAGACTCCGGGTCCTCCACGCGAGGGTAAGTGACGCTGTATACCTAGCGATCCGTGGGGCCACCGACTACAAAGGGGCCCTCAAGCTTCTCAAGAAGCGATACAACAAACCGCCGAATGAGATGCATGCTCGATACCTTCTAGCCACTTGACGGTGGCAGCCCGGCAAAACGACGGAACAGTGTGCGTGCGAGCTTCAACAGCTAGCCAGAGCCTGCAACTGCAAGTTAGTGTCAGCAGACCAGTACATGAACGACCTAGCTCGAGATGCGTTCGTGGCGGGAATAGGCTCATCGTACATCTGCCTTCGGCTGTTGGAGCAAGGTAACCTCGATCTCACTAAATCCATAGAGTTAGCTGACGCTCTAGAAACGGCCTCCAAAAGTCTGGCGATGTACCCCGACGACCACGTGGAGACAGCGTGGCAGGGGCAGTCACAGACCCCACTTCATTCAGCGGGACCGAAAAACTGCGCGATTGCGTTCCCAGCCTCGGACCTGACGACGGCAGCAGCTCCAGGTGGCCCGCGGTGTTACTTCTGTGGGGGGGGTGAAACACCCTCGGCAGCGAGGTCCAGCTAAAGCGGTGTTGTGCTCTGCCTGCGGCAAGAAGGGGCACTATTCCAAGGTATGCCGGTCCAAACTTCCATCCAAGAACAGCAGTGCGGCGTGTGACTCCTCGGAGCCGGCCTCCTTGTCTTCTGCATCTTCAAGGTCTTCTACCACGTGCGATTCCAGGACGTCACCATTCCGAACGACGGAGTCGCAAGACACGTGCGACCTGCAGGGGCCGCAGGTTTTGGCGCCATCGTCCACGTGCGACCTATGGGGGCAGCCATTTTGGTCGGCACCGACCGCGAATGACCAGCAGGGGTCGTCATCAACCATCTCAGCTGCCTGCAGTTGCGCCCACGAACCAACGGTGGCGTCGATCATCCTGGACCAGGCCAAGCCTCACAGACTCGACAAGTCCATGATGGACATACAAGTAAACAAACGCCCGATTTATTGTTTGTTTGACAGCGGGAGCACGGAGAGCTTCATTCACCCAGACACCGTGAAGCGGTGTGGTCTCCAGATTCGGACTGTCAAGCAGACAATTTCGATGGCGTCAAGGTCCCGGTCTGTCACCATGCTAGGGAGTTGCGTGGTCAATCTGACGGTGCAGGGCATGGTTTACGAGAACTTCAGGCTCCTTGTGTTACCGCACCTTTGCGCGCCAATACTCCTAGGACTAGATTTTATGGTCCACTTGAAGAGTGTAACCCTGCAGTACGATGGGCCACTCCCTCCACTTTCAGTGGGAGACCCACAGCCTCTAAATTGCCCACCGCGCTCCACATGTAGTCTCTCAACGCTTAGGATTACCACACCCTCCCTATTCCAGAATCTCGTGCCAGGCTGCAAGCCCATCGCAACAAAGAGCAGGCGTTACAGCGCTGAGGATCAGATCTTCATTCGATCTGAAGTTCAGCGGCTCCTCAAGGAAGGGATCATCCAACCTAGCGCTAGTCCTTGGAGAGCGCAAGTCGTGGTGGTTAAGAATGGGAACAAACCCCGGATGGTCATAGGCTATAGTCAGACCATTAACAGATACACGCAACTGGATGCGTATCCCCTCCCGCGCATATCTGACATGGTCAATCAGATTGCGCAGTACCGGGTGTTCTCCACCATCGACCTAAAATCTGCTTACCACCAGCTCCCCATTCGCCCAGATAACCGACAATACACGGCCTTTCAGGCGGATGGTCGCCTGTACCATTTTTTAAGGGTTCCTTTTGGTGTCACGAATGGGGTCTCGGTCTTCCAGCGTGCTATGGACCGAATGGTGGACCAGAACGGACTGCGGGCTACCTTCCCGTACCTGGATAACGTCACCATCTGCGGCCATGACCAGCAGGACCACAATTCCAACCTTCTTAGATTCTTACGCACTGCATCTCGCCTGAATCTGACCTACAACAGGGATAAGTGTGTATTTCGTACGCGCCGCCTAGCTATCCTCGGATACGTGGTGGAAAACGGGGTCCTTGGCCCTGATCCAGACCGTATGCGTCCTCTCCTCGAACTTCCCCTGCCCACTAGCGTCAAAGCACTGAGAAGATGCTTAGGCTTCTTCTCATACTACGCACAGTGGGTTCCCAATTACGCGGACAAAGCCCGTCCGCTCATCAATTCTACCTCTTTTCCCCTAGCAACAGAGGCTCGCTTAGCCTTTGCAAGAATAAAAGCCGACATCGCGAAAGCCACGATGCACGCTATCGATGAGTCCATCCCCTTCCAGGTGGAGAGTGATGCATCTGATTTCGCCCTGGCCGCCACACTTAACCAGGCGGGCAGGCCCGTCGCCTTTTTCTCTCGCACCCTCCAAGGCCCCGAAATTCGACATTCGGCGGTGGAAAAGGAGGCCCAGGCCATTGTGGAGGCCGTTCAGCATTGGCGCCATTACTTGGTGGGAAAACGGTTCACTCTGCTCACGGACCAGCGGTCCGTGGCGTTCATGTTCAACAACACGTTACGGGGTAAGATCAAGAATGATAAGATCTTGAGGTGGAGAATCGAACTCTCCACCTACAATTATGATATCATGTATCGTCCAGGGAAGCTCAACGAGCCCTCGGATGCCCTGTCACGTGGAACATGCGCTAGTATGCAGGAGAATCGATTGCAGGCTCTCCACAGTGACCTCTGCCATCCGGGGGTCACTCGGCTCTTCCACTTCATAAAAGCCCGGAATCTACCCTACTCGGTGGAGGATGTCAGGTCCATAACCAGAAGCTGCCGGGTATGCGCGGAATGCAAACCGCACTTCTACCGACCTGACAGGGCACAACTCGTTAAGGCCACTCGTCCCTTCGAAAGACTGAGTGTGGACTTTAAGGGCCCCCTTCCCTCGACAGATCGGAACGTGTACTTCCTCAATGTGGTTGATGAGTACTCACGATTCCCTTTTGTCATTCCCTGTTCTGATACGACCGCTGCCATGGTTATCAAGGCATTTCGTGATCTTTTCACCCTGTTCGCTTACCCCTGTTACATCCACAGCGATAGGGGCTCGTCGTTCTTGAGCGATGACTTGAGGCAATACCTGCTCTCATATGGGATTGCCACTAGTAGAACCACGAGCTACAACCCAAGGGGTACCGGACAGGTCAAACGAGAGAATGCTACAGTCTGGAAGGCTGTCTTACTGGCGTTGAGGTCTAAAGGTCTTCCAGTCTCCCATTGGCAAGGGGTACTCCCTGATGCGCTCCACTCCATACGCTCACTCCTGTGTACGGCAACCAACGCTACTCCTCATGAGAGAATGTTTTCATTCCCTAGGAAGTCTTCCTCTGGGACCTCATTACCGTCTTGGTTGACGTACTCAGGACCTGTCCTCCTGCGGCGACATGTTAGGACCCGCAAGTCCGACCCTTTGGTTGAACAGGTCCACCTCCTCCACGCCAACCCTCAGTATGCCTACGTGGCATATCCTGACGGGCGAGAGGACACGGTCTCGATTCGAGATCTGGCGCCAGCAGGGGGCTTGGAAACCCCTGTCACTCCCACACCTACTGTTAGGGACCCCCCAACCATTATTTCCCCTCCTGACACGGCGCGGGCAGTATCGGGACCACCACTTATCCCTCTTACTCCCGTGTACAGCTTGCCTGAGTCCAGGAGATGGTCGCCACTTCAAGGCGTGCCCAAGTTCAGCAGATTGTCACCACCTCGGGGTCTACCGGCCCGTGAGGCACTGGAGGAGTCGCTGGACACCATCTTGGAGAGAACGTCACCGCAATTGCCTGAACCGGTGTCATCGCCGGTGTTGAGGAGGTCACAACGACGGTGCGGTCCCCCAGACTGTTTGAACTTATAGACAGATGAACAATTGTTCTGTGTTTTGTACCCCGCCGGCCTTTGTTTTCAAAGGAGGGGTGAATGTGGTGAACCATTGTTCGTTCCCACCAGGTAGTGCTGAGCCATGGTCTGGCCAGTACTATGAGTCTGTATATATGTTACTGTTGGGGTTAGGGTTGGGCTGTTCTACCTGTTAATATAGTCCTTATGGTACACCCCAGTCGGCTCCGCCTCCTGGGAGAGGTATAAAGGTCACTGCTCTGCCTGGTGACCCTTTAGTCTGGGATCGTATACTGTATATGGTAGCTCTGTTATTGTTGGCAATAAAAGCCTTTATTTCCCGAGTACATCCAGCCTCTCGTGTGTTATATCGTGCATCACTATCTCTATCTTAAAGACACTCAATCATCTGGCCTCCACAGCCTTCTGCGGCAAAGAGTTCCACAGCTTCACCACTCTCTGGCTGAAGAAATTCGTCCTCATCTCTGTTTTAAAGGATTGTCCCTTTAGCCTGAAGTTGTGCCCTCTGGTTCTAGTTTTCCTAGTAGTGGAAACATCCTCTCCGCATCCACTCTATCCAGGCCTCGCAGTATCCTGTAAGTTTCAATAAGATCCCCCCTCATCCTTCTAAACTCCAACGAGTACAGAGTCAGAGTCCTCAACTGTTCCTCATACGACATACTACATTGAATGGTATCATAATCAGAAACCCACTTTGTGCTATTAATAACACAATTATCATAGATTGCATAAACCAATGGCAGTGAGGAAAAAAACAGTTAAAAATTTTGTTTAACTGACCGTAAGTGTTAACAAATAGGAAAAAATTAAATTGGCTTTAGTGCGGCTGCATGAAACCTGTGTCTCGGTAGTCTCATTAAACATTCACTAAATAATGCATCTCCTGATTCTAAAAAGATCAAGTTCAAAACCCATTACTCACCACCTATTGAGCAGTCTCTTTAGGGCATCTGGTGAAGCTGCTGTACATCAAGTACAAGTAGCCAGTGCATCAACAGCACTTGAGCCAACCACTGGGACCTAAAAATGACGTGAGGGTCCTCAGCATTGGCTGGTGCGGCTCAAGAGCCCAACTCTGATGTGACAATTTCTGTTGCATTTTCTGCAGAGAAAGACAGTGGGCTGAGAGGTGCAGGATTCTCTGGCCTCTGTTTTCTCTGGATCTCTTGGCTTTTCCATTCTACTGACCTCTTTGAAAGACTCTCCAAACAATCAGCCTCCAGAGGTCCTGGCTGTCAATGGCCATCTCCCAGGTGTCAGTGTTTGCCATCTCTATATCCCACTTGTGGGTATCCCTGTAGCAGGGGTACGGATGCCCAGCAGGTCATGGCCCACTGCTAGTTTACAGTGCAGAACCTCGTTGGGGATTTGGACGTATTCCATCCAATGGAGGTGATAAAGGTGGCACAGATCTTTTTGGTTTAGCAATGAGTGTATACTGGTGGAATTAGCATACTCCAGGAACTCTGAGTTAATGACCTTATCCTGCCAAGGAATGCTGAGGACACAGCTGAGCATAGTGATACATTTATTCAGCCTATTCCCCTGCCAACCGTATGTTGTCCACATCTCACTACTGTAGAGGAGTGTAATGAGAACGCAGGCTTGGTAAACTTGCAGTTTGGTGTTCTCAATCAGGTTGCTATTGTCCTTCACTCTGTTACTCAGCTTAGACATTAACTGCAGCTTTTGTAATGCATGTGTTGATTTTCAGCAACAAGTGACCGATTGGTGGTGATTGTGGAGTCTAGATATGTGCAGATACCAACAACCTTCGGCATCACACTGTCAATGCTGATCGATGACAGTATAGCAACATCTGGAGATGATATTTGTCTTCCTGATGCTGATGGTCAAACCAAAATCTTTACAGGTATGAGAGAGTCGGCTTATTTGGCATTGCAGGTATTCCTCAGTATTGAATGTTGTTGCGACATCGTCAGCATCTGGTGAGGACTTGCAACTCCTCTGTCCTGGATATCAGAGAAACAAGGTTGAACAGATTTCCGTGAATTTTGGTATGTAGGTAGGTAACCTCAGTGTGCCATAGAGTGTCAGTGCCAGGGCACAATTTGAACCCATTGTGGATCTCAAAGTGTTCTGATGTTGCCCCATCATAGCTGATCTTACTGTCATCCTGTCCTGGAAAGAGGATGCCACACAGAGCAGCTTCAGCAGCAATCAAATTTCTCCAGTAGCATATATAAACAACTTCTGCTCACTTGTTTGAAAGCCTTGGTGAAATTAATCTTGGTGAGAATGCATCTTTTGCTGGGTTTACCAGTCTCTGGGTGGGATTCTCCAGCTGCGCTCGCCTCAGAACCCAAGAACCCCGCCCGAGGTCAATGGACCTTTGCATGGTCTGCCCCCCCATCTGTTACAATTCCCGTGGCGGGCGGGACGGGAGAATTCCAGCCTTTATGTCTCATTTAAAGAGTGAAATATGATTTAGCAGCAGAAGATTATAATGAATGAGATTATTTTAATGTTTTTAACTGTGTAGTTGAATTTTCCAAGCACAATTTCACAGTGCTATGCTGCATGTCATTCAGATGAGTATAATATCATCACTGTAAACATGCGTGTGTGTGTGTATATTGAATTATTTGAGACTGATATGTGTAATGGCTAACATTAATCATTTCCTCAATTTTTTAGTCTTTTTCTCCTTTCCAGTTGGTGAAAAATAGAACATTTCTAAACCAATGACACAGAATAATTTGCCTCAATTTCAATTCTCACAATTTTACTGAAAAAAAAGGACCTGCGATACAGTTGTCATGACAGTTCTTCAGCTAGGAGACATAGTTAGTAAGTTTGCAGATGACACCAAGATTGGTGGCATAGTGGACAATGAAGAAGGTTATCTAGGATTGCAACGGGATCTTGATCAATTGGGTTCATAGCTCCTTGAACGTGGAGTCACAGGTGGACAGGGTGGTGAAGAAGGCATTCGGCATGCTTGGTTTCATTGGCCTGAACATTGAATACAGGAGTTGGGACGTCTTGTTGAAGTTGTACAAGACATTAGTAAGGCCATACTTGGAATACTGTGTACAGTTCTGGTCACCCTATTATAGAAAGGATATTATTAAATTAGAAAGAATGCAGAAAAGATATACTAGGGTGCTGCCAGGACTTGATGGTTTAAGTTATAAAGAGAGGTTGGATAGACTGGGACTTTTTTCCCTGGAGCGTAGAAGGCTGAGGGGTGATGTAATAGAAGTCTATAAAATAATGAGGGACATAGATCAGCTAGATAGTCAACATCTTTTCCCAAAGGTAAGGGATTCTAAAACTAGAGGGCATAGGTTTAAGATGAGAGGGGAGAGATACAAAACGGTCCAGAGGGGCAATTCTTTCACCCAGAGGGTGGTGAGTGTCTGGAACGAGCTGCCAGAGGCAGTAGTAGATGCTGGTACAATTTTGTCTTTTAAAAAGCAGTTACATGAGTAAGATGGGCATAGAGGGATATGGGCCAAATTGGGACTAGCTTCGTGGTAAAAACTGGGTGGCATGGACAAGTAGCATTAATTACAATGTTTATTCAATTTTATATTTAAACATATTAAAACTTCCTAAAATTATCATAAACTTCCCAAATTTTTGGCAAAAAAATTCCCTTCTCCACAAACAGCAAGTTCCACAAACAGCAAGAGGCACCTCCCCCCCCCCCCCCCCCCCCCCCCCCGGCCCCCCCTTCGGAAACTCTGGATTCTCCATGTATCCTCCCCTGTCCTGTGACTCTATAATGCACCATTCTCACCTAACCTATTTATTCACATGTTTGGAAGCCTGATGTAAACATGAAAAATGTGCAAACACGCAGCTCCGACTTAAACGTTTACAACTACCATTGGTCAGCAGGTCGTCAAGACAACGCTTCAGTAAAGTTTGTTTCATTAAATAGTGGTCCCTGCACTTCTGACTCCCAGACCCTTTCCCGCCCACACTGTGCTGCTGCAGCTTAATTCACTCTCGCTCCCAATGCCATTATGGCAACCTTGGTCAACTTCCTCCCACTCTCTGTGTGAGATCAGCACTCCTTCAGGCTTGATTCATTTCAGAAGCATTGACACCAGAGAGACAGATATAATCTAAATAGATGAAAGGGGGAAGAAGGAGGATGCTTTTGATCAGAGCATCAGGAGTAAATCCTTTTTCACGTGAATTGAGGGAAGCAGACCTATTGAAGGAGAGTGAACATCGTGAGTCATAGGTGGCTGTTGAATTTTGCTGTTACTTACAAGCATGGAACTTGTTACTTGCTAAATCCAGACACCATATAAGAACAATTTTTACCCCTTTTTTATATGAATTAAAGAAGGCGACCTATTTCGATAACAGGTATGCATGTGAGACCAAAATGAATCAGTGTCTAATCTACTAATTCTGATTTTCTTTAATTTCCCTTAATATAGGTAAATGTCTTAATTGTAGAATGTTCAGTACTGCTCTCTTGCAAACATGTCAGGTGTCAGGAAAACCTAAGAAATCGAAATATTTTTTGGTTGGTAATATTCTTGTCATTTATTAAACAGTTAGGGTATGTGCGTGGTAATTAAAGCAAGGGACAGAGCGACTGTGTGAATTTAACCTATAGGTTTTATATGGTAATAATCCTACAAATGCTTCAAACAGAGTTTTACATCAGGTAATTTAATAGGATGTCTAGAGAAGAGGAGTAAATTTGAATGGGTTGTTGTGTTTCAAAGGAGAAAATATGCAGACTGTAAAATTAAGGTATCACAGATAAAGTATGGATAGAATAAGTTTACTTTTCTTTAAAATTCTAGAAACTAATGTAACGAAATAAAATTAATCAATTCTGGGAGAAAGCATCTCTAAAGAGACTGGGTGAGACAGTGGAGAAATTAAGGGGGAAGAACGTATTTAAGAAGATATTGAAACCTTGGTGTAGCTGTTTTAGATGTCAGCAGGCAGCAGGAATAGTTGGTTGACTCCCAGCAAGCAGTGTGAACAAAACCAGATTTGAACAACACAATTGATGTTAACCTTAGCGGGCACCTCAAGAGAAATTCAAGGCACTGTGTGGTAAAAATTACTGGACTTTCATAGATGTTACAATCTTTAAAGAGTTGCTGAACAGACACAGGGAAAGCTAACTCTGAAGGTAGATAACATAAGATTGTGCAAAAGTGTTATAAAATATTGTAACAGTATGAACCTATCGTTGTGCTCAAGTGTAATTCTTTTTTCCTATTTCTTAATAAGCATTTACTAAAACATCATCACAAATAGTTGGGGACATCATTTCTGGGTTTCAAACCCTCTCCTCGTACTATACAAATTGCAAACAAAAACCAAATGTGAGGCAGTTGTTTTAAATTTTCCTTCTGGAATTTCAATAGCTCAGCATTTACCATCAGCTGTGCCTTCACAGTGATATATAGTCTATTTTTAACACCCCATCCCCCTGAGTATCAAAGCTGAAAACATTAGCAGATGATCTCACTTTGGTTAGTAACCCAGAGTAAGGCTTTAATATGAGATAAATAAAGAAAATGCTGGAAATTCCCAACAGGTGAGAGAATAGAGCCAACATTTCGATTCTGGATCCCAACTCGAAACATTGGCTCTATTCTGTCTCCAAAGATGCTGAACGACCTGCTGAGGTTTTCCAGCATTTTCTACTTTTGTTTCAGATTCCAGCATCTGCACTATTTTGCTTTTATTTTACTATTGAGATATTGGATGTTGCAACAGTTCACATTTCTTCTTATCTGCAGTGTCAATCCAAGCGTTGGCAAAAGCAATTGACCAGTCTCCCAAATGTCACACCAATAAATGCTCAGGACACAAGATGAAAGGTATTTTCAAACATATGTTTTAAAGTGAGGTTCTTTCACTAACAAGCACAGCACAGCAAGTGGGGCACGGTGGCACAGTGGTTAGCACTGCTGCCTCACAGCTCCAGGGACCTGGATTCGATTCCCGGCTTGGGTCACTTTCTGTGTGGAGTTTGCACATTCTCCCTGTGTCGGCGTGAGTTTCCTCCAGGTGTTCCGGTTTCCTCACACAGTGCAAAGATGTGCGGGTTAAGTTGATTGGCCATGCTAAATTGCCCATAGTGTCCCGGGTTGAGGTTAGAGGGATTAGCACGGTAAATTTGTGGGGATAAGGCTTGGAATGGGATTGTTGTCGGTGCAGACTCGATGGGCCGAATGGCCTCCTTCTGCATTGTAGGGATTCTATGATTTCTATGAAGCAATAAATTCAGTGAAACAGAACTCGAGCTATTCATTCAAACAGGTTTTTGGAGAAAACGTCTGATGCATTTTAGGATAAAAGTGTCTGCTGGATTACGTGGCAACACTCATTTTAGCCAAATACTACTAGAACAACAAACTAACAACGATGATTAAAAAGAGATTGATCACTATTCGAAATATGCTAACTTCCAGCCAGAACAAAACCATTTCCTTTGATTCAAGAGCAAAAATATAGACCCTGTAGTTCTTAGCTTATATCAATCGTTTAAATAATTGATGCATCATACATAGTCAGCGTTACTAAATATTTTGAAAGTATATTTTGCCATGAAGGATGCTTGACTGACAGGTGCTGGTTGTCCTTTGTCATTTTGTTTTCTAAGTAGTAGAACAAATATCTAGTGATTGATCCATTGTAAGTCAGAACTTCATGGAAGTTGGTGCAACAACCTGTTCCCGGAGCTCAGTCCTTGGCACCTGCCTTCTGTTGTGTATACCTGCTGCACCAGGGTAATTAGTGCCCAGTGCGTCCCTGGCTATTTACATTTGTCGCTGGCATAAGGCTGAGAACACCAACTCCCTCCAAAGGGAGCAGATAAAATCACCTGACTCCTTGAAGGAGCCATCAAGTCTCTAAAAAAAAAGCGTGAAGCAATGGAGAAACTAAACAGATTCATGAGACTTCTTTCGTGCATGTCTAATTGCTTCCTCTACTCAGCGGCTGTGTTAGGACCCTAAAATGGAAGAAAGTTTAGAGCTCACTCCCGGTTTATTGCCTTATGCTGCGCTTCTAATTTACATACGTGGGAGGTGGCAAATTAGTCATCCCTGTCAGCTGTACCTGCTCTTTGTAATACCAAGATTTAACTTTAACGCAGCATAATTCTTAAAGCCTAGCTGAGTCTCATTCAATGAAATTAATTACCGCACTCTGTAATAGTTAAAGGTGAGATTAAATGAATCTCAGAAAGTTATGCAAGCCAATAATAAGACAAATTGTCTCCTAATTATGCTTATAAATCTGAAAGTGATGTATTGCCCTTCTTTCTAGAGCAATATATTTTGGAAACTTCCTTATTCTCGGTTTGCAAATTGATAGCTCTGGCAGTGACCAATGGCTGATCCGTGAATGTAAAATCCAATATCTGGAACATTCTACGAAAATCAAGAATATTCTGAAAATCAGAATTTTTATCTATTTGTTTGAAAATTAAAATGTGAAAAAAATTAACTTATTATTAAATTTAATACAATATTTCACAGTAATGCAAAATAGTGATATCATAACTAATTGCTCGTACAAAGTCTTTGTAAAATATTGATCTTGTGAAATGAGGGCCAACTTTATTGCATTGAAATGGAATTGTAACAAATTATGTCCAATAGTTCAGGAAAATTAGACTAGTTGTGTCGATTTGATACTTAACTAAAAGATTGAACAATTAAATATTAAATCGGGGAGGCAGAAGCCTCATGGTATAATCACTAGATTATTAATCCAGAAACTCAGCGACTGTTTTGGAGACCCAGGTTCGAATCCCACCACGGCAGATGGTGGAATTTGAATTCAACAAAAAAAATCTGGAATTAAGAATCTACTGATGACCATTGTCGAATGTCAGAAAAACTCATCTGGTTCACTAATGTCCTTTAGGGAAGGAAATATGCCATCCTTACCTGGTCTAGCCGACATGTGACTCCAGATCCATTGCAATGTGATTGACTCTCAACTGCCCTCAGGCAACTAGGGATGGGTAATAAATGCTGGTCAGCCAGCGACGCCCATGTCCCAATAATGAATAAAAAACATGGAAAAACTTGCCTGTAAAAGCATCAGTTGTCATCATAATTCCTTACTTGAAGCAGATAATTTATAGTTTTCTATTAAGCATTCGTTAATGTGAGACTTTGGTGGCTTAAAAAGTTCCTAAAGGAGTTATTGCATTCTAAATGTGGACAATTCAAGGAGCATGGATACTGACACTTTACACCAATATTGATGTGATGGTGTAAGTGCAGCCTAGTGTCAGGTCATACACCGGCAGCAGAACAATGTGGGATGAGGATGTGTGTGACAATCCTTCATTCCACCTAATTTCAGTTTGAGCCTTGACTATGGACATACAATCCAAGTTTGGCAACAAGTGAAAACTGATTTCTGCTTCACATCATAGTGTAATGGGAGAGCCCTATGTTAAAAAAGGCTAAATTAAACAGGTTCTTATTTAGTGAGGACTATTTTATCAATCAGACAAACCTATTGTAAAAGTTAATAAAAGTATGAATTTCCAAAATAAAATGAGCATCCATCTACAGGTGAGTTAAGAATACAAATAGATTAAACACATCTAAGTTGCTTTTATTCAGTTATTATGCTGAAATATAAACATTTTATTCATGCATGCAAATCTCATGTTTTGAATAACCATAAATTATACTGATGAGGCTCAGAATAATGGACTTGCACCACACACCTTGAACCAGATAGCCAAGCAATTCTTTAAAAGATGTACTCCAAAGATGTTTTGAATCATAGAATCATAGAATCCCTACAGTACAGAAAGAGGCCATTCGACCCATTGAGTCTGTACCGACCACAATCCCACCCAGGCCCTACCCCCATATCCCTACATATTTTACCCACTAATCCCTCTAACCTACGCATCTCAGGACACTAAGGGGCAATTTTAGCATATTTTGGGATTCCAGTTACTTTTCAGCATGTAATCCCATCAGCTAAAGTATAATGAAGGTCAACGCCATAAGCATCAGCAAGGTCAGAAAAAGTCTTCGAGTGAGAACTGAATAATATTTAATGGGGCTTGGTGTAAGCACTGTACAAAGCAGCTGGGAACTTAACTGAACTGAAGATGGGTGTGATTGTCTGCAACTGACTGGAGACTTTTCGAGGTCAGTTAGGAATCTTATGAGCAGGTGATGCCTGGAGGACGATTTATTTCTTTAAAGAAGGAAATGTAATGTCACATTAAATAAATCTTTTGATAGGAAACATTATCAAAATAGTTTAGAGCAGAAACTATGAAACATGAAGTCAAGAATAAAGTAGGAAGGCTCTCTGGTTTTGTAGGGAATAAAAATTCAACATGGTTCTTGATGTATTGGTTTCGAATTAATGGCTGAATTTCAAAAGCATTACAAACTTCGGAGAATGGTGGCGGTGGAATGAGTGTTGTGAAATACTAATTTGTCTGGATTGAGTTTGCAGGCTTGTGTCAGTTTAATTGGCCCCAAGAACTGTTCAGCTTTTGTTAGTATTCTTATGGCTAGAAGAACCTGTTCAGATAGCTTTTTTTTTACATGGAAACTGCACTGATGGCATGGTTTTCTAAGATGTAGCATTCATTTAAAAATCTGATTTAAATAAATTTTCTATCTCATCTTACTATGGAATGTCATCCCATGTGATGTTTGATACAACAATGAACTTTAAGATAACACACATGGGTCTGGACTTTTACCAAGTCAGTTTGAAATATAAGTCCTTTAAGAATGGCGGGTGGATTCCAGCATTCCCCACCCAATTCCCAGGCAGTTTGCTATTTCGGGACTACTTATAAAGGGTGCCATTTGGTTTCTGTCAAAAGTTCGACCCAGCTGGCTCCATTGCAGAGGTACTACTCCTCTGCAATTTTCATGGAGTCAGGCCAGCTTTTGAAAGAGCCATAGTTCAGAGCCCCTCAGAAGAGCGGCATGCCCTAATCTGTATGAGGGAACATTTTAAAAGGTAAGTTCAAAAAGACCCCCATGCTCCCTATGCAAAGTTATGCCCCTGCTGTCAAATTGAGGTACTTCCATGCCCAGTGAGATACTGTACACTTTCTAGGACTAATGAACCCCATAGTGCACAGTGAAATGTGTGTAAAAAAATGTTCAAAAAAAGTAACTAATTGATACACTTCTCTTATGTTTGAAAACAAATTCTGGACTGCAAGTTAATAAAAGTACCAATCATCTGGGCTCTTTAAAGTATCAAAAGAAATAAAGGAAAATAATTGAAATGACTTAATCGCTGAAATTCTACCACCCCGCCCACCACGGAATTGGAATGGGTGAGTGGAGGACAAAATCCCACCCAATGTATGTAAACAAACATGAGACTGAAAACAGAGAGCCTGAGCTGTCATTCGAATACTGTTTCCTCTGGGGAGCAAGTGTTCTAATAAATGTCTGGTCTCTTAGCCAAACACAATCTTCCCAGCTCACTCTAACGACGCCTACAGTGAAAGTTCAGGCCATGGTGTCGACAATTTTTTTCTCAGGACGAGCAAAAAAAGTGGGTCCAATATTAAATGTCCCTGCCCAGTGCAAATAAAGTAGCAGCAAGAAAATTGTGTTATGTCAATTAAAGATAGTTTTGAGATGCAAATGATTACCGAAGGAAGGATAGTGCATTTCCAGACAGTGGATTGATAAGGGTGACTATAAAGTAGGAAATTACAAAAAGGATACAGAGTCAATTGCCGAAAGTACAAAATGATTTACAAAGATGGTACTGGAAGTGAGTGGACATGACTGTCAGGCACGACTGGACAAGGTGAGGCTCTTGCTCTAGAATATAGAAAACTGAGAGCCAACCTGATATTCATCACTCTTCTGAAGGGGTTTGATCGAGTAGGCATATGGAAGATGCCTACACTTGTGTGGGAGTTCAAAAAGATAAAGAAAGCCAATGATTTCTTCTCTTTTTTTCTGAGCTAGAAATAATTAAATTATAGGGTTCATCCTAGGGGAGAATTTTTGCACCCGTTTTCGGTGGGTAGGATAGCCATAGAGAGACAATGGGCCCTATTTTACCAATTTGATTCTAAGTGCTGGGTGGACTTGAAACTGGGAGTGTTTCAGATCCGACTTTTAGGCCCGTTCTCAGGCGCCCCCATAGGCACTCTGCCTGAAAAAATATCAGTGATTCCGAATCACGCTGCAGAAGCTTGTGGGCGGGGCTTATCGCGCCCGAAACACTGCAGCTCCGATCAGTGCCTCCAACAGCGCATGCGCAGAAAAAAATGATAGAATACTGCTCCCCGTCACATCCCTCCCAGGCTGGATAATACCTTCCCCTGGCCCCCACAACATTACTGACCTCCCTTATCCCCTCACCCCTTCTGCCACCCAGACCAATTATGGGCCCCTCCCACCCTCCCACCCCTTCCTCCCCCTATCGATCTCTAGCAGAGTGGCAGTAGGCCCCCCCTTCCTCCTCATTGATCTCTGGCAGAGTGGTAGCAGACCCCCCTTCCCCCCCACTGATCTCGGGCAGAGTGGCAGCGGACCCCCCTTCCTTTCCCCACCGATCTCAAGCAGAGAGCCATCGGATGCTTGGCACTTACCTCCTCACTAACTGGAATGCCTGAATCGGAGTTTTGTAGAACATGTCTGTTTCATGCCAATTCTGGATGGGTGAATGCGGTGATGTGCCAGTCAGGTCGGGCGTGCAGCCCATTAAATCAATTTAAATGCATGCAAATACATTTAAATGGCTGTCGCTCCTGTTTTGGGCATGGTCCCGATCGTGGCCATTTTTGGGCGTTGGTAAAGGGGGAACCGGTGCGGAGGCAGGTGCCGATCACACTACTTGCCTCATGCCCGATTTTACCAAGATTCCACGCCAGTAAATGGGCGCAATGTGATGGTGAAATCGGGCCCAATGAATCCAACAGAAGCCCCTAATGGCATTTGCACTTGTGGGATTTCCCATTAAGATTGGTCACCCTGCCCTCCATCCCTCTGCCAATGAAAGGTCGGGAACCTCATTTGCATTCACCCAAATGCACTTAGCGGCCTTCCCGTTGCATTATTCCCCTCATTTGAATTCCTCCTCCCCCCCCTCACCCCACTGGTGTGATGTCATGTTGGTGGTCCACAACCGGTCTGGACAAATGGGGACCTGTCAGACGATCCCCGCCAAAGGTGCACAGGTAGGTACAACCACCAGGGAGGAGATAGTCATGTCCGGGCACTGCACTGGCACGGCCTTTAAAAATGGTGCCTCAATCTGTCAGGGGCTGAGGTTGCTGGCAGGGTAAAGGTCATTCAGAGCACGCCTTGCCACCATTATGTCATGGGACCAACCCTTTCCTTTTTTTCTAAAGTGTTTGAAAATATGGCGGGAAAAGACAACAAGGTACATGGTGGGCTGCCCTCCACTTTCTCCACTAGAGATAATACTTTGAAAGAAAATCGTAAAATTCCTGTAGAATTTATCTTTAAAGGAACAAGGCTGATTATACATGCCTCTGTTATAGCAGCAGACTAATACATTAGAAACATAGAAAATAGGAACAGGAGTAGGTCATTCAGCCCTTTGAGCCTACTCCACTAATCAACCTGACCATGGTTGATCTTCTATCTCAATATTATACTCTTGCTCTCTCTCTCTCTCTCCAGACCCCACAACACCATAAGAATCGAGAAATCTACCTAGTTCTAGAATATATTCAGTGACCAGGCCTCCACAGGCTTCTGCAGTGGCACAGTGGTTAACACTGCTGCCTCACAGCACCAGGGACCCGGGTTCAGTTTTGGCCTTGGGTGACTGTCTGTGTGGAGTTTGCATGTTCTTCCTGTGTCTGTGTGGGTTTTCTCTGTGTGCTCCTGTTTCCTTCTACAGTCCAAAAATGTGCAGGTTAGGTGCATTGGCCATGCAAAATTACCCCTTCGTGTCCCAACTTGTGTAGGTTACGGGGATTAGCAGGGTAAATATGTGGGGTTATGGGGAAAGGTCAGGGATTGTTGCTGGAGAGTCGCTACAGGCTCAATGGGCTGAATGGCCTCCTTAGTAGGAGTTCTAATTCTAATTCTACAATCCCATAGGTTCACTACCCTCTGAATGAAGAAATTTCTCTTCACCTCAATCCTAAATGACCTACCCCATACCCTGAGACTGTGAACACTTGTTCGAGACCATCCTTCCCACCATTCCGGCATCCTGTCTATCCAGATTTTTATACGTTTCAATGAGATCTCATTCTTTTAACTTCCAGTGAAAACAGTCGATGCAACCAATCCTCAAATAACAATCCTGCCTTCCTAGGAATCAGTCTGGTACATTATGCCGCATAATACTCCCGTTCTTGTAAAATAATAATCCTGTTATGTCCTGGGACAAGTGGAGGGAGTGGGAGCAGCACAGGGGGAGGGAGGAATAGATGGGGCATTGGTGGGAGAGGAGGACTATTGAGCAATCAAAGCAGTGAAGAGAGGCAGATGTTTGGCTTGAGAGTCCAGGTGTGCACTCCTGCACCATCTGCCTGCCAATTTATACCTTGAAAGAACGTAGCTGCTTATTTGGTTTGCTCCAGCTCCAATTCGGCATGTCCGCTATGACTCTTACCATTTTTTACAGATGCACCATGGAAAGCATCCTTTCCAGATGTATCATGGCCTGGTATGTCTCCTGTTCTAACCAAGACTGCAGGAAACTACAAAGGGTTGTGAAGGTAGCTCAGTCCATCATGCACACCAGCCTCTCATCCATTGACTCTGTCTACACTTCCTGCTACCTTGGAAAAGCAGCCAGCCTAATCAAGGACTCCACGTACCCCGGACATAGTCTCTTCCACCTTTTTCCATCGGGAAAAAAATACAAAAGTCTGATTAAATATTATAATGAACTGTTACTTCTGTCCAAGATGGAACACAGGTAAGATTTGAAACCCGCCACCATGAAGCTACCAACAGGCACATATGTGGTGGGGAGTATGGGATCACACTTTGCAATTTTGCACTGTAGCTCCTGTCATTCTATCGTCCCGCCTAAGCCTAGTGATGGTGATGATGGAAGTGGGGATTGGGAGTAAGTGGTTCATATCAAGTCCAACACGTTATTTGATGTACAATGAGCAACAGTCTATTAGGGACCAAACACACGTATAAACCTTTTGGAGTTTTACTTGTTCGAATGTATTGGCATTAAAGTCTTTACTTTAAAAACACAGCTGAGATGGATATGAAGTATGAAGTTTTTGAATTGCTATTACACTCCTAAACATAACCTACAAAGAGAAGCAGTGTTATAGAAGATAGAGATTTACAGTAATAAACCTGAAAACCGGTCAAAGATGGCACATTTTTGATTATTGCCATGTAAGTTATTTAAAGGTGAAAATAGCTGATGATAGCATAATAAACCTTAAACAGAATACATAACTCATATTGATAAATGTGATCAACATGCCTCCCTCCAGTGCACACTTTTAAAAAATGCAACGCAACAGTTTTTGAACACTTCTATGCATTGAAGGATTTGGGTTGGAAACCACTTGGGAACTAAAAATATCAGTTCTTGTTTTTAAGGAAAAAAATTATTTTGAAACAAGAGACCAAAAGACTGATGGAAATGAACCGGGAAGGAAAGATATTGCCCTATGGCAATTGACATTTGTCCTATCAGAAGATGGCTTTAATTGAGTCTCCTATCAAACATTTTTAACTTTATAAAATAATGAGCAGCTCAAGACCACTCTCAGAATTCATGTCATTTTTATTTCTGGATACATGAACTTTCTTTGATTTTATGGTGGGGGAAAGCAACATCAGATCAGTCTGGGTCTTGAGTTCGAGCTAACTAGGTCACTTCAGCTACATTCTGAATTCTGTTTGTATTTTTGGTTTTCAGTCCAGTTTTACACCTTTCGTCTATATATCTGTTCTGCTCCTGCTGGTCATTCTTTTGTTGGCAAGAATTTATGCAAGTCAGCAAGGTTGGTGCGGCATTGAAGTTTGTTAGTTGTACCCTGTGGTAACTGCAAGGACAATTCTTTGAATAAAGTATCAGCCTTGGCAAAAGCTGTCTCAGCTGCTGGACAGTACCAATCTTACATTAAAAGAACAAGAGGCGACACCTATCATTGTTTAATACTTTCCTACGGTAAATCTCTTTTTCTTCTAGGGCAGCTATTGTAATTTGATTTATTCAGCGATCTATTTCTATACTTACAAAAAAAGTGAACAAATATATGAACTGCAATGGTTAAGGCCAATTCCTTAATATTAATTTCTTTCCATTGTTCAAACTATGTGAGATGAAACTGGGTTGGCATCTATCACCCGACTAATTGTTGTTGCTTTAGTGTTACATTTACACACTACTGGTGACTTCACATTATATATGGCTTTATCAGGCATAACAAAATGCTTCCGAGCATGAAGTGACTGTGTGCCTTTATAGTTTTAAATGCTTGTAGTTTTATTTAACTTTATTATGCAAAGGTAACTGCTATCTAATTCCAATTTGCACAACTTCACAATGCTCTGATTTCATGTCTGAAGACTGTTTAGCTTAACTCTGAGCAGGTCAACTGCAATGGTAATAACTGTTACGGTTACATTGAAAACCAAATGAGAGTTCCATACAGTGCACCATGTTATCTACACTTGACTGAGGGAGGACTAAGAAGAGTAACTCAATATATAGAACAACACTGAAGATTTGATTTGATTTATTATTGTCACATGTATTAGTATACAGTGAAAAATATTGTTTCTTGCACACTATACAGACAGAGCATACCGTTCATAGAGAAAGAAAGGAGAGAGTACAGAATGTAATGTTACAGTCATAGGAAAGGTGTAGAGTAAGATCAATTTAATATAAGGTAGGTCCATTCAAAAGTCTGATGGCAGCAGGGAAGAAGCTGTTCTTTTGGTTGAACGTTTTGCTGAGACTGTGGATAACATCTCCCAAAAACAAAAGGCTGTGGAAACTTTGGAGAGAGTGCAAAGAAGGTTCACCAGGATGGTGCCTGGTCTCAAGGGTGTTGCCTATGAGGAGAGATTGAATAAACTAGGATTGTTTTCACTGGAAAGACGGAGTCTGAGGGGAGACCTGATAGAGGTTGAGAGGCATAGACAGGGTGGATAGTCAGAGGCTTTTTCCAAGGGTGGAGGTGTCAATTACAAGGGGACACAGGTTCAAGGTGAGAAGGGGAAAGTTTAAGGGAGATGTGCAGGGGAAGTTTCTCATGTGGAGGTGGGTGCCTGGAATGGACTGCCAGAGGAGGTGGTGGAAGCAAGCACATTAGCAACATTTAAGAAGCATCTGGATGGATACATGAATAGGGAGGGAATAGAGGAATATGGACCGAGTAAGGGCAGAAGATTATTTTTAGTTTAGTTAGGGCATCATAATTGGCACAGACTTGGAGGGCCAAAGGGCCTATTCCTGTGCTGTACTTTTCTTTCTTCTTTGTTCAGACTCGACGGGCTGATTGCCTCTTCAATACCGTAGGGATTCTATTCTATTCTACTAACAGTTGTGCAAAAACTGAAACATTATGAACAAACACTTTAGGCGACTGCTTCCATTTGCCTTCTCTCTTATATGTTGCTCCAATCACTACTCAAAATAACCCAGAGCATTTATTTTTAATTAGAGAATAAAACTTCAGTGAGAATATTTGAAGCACTAAAAATGTTTGCTACATCAGGAAGATCTGAAGTTCAGTCCATAGAGCTCACTGAATTAGTTGATTTTGGCTGGATGCTAGTGATTTAGACAGTGGGGCAGGATAGAACAACAACTTTCCATTTGTATATTTAGTTTTTAGTATAAAAGTCACTCTATACAGCGGGCAGCGTCGGGAGCGGGCAGTGGAGTGAGTGGGAAGCTGAGTGAAAGCTGTCAGGGCTTTGGCTCACAGGGCTTAGGCAGAAAGGGCAAGGCAGGGTAAGTTATTTTTATCCAAACCTATATAGGATAAGTGTAACTATGAATAATAGGCCAGTTCGGTGCTTCCGGTGTGGGATGTGGGAGTTCCTGGAAACACCTAGCCTCCCGGAGGACCACATTTGCGCTAGGTGCATGGAACTGCAACTCCTGAGGGACCGCGTCACGGAACTGGAGCTGCAGATTGCTGACCTTGGTCTAGTCAGGGAGAATGAGAGAATAATTGACATGAGTTATAGGGAACTAGTTACACTGGGGCATCGGGAGGAAGACACGTGGGTCACAGTTAGGAGGAGTAAAGGTCAGAAGGGTAACGTACCAGAGAGTACTCCAGTGGCTGTCTCTCATAATAGGAAGGGCTCGGCGACAAGTGTGAGAGGGGAGGGGAGTGAGCAATTAGTGGAGAGGTCACCTGTGGTTGTCCCACTCCAAAACAAGTATATTGTTTTGGATAGTGTGGAGGAGGATGACTCTCCAGGGGTAAGCCAGGTCACTGGCACAGAGTCAGGCTCTGTGGCCCGGAAAGGAAAGAGAGGGGTTAGGAGAGCAATAGTGGTGGGGGATGCGTCGGTTAGAGGCATGGACAGGCGATTCTGTGGGTGCGAACGGGACTCCAGGATGGTAGTCTGCCGACCTGGTGCTGGGGTAATGGATGTCTCCAAGCGGATAGGAGGCATCTTAAAAGGGGAAGATAAAGAAACGGATGTCATTGTACACATTGGTGCAAATGACGTAGATAGGAAGAGCAGGGGGATCCTACGAGAGCAATTCAGGGAGTTGGGAAATAGACTAAAAAGTAGGGCCTCCAGGGTGGCCATCTCTGGGCTGCTCCCAATGCCTCATGCCAGTGAGGCTAAGAATAGGGAATTAGTACAATTGAATGCTTGGCTAAAGGACTGGTCCAGGAGGGAGGGCTTCATTTTCCTAGATCAATGGGAAGTTTTCAGGAGAGGATGGCACCTGTACAAGAAGGACGGGTCACAACTAAGTTGGAAGGGCACGAATATCCTGGCTGGGAGTTTTGCTAGTGCAGTTCGGGGGGGTTTAAACTAGTATGGCAGGGGGGTGGGGATCAAAATATTAGGTCTACAAGTGTAGAGGCTGTGGACGAGCTTGGGGCTGGGACAAGGCTGGCAAAGAAGAAGAGCACTCTGGGGGAGGGTGACCTCACTGGGCCTAGAGGTCTGGAGTGCTTATACTTCAATGCAAGGAGGGTAGCAGGTGAGACAGACGAACTTAGGGCCTTAATGCTCATGAGGAATTTGGATGTGGTTGCGGTGACAGAGACTTGGTTGAAAGAGGGACAGGACTGGCAGCTGAATATTCCGGGATACAAGTGTTTTAGGCGAGACAGAGGAGGGGCCAAAAGAGGTGGGGGATTAGCAGTATTAGTTGGAGAGCATATTACAGCGGTGCAGAAGGAGGACAATTCAGAGGGGTCGTGTAACGAGCCACTATGGGTGGAGCTTAGAAACAGGAAGGGCGCAGTCACTATGTTGGGGGTGTGCTACAGGCCCCCCAACAGCCCAAGGGAAGTGGAAGAACGGATATGTCAGGAGATACTGGATAGGTGCAGGAAAAATAGGGTTGTTGTAGTGGGAGACTTCAATTTCCCTGGTATAGACTGGAAATCGCTGAGAGCTGGGACTCTGAATGGGGAGGAATTTGTAAAATGCGTACAGGAGGGTTCTTTGGAACAATATGTAGATAGCCCGACTAGAGAGGGGGCTATACTGGACCTAGTACTGGGGAATGAGCCCGGTCAGGTCTTCAAAGTTTCGGTAAGGGAACATGTGGCAAATAGTGACCACAGGATAGTGATGGAAAAGGATGAGTGGTGTCCCAAGGGTAAGGTGTTGGATTGGGGGAAGGCTAACTTTAGTGGGATTAGGCAGAAATTGGCAGCTCTTGATTGGGAGAGGCTGTTTGAGGGTAAATCCACATCTGGCATGTGGGAGTCTTTTAAGGCACAGTTGTTAAGGCTACAGGACAGGCATGTGCCTGTAAAAAAGAAGGATAGGAAGGGTAGGATTCAAGAACCGTGGATAACCAGGGAAATTGAGGGACTGATCAAAAAGAAAGGAGAGGCGTATGTTAGGTCCAGGCAGCTAAAAACGGAGGGAGCTCTGGAGGAGTACAAAGAAAATAGGAAAGAACTCAAACGGGGAATTAGAAGGGCAAAAAGGGGTCACAAAATGTCCTTGGCAGACAGAAGTAAGGAGAATCCCAAGGCATTTTATTCATACGTTAGGAACAAAAGGGTTGTCAGGGAAAAAATCGGACCTCTCAGGGACAAAAGTGGGGAATTATGCTTGGAGCCCAAAGAAGTAGGGGAGATCCTAAATGAATACTTTGCGTCGGTATTCACAAAGGAGAGGGATGTGTTGAATGGGAGTGTCTCGGAGGGGAGTGTTGAACCGTTGGAGAAAATCTCCATTACAAGGGAGGAAGTGTTAGGTTTGTTAGAGAATATAAAGACTGACAAATCCCCAGGGCCTGATGGAATCTATCCAAGGCTGCTCAGGGAGACGAGAGATGAAATCGCTGGGCCTCTGACGCAAATCTTTGTCTCGTCACTGGACGCAGGTGAGGTCCCAGAGGATTGGAGGATAGCTAATGTGGTCCCGTTATTTAAGAAGGGTAGGAAGGATAACCCGGGTAATTATAGGCCGGTGAGCTTGATGTCCGTGGTGGGGAAGTTGTTGGAGAAGATTCTTAGAGATAGGATGTATGCGCATTTAGAAAGGAATAAACTCATTAACGATCGTCAGCATGGTTTTGTGAGAGGGAGGTCATGCCTCACTAACCTGGTGGAGTTTTTTGAAGAAGTGACCAGAATGGTTGACGAGGGAAGGGCCGTGGATGTCGTCTATATGGACGTTAGTAAAGCGTTTGACAAAGTCCCTCATGGTAGGCTGGTGAAAAAGGTTGGATCTCATGGGATAAAGGGGGAGGTGGCTAGATGGGTGGAGAACTGGCTTGGTCACAGAAGACAGAGGGTGGTAGTGGAAGGGTCTTTTTCCAGCTGGAGGCCTGTGACTAGTGGTGTTCCGCAGGGCTCTGTATTGGGACCTCTGCTGTTTGTGATTTATATAAACGATCTGGAAGAAGGTGTAACTGGGGTGATCAGTAAGTTTGCGGACGACACAAAATTGGCAGGACTTGCAGATAGTGAGGAGCATTGTCAGAAGCTACAGAAGGATATAGATAGGCTGGAAATTTGGGCAAAGAAATGGCAGATGGAGTTCAATCCTGATAAATGCGAAGTGATGCATTTTGGTAGAAATAATGTAGGGAGGAGCTATACGATAAATGGCAGAACCATAAAGGGTGTAGATACGCAGAGGGACCTGGGTGTGCAAGTCCACAGATCCTTGAAGGTGACGTCACAGGTGGAGAAGGTGGTGAAGAAGGCATATGGCATGCTTGCCTTTATAGGACGGGGCATAGAGTATAAAAGTTGGGGTCTGATGTTGCAGATGTATAGAACGTTGGTTCGGCCGCATTTGGAATACTGCATCCAGTTCTGGTCGCCACACTACCAGAAGGATGTGGAGGCTTTGGAGAGAGTACAGAGGAGGTTTACCAGGATGTTGCCTGGTATGGAGGGGCTTAGTTATGAGGAGAGATTGGGTAAACTGGGGTTGTTCTCCCTGGAAAGACGGAGGATGAGGGGAGACTTAATAGAAGTGTATAAAATTATGAAAGGCATAGATAGAGTGAACGGTGGGAAGCTTTTCCCCAGGTCGGTGGTGACGTTCACGAGGGGTCATAGGTTCAAGGTGAAGGGGGGGAGGTTTAACACAGATATCAGAAGGACATATTTTACACAGAGGGTGGTGGGGGCCTGGAATGCGCTGCCAGGCAAGGTGGTGGAGGCGGACACACTGGGAACGTTTAAGACTTATCTAGACAGCCATATGAATGGAGTGGGAATGGAGGGATACAAAAGAATGGTCTAGTTTGGACCAGGGAGCGGCACGGGCTTGGAGGGCCGAAGGGCCTGTTCCTGTGCTGTATTGTTCTTTGTTCTTTGTTCTATATCACCTTCAGTGCAGTAGGGCACCAGGTTCCAGGGGAAATCCAAAAATATGTTTATTATTTTACTCACAATTCTTGCTGTAATTATCTGGATTTATACTATTAAATCTAGATTGTAAATCATAGCTGGTTTTCAGATCCCTATATTATCATTCAAATACCTAGCCCTTTTGCACAAAATATTCTGTAAAATTGTATCTTTAGATCTATCCAAAACTCCCATTGATTTCCGCATGATTGTGACTTCAAATTAAACTTGCACTAGTTTGAGTGTTATGAGGTTGATTTGGAATGCTTAGTTATATTAATATTAATTATACTAATACTAAATACTAAGACTAATACTCTAATACTTGGAATACTTGAATGTTGCAAGTATTTTAAATTTCTAATATAAAAATTGTACTTCTTACAAATCAAAAATAGAAAAAAATTCTACCACCCCACATTAATGCTGTATTTCACTTGATATTTTCATAACTTTTAAAATACATTGGTGGGGCATGGGCCTTGCTGGCTGGCCAGCATTTATTGCCCACCCCCAGTTGCCCAAGGGGAGTTGAGAGTCAGCCACATTGTTGTGGCTCTGGAGTCACATGAACACCAGACCAGGTAAGGAAAGCAGATTTCCTTCCCTAAAGGACAATTGTGAACTAGATGGTTTTTACGACAATCGATAATGGTTTCATAGTCATCCGTAGATTTTTAATTCCAGATATTTTTTGTTGAATTGGAATTCTACCATCTGCCCTGGTGGGATTTGAACCTGAGTCCCCAGAACATTAACTGCGTTTCTGGATTAATAGGCTGTTGCCTCCACTGGTAATATAGCAATCTGCCACGTTGTGGAATGTACTTCCAATGAAAATTAGAATGAAATTACTTTTCTTGCATACAAAACGGAACATACTTACTTACTCAAAAGTGTATTTATTTGCAAATGTATACGTTGAGGATGATGCAAAACAATTGTCCGGGATTTACCGAATATTGAATACAGGAGTTGGAATGTCTTGTTGAAGTTGTACAAAACATTGGTAAGGCCACACTTGGAATACTGTGTGCAATTCTGGTCACCCTATTATAGAAAGGATATTATTAAACTAGAAAGAGAGCAGAAAAGATTTACTAGGATGCTACCGGGACTTGATGGATTGAGTTATAAGGAGAGGCTGGATAGACTGGGACTTTTTTCTCTGGAGCGTAGGAGGCTGAGGGGTGATCTTATAGAGATCTATAAAATAATGAGGGGCATAGATCAGTTGGATAGTCAATATCTTTTCCCAAAGGTAGGGGAGCCTAAATCTAGAGGGCATAGGTTTAAGGTGAGAGGGGAGAGATACAAAAGTGTCCAGAGGGGCAATTTTTTCACACAGAGGGTGGTGAGTGTCTGGAACAAGCTGCCAGAGGTAGTAGTAGAGGCGGGTACAATTTTGTCTTTTAAAAAGCATTTAGATAGTTACATGGGTACGATGGGTATAGAGGGATATGGGCCAAATGTGGGCAATCGGTATTAGCTTAGGGGTTTTTTAAAAAAAGGGCAGCATGGACAAGCTGGGCCGAAGGGCCTGTTTCCATGCTGTAAACCTCTATGACTTTATGCCTCTATCCCACCAGGTGTTTCACAGCAAAGGGAGGTGGCACGCCATTGACTAGTGGCGGGATCTTCTGGTCCTGCCATTGTCAGGGGTTTCCTGTTGAATACACCCCTCAGCGCCGTGACACCCGTGGAGGAGGTACAATGTCGGCGGGATTGGAATTTCCCACCAGCATGAATAGCTGGAAAATCTCACAATTGCAAGAATATTTTTGGAAAAAGTGGCACTCATTGAGATATCTCATCAAATCTTCTGAACTGTTGATACATTTCCCTCCTTACATTTTCACGTAAGTGCATGCAATTTAGATTATAAAATACACATTTGTATTCAGCTTTACATTATACTTTTGCATGGTACATGGTGTCAGAGTGATTATGGATAAGATTTGTGCCTGGAAACTATGGTTAGCAACAGACATGGGATCGCATTAATAGATCTTAATTATTGAACGGACTGCTACAGCTACAAGTGGAGATGGATGTTCGGATTATTTAATATGACAAAATTATTGAAGTCATTATATGCATTGTGTTATCTGTATTTTCAGTAAATTGTCCGTGGTGCATTGTGGAGGAAAATGGCCATAATGAATTCTAGTTAAAAATCTATAGTTAATAATGAATCCTGGTTAAAAGACTGGAGCCAATAATCAATCCTTGTTAAAAAGCAATGAGGCTTGTCCCCTGTTCCTATTTTTCCCTCTAATTTTGATTTCTTATGCAGCATGAAAATAGACAACCATTCAGCTGTTTCACCAATGAATACTAATGGTAAGTTGAACTTTTTTGTGCATCATATTTAAAACTCCCTCTGGTGAGAGCACTTAGAATCTTATTGTAAATGTCTCTGAGCGAGTGTTGCCTGTGTAGAAAACATCGTCTAGCCAAAGAACTATTTCGTTTTTTTGAAATAAAACCAAACGGAAGTGTGCACGGACCATAATTTGAATGAAAGGCCATTATGTAGGAAATAAACTAAAGAATAAAAGTGGCAATGACTGTTCATCTACAATACGTAGCTATAAAGAGGGAACAAGGAACATTTTCTCTTTTGAAAAATATATTAACTTGGGATATCATTAACCATTTAAAATATGAGGCTGACTGCAGAGAAGTTTTTTGAAATGACTGTGGAAAGGGACACTAATGCAAACGGAGAAAACTTCGAGCTGAACGCAATTTCAAGAACGACCAATGCATTGATTTTCCATAGGTTGTTGTCTGTCATAGTTTGGCAGAAGGTACGTGGAACCCGGAGAATCCCGTGGCAATTCAACCCCAACGACTTCACACTTTGGGTTAGAAATTCCGGTCAACACAAACATTTGTGTGAAGGCCATGGACACAGAGAGGGCCAATTTCCTGCTCATTCCACTGACAACCTGAGTGACAACATTCTTGTAATAATCAACTTCATGTCAATGAGATGGAAATGAGATTGGTGTGAAATTCTGATCTTCCGACAAGATTTTGCTGTAACATAGCCTGTTCATAATTAATGGGATTAAAGGTCGTAAGTGTTCAAGCATCATCCAGGAAATTACTTCTTCAAGGGGACCCAAGGTAGTTTTGTTGCAAGAAAAAGTTGTTAACTTGATTAATGCTTCTTCATTCTTGGGAGTTTTTTGGAAGTGGAAGATTTCCTCTTGTGCTGGATCTCTTCCCTTTAGATTGTTCATTTTTGCCCTTGTTTAAGGGCAACATATATGAGATGGCTTATTAAGAGTGCATGGTATGGAATCATCGAATCTCACATCACAAAGCAAACCTGTCTAGTCCATCAAATCTGAATCAACTCTTCGAAAGACATATAAAATTTATTCCCACACACCAGCTCTTTCCCCATAATCCTGCAAATGAATTACCTTCATGTGCTTTTTGAGAGGTCAAGTTTTTAACCACTCTAAGAAAATGGAAGGGGCAGGACTCACGACATCATGCTGGTGGAGCCCACCCCAACAGCAACCTTAGCCTCTGACAGATCAGGACAAACTGAAAAAAATGAAAATAAATAAAAAGAGTCCTCCCCTACAGAAACAGACCCCACACATGGACACAACCACCCACCACCCCACCCCCCACCGCCCCGAACATCCTCAATGGAACCTCCAGAACTGCCCCTCCCTTCAAGGAACCTGCCCCTTCCTCTGCACAAACATCCCCAATGGAAGCATCCCCTCGGCAGTGCCACTACATCTTGGCACTGCCCAAGCACTACCTCCAAAAACTGCCCCTTGACTCTTCCCCAGCTCCCCATTGGTCCAGATTTGTTGTAAGCCCCACTGACATGACATCATGCCTGTGGCAAGGTGGGGGGGGAGGTGGAATTCCTTACCTGGGGGGGGGGAATAATACAGTGGAGAAGCCCTTTCATCATATTTAAATGTATGGTACTGGTGTTCCTGAACTTTCATGGCAGGAAACCCATTATGTAGGGGAGGCGATGGCCTAGTGGTATTATCACTAGACTCTTAATTCAGGAACTCAGCTAATGTTCTGAGGATCCGGGTTCAAATCCTGCCACGGCAGATGGTGGAATTTGAATTCAATAAAAATTATCTGGAATTAAGAATCGACTGATGACCATGAAACCATTTTCAATTGTTGGAAAAACCTATCTGGTTCACTACTGTCCTTTTAGGGATGGAAATTTGCTGTTCTTACCCGATCTGGCCTACATATGAGTCCAGAGCCACCGCAATGTTATTGACTCTCGACAGCCCTCCAAGGGCAACTAGGGATGGGCAATAAATGCTGGCCAGCCAGCGACACCCATGTCCCACAAATGAAAAAAGAAGGAATTAGCGGAGACAGTGACAATGTCAACGGGAAATCCTGTTGGCATTGGACCCACATTGGATTCCTTGCCCTCAGCGGCTTTCCCGCCCGCTGGAACTAAGGGTGCAAAATCCCTCTCATTGAGTACGGAAGCAAAGAAATTCTGACGAACCTGTATCAAACATTCGTTCAGCCAATCTCGTTTTTGCTTTGATGATTCAAACACAACTTTTGCTTTTTCTTGTTTGTCAGGAATCTGTCCCTTAATTAAATGTCACATTTTTATACACTTCTATAACTGAACTGAGTTATTACTAAAAAGTTCTTCACAGGCAGTTTAATTTTTTTTTTAAGATATTCTAATTTCCAAACTGTATTCGAGCCATGTTTCCCCTTTGTTAAACTCTCTTTACATTGTGGAGTGAACTCTGCTTCTCATAAAGCCATCATTCTAGTATCAAATTTAAAAGGGTTTCATCAGACATAAAATGCCTTTTATTTATCAGGGCTGTAACTTTAATTAAGTCGTACATGAAAGATTCATTAATTTTTAACTGTGAGGTATTCACTTGATCATTAAAGAATCCACATGAAGCTTTTTACTTTCTCTTGCAACAGTCCCTTTCAAATTAATGGGTCAAAGATTAGAAAGTACATGAAACTATCAGATGTTTCTATCCTTTTTTTCAATTCATCTAATTAACTTCATCATATTCTCATAGTAAAATGTATTGAGAATTTTGCTTTCAGCAGTGTTGATGACTTTGGGCCAGAATTACACTGCTGGAATGAAAAGCTCAGGTTGGGAATTTCCTTGACCTGACAGACCCCCCTCAATATAAAGTGTCCTTTTATGCACAATATTTGGTCCAGGGAGGTGGATGTTGGGATAGAGGCTGTCCCACTGCTCCAGAAGGCACATGAGTGGCCCAGTACCAAGGTGAACTGAGGCCTGCCTCAGTTCTCCGCTACTTCATCCCAGTTATTTTGTTGCATTTTAGGCCCTCTAGCCCTTGCCCCTTATTTCCCATCACTCTACCCCCCCCCCCCCCCCCACAATGCTCCCGTGGTAACTCAATGCCAAACTTTGTCCCCCCCCCGCTCACCACCAATGGTCCCTCATAACCTCAATAACAATTAACGGTGCTTGCATGTCCAATCAACCAGCAAACAACATGTACAGAACCAATGTATTCTATTGGGACAATTGGATGTGTGATACAGGTTCGAAAAACAATACCCGTTCCTAATTTAATGGAAAAAAAGCTTGTGTTCCAATTCTATCAATGTTTAAATTGACCAGACCATTAAAGTATCGCTAATAGATGCTTTGAGGACTTCAAACCTCTTAAACCTGTGCAAATAAATTTTGAGACATTGACAAAAAAGACCACAGAAAATATAACTTCTTATAACCACTTAAGGATATCAATCAAGTTAACTACACCTGTGTAAATAAGCTTACATGCTTATTTAAATGCTTATAATACATTTTTTTGTGATTTTTGTAAATTGTTTCGAAGTTTATTTGCACAGAATTAAAATGTTTCAAATACTTAAAGCTTATATGATTGATATTTTAATGATCTGGTTTATTGGCATTGGTTGTAATTATGTAAGGGTGAATTTTTTTAAACAATTTCACACATGCCACTGTTATTATAGGGTACCACTTAAACTAATATGTGTTCATACAAATTCAAATGAGAGAAGAACAGTTCTTTCATAGAATTCCTACAGTGCAGAAGGAGGCCATTTGGCCCATCGAATCTGCACCCACCCACATTTTACCCAGGCCTTGTGTCTGTAACCTCACGTATTTACCCCACTAACCTCCCTAACCTACACATCTTGGGACATTAGGAGGCAATTTAGCATGGCCATAACCTGCACACCTTTGGACTGTGGGAGGAAACTGGAGGACCTGGAGGAAACCCACGCAGACATGGGGAGAATTTGCAAACTCCACACAGACTGTCACCCAAGGCTGGAATTGAACCTGGGTCTCCGGCACTGTGAGGCAGCAGTACTAACCACTGTGCCACCCCGCGATGCTTAACAAGTGTTTTTTTAACTGCTAGTCAATAGCTAAGTTGTGCTGATTACAGCAGAGGCACATGAACAATAAAATAATTGCTGAACTCGAGTTCAGAACCTGCAAAACAGTTTTGTAAACAAAGGGACATTGGCACAGGACCATTGTGTTTGCCAAGTCTAATTGTTACTACTGCAACGTTCCTATTTGATCAAATCATCGGTTACTCCAGTTAAACTAATGCTTGGAATGCATCTATCAGTTTACAAAGTATCCACATTCTTCTTTGTGACAACAGGCCTTATGTACAAGTTTATAGTAATTCTTGTAGTCAACATTCTCAAAGTAAGAAGTACCTTGTATGATATAAATCCCTATGATCAAAGGGCATGTATTCTTTTTTCAAAAGGAAATATATATAGCCCGTATGGTTACATGTTAAGTTATGCAGTGTGCAATGCCATTAAAGACAACCATCTCAACAAATACACCATCAAAGACAACCATCTCTACAAATAGGTTCAAGTCACACCAAGTGTTGGTACCCTGCTGAAATATATTCGTAAGATGAATCGCCTTGGTAAATATTCATAACACAACACTCCTGTTTAAACAGCTGTTATCCTCCTCTCGCCTCCATTGGCCATGTAAGTGGACAATGAGATGCTGTGCAAGGTGAGGTGTAGGCTTGTGCAGAGCATGCATCTGCTGAGATTAACGTGAGGAACACATCAGAGCTGATAACTGCATATTTGGAAAATGCTTAGCATGTGAAATTTTAAAGATATGCCAGGGAACAACACAAGGCTTATTTCCACAGAGATTCTGCATTTATTATTTGGTACCCGTGGGTTGCATCTGACAACATTAGCACTAGAAATTGCCTCCTGAGCAATGTATTCAGGCACCAAATCTGCAACATCCATGGAATAACTGGCAATCAGCCATGATTGTATTATCTCTATTGGGCTGTAAAAGAATTATATGCCCACTGTCATTCTCTTAATAGCCCCAGTCCCAGTTTAATGTTCTCCACTGGTCTTATTAGATAATATGGTTTATAAATTTCAACTGTGGCATTTTGCTTTCAAAACTTCTGTGCGCATTTCACTCAACTGCAAAAACCTTGACCACAAAAATGTCATTTTAAAGCAATGAATTCTAAAGTACAATGCAAAAGCTAATTGCAAATTCTTTAAAAGGTTAAATAACTAGGATGATTGCCTTTCTGTTTCCGGCATTTACCATAAATGGGGAGCTGTATTGTGGATTTTTGCCCCTTACTGTACTGTTTCCTGACTCCAAGCGACCTCCTTCTACTTCATTCCCAAATCCCAAGTAGACCTGAGATTTGTGCCGTCCTTTTTTCCAGTCTCAGCCTTGTTCCTTGTCATGGCCCAACCCACTTGTTCCCAGAAGGAAAAAATAAGCAGTTTGGACCAGTATTCTTATTTCACCATTTTGCTGATTTTTTCCCTTCTCGGAAACCCAGGCAGTCCCCAGATTCTTACTCAGTACCTCAAAACCATAGACTGCTTATGAGTTCCTCCATTTTCCCTGCTGGCTTCTGATCATTTACTTCCAGCTCTCTGACTTGCTATCTTCCATTCCTTTCTGCCTCCATATGTTCCATCCATGTCACATCCATCAATTTCCCAATGCATCCCCCCCGCCCCCCACACAACCCTCTGCACCTCCCTCCCCGACATCTCTCCCTCACCCTCACCCCAACACCAGCCTTGAACACAAATTTAGATAAATCCCTTATTTGCTGGGATGTACCAAAATCACTGCTTCATGGATGTAAGCACAGAAAGAGTGAGACATACATCTTCTCTGTCTCTGTCTACACTTCTCGCTGCCTCGGTAAAGCAGCCATCATAATTGAGGACCCCACACGCCCTGGATATTCTCTATTTCACCTTCTTCTGTCGGGAAAAAGATACAAAAGTCTGAGGTCACGTACCAACTAACTCAAGAACAGCTTCTTCCCTGCTGCTGTCAGACTTTTGAATGGACCTACCTCGCACTAAGTTGACCTTTCTCTACACCCTAGCTATGACTGTAACACTACATTCTGCACTCTCTCATTTCCTTCTCTATGAATCGTATGTTTTGTCTGTACAGCGCACAAGAAACAATACTTTTCACTGTATGCTAATACATGTGACAATAATAAATCAAATCAAATCAAATCCTATGCCCAATTTTCCCCAGTTATACCAATGTTAAAGCCTCATGTTTCACTTCCAGTTTCCATGTGGGTGAGAAGAAAATGAAAACAATTACATTGACATAGCAGGAGAAAGGGAAAAAAAATACAAAGTAAATTAAAGTATCCAGCGTGGGAACCTGACAGAAGGAGGAAACGTAGGTGAAATTTTTCAATCTAATCAGGAATGGAAGCTCTGCATGCATCCAACCAAACTCTAAACTGCTGGTCTCACCAAAACCACAGGAGTGAACCATTCCAAATGAGTACATTCAGTGAGTGAGGTTAAAATTACCCCCCATGCTCCTGAATATTTGTGAAGGAAATGAAATCATGAATGAATTAAAATAACATAGTTTATTACAAAAGCAGTATTCCATTGTGGGTTGGAATTTACGTTTCCCTGTGGTGGCTTTGATGCAGTAAGAAGTTTAACAACACCAGGTTAAAGTCCAACAGGTTTATTTGGTAGCAAAAGCCACACAAACTTTCGGAGCTGCAAGCCCCTTCTTCAGGTGAGTGGGAATTCTGTTCACAAACAGAGCATATAAAGACACAAACTCAATTTACATGAATAATGGTTGGAATGCGAATACTTACAACTAATCAAGTCTTTAAGAAACAAAACAATGTGAGTGGAGAGAGCATCAAGACAGGCTAAAAAGATGTGTATTGTCTCCAGACAAGACAGCCAGTGAAACTCTGTGGGGGTTACAAATAGTGTGACATGAACCCAATATCCCGGTTGAGGCCGTCCTCGTGTGTGCGGAACTTGGCTATCAGTTTCTGCTCAGCGACTCTGCGCCATCGTGTGTCGCGAAGGCCGCCTTGGAGAACGCTTACCCGAATATCAGAGGCCGCAGAGTCGCTGAGCAGAAACTGATAGCCAAGTTCCGCACACACGAGGACGGCCTCAACCGGGATATTGGGTTCATGTCACACTATTTGCAACCCCCACAGAGTTTCACTGGCTGTCTTGTCTGGAGACAATACACATCTTTTTAGCCTGTCTTGATGCTCTCTCCACTCACATTGTTTTGTTTCTTAAAGACTTGATTAGTTGTAAGTATTCGCATTCCAACCATTATTCATGTAAATTGAGTTTGTGTCTTTATATGCTCTGTTTATGAACAGAATTCCCACTCACCTGAAGAAGGGGCTTGCAGCTCCGAAAGCTTGTGTGGCTTTTGCTACCAAATAAACCTGTTGGACTTTAACCTGGTGTTGTTAAACTTCTTACTGTGTTTACCCCAGTCCAACGCCGGCATCTCCACATCGTGGCTTTGATGGTCAGGGAGCTAATAAAATCCAACATCTGGCTTTCCCGTCCGTTACGGACCATTCCCCCAAGCTGTCTGAAATTTTGCAAGGGTCATTGGAAGTGTCGGAAAGCCCATCCAAACTTGGGCTTTTGAAGCTCTCAAACGTCCAATTAATGTTCTCATCTCGCCCTGCTGGCAGTTTACCCATGGCGGTGTGGAGGGGGTCGGGGGCGTACCTCATGGGAAGCCCGGCAGCTTTAACTGTTTGAACTAACTTTGGATGGGTGGATGGGTGGGTATTGGTGGTGGTGGGGTGGAAGTGTTTGGCAGTGGGGGGGGGGGGGGGTAGTAGGAAGTGGGGAAAGGTTCTTTGTGTCCATCAGAGACAACAACCCTACCACCCCCTCAACCCTCCTCCACTTCCCCCACCTCGCCACTCCCCCCCCCCCCCCCCACCATCTCCCAACCCCAGCCAGACCACCACTGTCACCAAGCTCAGACTTCTCCCTTTACCCTTCTAGATTGCCTTCCCCTCAGTCAGCTGGTGGAGCCTGCTAGCCTAGTCGACTTGGCTTCAGCCTGGGCTCCTCTTCATGAGGATCGGCTGTGGTCCCAGTCATGACCCCTGCACCCTCCTGGCACAGCTGGGACTAAAGACCTGCCTGCCATCCAATTTGCTGCCAGCTCTCTCAGGTGGGGTTTCCTCCCAAGATGGGGCAGAAGTCTTGCCTTAAGGCACTTAACATTGCTCCCAGTGTGGAACAGCTGAGGGGCAGCCGTCAGTATGTGGGGAGGGCTCAAATTACTTTTTAGCGATGCAATTGGGGAATGTGGTGAAATCCAGATCAATGTTTCTGAATTGGCAGTTTGAGCAATTTAAACTTCATAATTTCATTCAAATTCATAAAATATAGAAAATTGTGCCCCAATTACAGTGGGGCAGATTTTTACAGCCACTCCCACCGACAGGAGCTTCCAGTCCCACCAAAGTCAATGGACTTTTGAACAGTTCAACACATTTTATGATCTTAGCCTGGATGGGTGCAGTTCCAGCAACACTCAAGAAGCTCAACGCCATCCAGAACAAAGCAGCCCGCTTGATTGGCACCACATCTACAAACATCTACTCCCTCCACCACCAACACTCAGTAGCAGCAGTGTATACTATCTATAAGATGCACTGCAGCAATTCAGTAAAGATCCTTAGACAGCATCTTCCAAACCCCATGACCACTTCCATCTAGAAAGACAAGGGCAGCAGATACATGGGAACACCACCACCTGCAAGTTCCTCTCCAAGCCACTCACTGTCCTGAGTTGGAAATATATCGCCGTTCCTTCGCAGTCGCTGGGTCAAAACCCTGGAATTCCTTCCCTAACGGCATTGTGGGTCAACCCACAGCACATGGACTGCAGTGATTCAAGAAGGCGGCTCACCACCACCTTCTCAAGGACAACTGGGGATGGGCAATAAATGCTGGCCCCATGTGACACCCATGTCCCACGAATGAATAAATAAAAACCCTGTGCCCATCGAGATTCCAGCCATGTATGTTTTAACACTAATAATGTAACCTGCGTGGTATACTTCCTTTAAACAGAAGCAGCGGGTGTTTAAAACCAGCTAACTATACTTGGCAGTAAAGTACAGGTTTGTATTAGCCTTCAACCAACTTCTGCATCCATGGGCTATCAATCTTTATTTCCAACCAAACCTTCCTATGAGACTATAATAAGTTTGCTGACAGAATCCCAGGAGGTAATATTGGATATAAACTACTTCTAGGGGAATCCTCTGGGAATCGGTACCATGTACTGTCAAAAATGGTGGAAAATTAAAGGAGGTTAAAGATTTATCATGAGGAAGATTAATCTTTTGCAAGTTTGCCAGCTACAACCCTATAAATGTTTATGAGGTAAGAATCCCAAAGGTTTTCGTGGAATTTAAACAACTGGATACTGAGTTGGAGAGCATTGAAATAAATGTACCATATTTTGATCATTTATCTTTAAATAACCTGCTTCTTGTGCTAGCACAGGAAAAGCAATGTCACACATGCTGAGTATATAATATGAAAATTTGTTCCCAGTTGATTGGAATTGAATAAACAGAAGGATAAAAATCAGAGGATGCCCCTGGGATTCAGGCTGAAATATGGTCTAGCAAGGCTCTGCTGTATGCTGGTTATCAGCAATCTATGTGCAATATCTGTAGGCAATCGCCTTTCAATCCCTATGGGCATAAACCAATGGCATCAAATTGTCCTTTCCTGGCACTAATTGGCATTAAAATGACAATATTGCTTAGAAACCTCACTACAGGGCTGGTACAGAAAATAAATACCATATAAAAATAAACAAACACCGATGTTTCATTTGCTCTACTGTGAGTAAGGATTGAAGTAAATCCCAGTGCCAAGACTGAGGAAGTTTACTCTCCATCTAACTGTCCTGTGAGTATTTGATGCTGGCACTGGGTGTTCCATTCTCAAGCCTGTCCCTATCCTTTATATCCTCAAATTGCACCGCATAGTACTATTAAACTGTTTATCATTAAACGCCTACGCATTCTTCACTATTACCCTTGCTGATTAAATTACCCGAGTTTGAATTTACTGAATCTTTCTTGGAGATGGTTCAAGAAATTCTCCATCCTAATGCACACGTATCAAAACATACCATTCCACCATTCACATATCTCATTCGGATCTTTTTTTTTCCTTTAGTTCTATTCTCACTACTCCGAAAGCCACAACAGGTTGACTTACGACAGTTCAAAGTGCCACACAACAGCAAAGGCCAGACTAAAGGGAATATTCATACTCTGAAAGTGTTTTTAATGGGTTAACAATCTGAGTGTCATAGAGGTTCACAGCATGGAAACAGGCCCTTCGGCCCAAGTTGTCCATGCCACCCTTTTTTTAACCCACTTTTGTCCCATATCCCTCTATACCCATTTTACCCATGTAATTGTCTAAATGTTTTTTAAAAGACAAAATTGTACCCACCTCTACTACTGCCTCTGGCAGCTCATTCCCAACAGTCAACGCCATCTGTGTGAAAAAATTCCCCTCTGGACACTTTTGTATCTCTCCCCTCTCACCTTAAACCTATGCCCTCTAGTTTTAGACTCCCCTATCTTTGGGGTAGACTCCACTACCTATCTTGATATGTTCTCCCAGACCTTTCTATGGAGTTGCCAGCAGAATTGAGTTGACCTTATTTCAGATATTAGCAAAGTTGCAGTGGTTGGAACACAATCATTGCTTTGTTAATTTTCTTCATGTTATGAAGTACTTCTTTACAGCTATTGCGCTAAGTTCTTTTGTTCTTGGAGTTCCAGCCATTTGCAGCAAGATGTTCTCCCAAAACTGAACTGCATGTGCCAATTCTAAATATTGGAATACTTTAAGTGGGTTGATAACTTCATTGAAATAGAGATGATAGCAATTTTACATGATCACATTAACCAAGTCATTAAAACCAGTATATCAAAGAAGGTTGTAATTTTGATGTTCTTATCTTGAAAAAAACATTTTTTTGGGGTGAATTTCAACTATTGATTCTTGGGAATCACTACATTGTCATGAGAGTTGATTGATTTCCTTTATCCACTTTATGAACTGATTAATTAGAAGGGAATTCACTATAATCGGATTTGAAATGCTTTTATTCACTGGGAGTAATTGGCCATACGTTGATGAGACGAAAAGAGTTTTTAAGACGGAAAGACGGACTTAAATTCCTGAAAGGCTGGAGGATTTGCCAGCTGATGGATCCTGGCTAATTTTAACTCCAGGCCTCATTACAATTCTGCCAGCCAACTGCCAGCCTGAAATGATCATAAAGGGCTGTAGGCAACCAGCAACCAAAGATCAGGCACTGTTTCACTCACTTGCATATTTAAGTAGGAAACCGTGTAACTTTTTGACAAATGTTTTGCAAGTCACTTGACATCTTCTGAAAAATTTCTTGCGCTGCCAATCATATGTCTGGCAGAATTTTCCATTCCTGCCAGGTATCGTGGAGGGGGAGGAGAGAAGGTGGAGGAGGAGGGGGAGGGGAGAAAGCAGAAAGAAGGAAAGAAGGGAGGGAAGAAGGTGAGGTGTAGAAGAAAGGTTTGGGGGAGGGAAATAAGAGAGGTTTGAGGAGAGGAATCGGGGTGTGGTGGGAGGGACAGAGAGAGGTTGGTTGGGGTGTGGGGTGGGGGAAAAGTGTGATCCTCCACATAGCACACAGAATCAGCTGAAAGGTTTTGATGTGATGACTGCAGGTTGGCAACTGATGACAATAATGTCAGCCGATAACTATCATTTGACATCACAAGTATCGTTCTGTGTGAAAATAATAGATAAATGGTCAGTTCTGAGTGAAAATGAGATAGAATGATGACCAGATGATTGTTTCTGAGTGCAAATGTGATCACATGATGACAAAATAATAGCCTTTGAAAATAATTGACGTAAAATGATAACAAGATGATTGAACCTGAGTGTAGTTAACATCAAATGAAAGCTGTTGAAAGTAAATTATGTCAAATGACATGAAAAGTTTTGGGTAGCGTCATATTCAGCCAGGAGCATGCTATCTTACAGAATGATTCCTGTATCCGAAGGCTCTCACATAACTTTTTCATATTCAGATCATCATCAATTGTTGTCTTTAAAAGGGAATTTAAAATGGAGGCTTGGAGACCAAGCCAGTGCTATGGAGTTCCAACTCTTGACCTAAAGAGAAATAACAGGTGCAATAAAGCTTCTGTGAGAAGCAGAAATATTATTAAACATACCATTATTGCATTGATGTCTCAGCCCCAAAAACATTGTGGTTCTTTTGGTGAGGTAACATGAGCAAATCACAATTATTAAGGGTAGATTCTGGAGTGAGAATTGTTCCATTGGGAAGAATTCTCCATTTTCTTTCTACATGCAATGGTGAGTGGTTCTCATAGAATCAAAGAATCTCTACAGTGTAGAAGGAGGTCATTTGGCCCATCGAGCCTGCACCAACAATAATTCCACCCAGGCCCTATCCCCTTCATCCCACATATTTACCCTGCTAGTCCCCTGACACTAAGGGACAATTTATCACAACCAATCAACCTAACCTGGACATCTTTGGGCTGAAGTCGAAACCGGGGCACCTGGAGGAAACCCCACACAGACACAAGGAGAACATACAAATGCCATGCAGACAGTGATCTGCGGGTGGAATTGAACCTGGGACCCTGGCACTGTGAGGCAGCAGTGCGAACCACTGTGTCACCATGCTGCCCTATTATAGCCATAACCTCCTTGTCATCAATTTTTGGCATGTTATTTGTGTCTTCCACTGTGAGGACCGACAAAAAATACCTGTTTCATGCCTCAGCCATTTCCTCATTTCCCATTATTAAATCTCCCTTCTCAACCTGTAAAGGACCAATGTTTACCTTAGCCGCTTTTTATTGTTTGATATATTTATGGAAACTTTTGCTATCTGTTTTTATATTCTGAGCTAGTTTACGCTCTAGTGGGTGGCATGGTGGCACAGTGGTTAGCATTGCTGCTTCACAGCACCAGGAACCTGGGTTTGATTCCCGGCTTGGGTCACTGTACAGAGTCTGCACATTCTCCCCGTGTCTGTGTGGGTTTCCTTTGGGTGCTCGGATTCCTCCCACAGTCCGAAAGCCTAGGTGTATTGACCATGCTAAATTCTCCATCAGTGTACCCGAACAGGTGCCGGAGAATGGTGACTAGGGGGTTTTCACAGTAACTTCATGTAAGCGTACTTGTGACATTAATAAATAAACTTAAACTTTCAACTTTTCTCATAATCTATCTTACTTTTCTTTGTAGTTTTTCTCGTGGCTTTCTGTTGACCTTTAAATATTTCCCAATCCCCTCATTTTTCATTAATCTTTGCCAGTTTGTATGCATTTTCTTTCAATTTGATACCCTCCTTTATTTCCTGAGATATTCATGGCTGATTATCCCTTTTCCTACAGTCCCTCCTTTTCACTGGTATATATTTTTTCTGAGCACTTTGAAAAATTGCTTTGAAAGCCCTCCACTGTTCCTCAATTGTCCCACCCCCCCCCCACCCCAACCCCCCCCCCCCCCCCCCCCTCCCCACCCCCCCACCCCTGCTCTCAAATTCCCACCAAACTGCACTCAAAAGTTTCAATGGACAGAAAATGGAGCAGAAACCTATGGGCCACAATTCCCATTTTGCTCAGAAAAATGAAGCATAGTTGCTTTCCAGTCGAGCTGATCTGATGTAAGTGCTCCATTTCAGATGACAGCTGCTTGGAGTAAATTGCCATATTACGGGGTTTATTTTTGGTTTACTGTTGAAGTGGATTTTTAACTCAAAACATTTGTGACTGTCGTCCATAGTAAACGATACCATAGAGGAGTATGGGTTCCCTGTGGTGACTTCTATATATGCAATCATGATGGAGGAACAGGAGGAGGGGAACAGAGCGGAGCAAAGGAGAGTAATGTGACCTCAAAGAAAGAATGTAGCAAATGTGCTTTTACCACTCCCACACCCCCATGAGTCGCTATATCACACGAAGCTTATGATGAATGAGTCAACAGCTCTGCTTTTCTGGACAGTACTTCAGCTAACAAGCCCTGATTCACCCTTGCCAACTTTTGCACACAGCTGCAAAAACTTCCAAAATGCCATCGAGGGTTGCATTTTCTATGTCATGACAACCATTGGTTTGTATTGATAGCTCAATTTTGCAACTTAAGAAAGAAAATAATTATGAGATTGGTGATGAGTTGGAACAATGTAACCACATAAAATAATCATATGCTCAGGTTAGGATGTATGAAAGTTCATAACAACTAAAAGTGGAAATAGACTTAACTGAACAGTATGATATCTTGATTAAAACTCACTGTAGCTGCTTTAAATCAGGAGGAGGCGGTGGCATAATGGCATTGTCGTTGGTCTAGTAATCCACAAACCCAGGGTAATGCTCTAGGGACCGGGTTCAAATCCCACCACAGCCGATGGTGAAATTTGAATTCAATAAGAATCTGGAATTAAAAGTCTAACGATGACCATGAAACCATTGTTAATTGTCATAAAAACCCATCTTCTCTAGGGAAGGAAATCTGCCGTCCTTACCTGGTCTGGCCTGCCTGTGATGCCAGACCCACAGCAATGTGGTTGACTCTTAATTGTTCCCTCAAAGGCAGTTAGTTAAATGCTGGGCAAGCCAGTGACTCCCACGTCCAATGAACAAATAAAAAATGAGGTAGCATATGAACAACAATTACTTTTAAGCATCTGACTGTTGTTGGTAATACACCAGCTGCAAAATAACAGTTTGGACGTCAAAGCTGCCTTGAGCGGTATTCACATCAGTCCACACAATCTGCTTTATGTTTCCCTTTGACAGCAAATATTTTACACCCAATGGACTAAAACCATTGTCCACTTTACAACATGTGGCAGTGGAATATCACATAGAATTTACAGGACAAAAACAGGCCATTAGAACACAAAAGCAAGGAAGTTATAATAAACGTGTATGAAATTGTAGTATCGTGCCCAGTTGTGGGCACCGCACTTTAGAAAGCATGTGAAAGCATCAGGAGAGGATACAGAAAAGATTTGTGAAAATGGTTCCAGAGCAGAGAAAGTTCAGTGATCTGGATAGATTGGAAAAGCTGGGATTCTTCTCCTTGGAGAAGAGAAGATTAAGAGGAGAATTGATTGAGGTGTTCAAAATCATGAGAGGCTTGGACAGAATTGATAGAGAGAAACTGTTCCAGCTGGCACAAGTGTTGAAAACCAGAGCACGCCAATTTAAGATGTTTGGCAGAAAAGGCAATGGTGACGTGAGGAAATAGTTCTTTATGCAGTGAGTGGTTAGGGTCTGGAATGCATTAGCCTGAGAGTGTGGCGAAGACAGATTCAATCATTGTCTTCCAAAGAGCACTGAATAATTATCTGAAGAGAAATTGTTTTCAGGGCATTGGAAAAAAGGTGGGGAAGTGGCAGAGAGCCAGCACAGACACTATGGGCCAAATTACCTTCTTCCATACAATAACCATTCTATGATTATGTGATTCCAAAATTCATTAAGCCTTGCAAGTCTTCATGCTCCACATGATCTTCCTCCCACAGCACTGCATCACTTTATCATCTTATCTTTCTATTCCACTCTCCCTCATGTAATTATCTAGATTACCCTGAAAGGCATCTATTCTCTGAATGGAGATGATGGCCTCGTGGCATTATCGCTAGACAATTAATCTAGAAATTCAACTAATGTTTTGGGGACCCAGGTTCGAATCCCGCCATGGCAGATAGTGGAATTTGAATTAAACAAAAGTATCTGGAATTAAGAATCTACTGTTGACCACGAAACCATTGTTGATTGTCGGAAAAACCCATCTGGTTCACTAATGTCCTTTAGGGAAAGAAATCTGCCATCCTTACCTGGTCTGGCCGACAGGTGACTCCAGAGCCACAGCAATGTGGTTGATTCTCAAATGCCCTCCGAATAAGGGGAACTAGGGATGGGCATTAAATGCTGGCCAGCCATGTCCGATGAATGAATTTAAAAATCAGATATTCAGGCGTGGGTAGCAAATATTCTAAAGTTAGTTAAATTTAGTTCAATTGCCTTACTTAGAAAATAACATTTATTGTGAGATAAATGAATTGATTTCTCATTCACCAGTGCACTAGTTGTAAACATGTTAGGGTATGAGCTCAGAAACCCGAAGCTAGACCTCAACTATTTGCTATTTTGGTATTAATGTGAGGATAAGGTGTTTCACTCCCAGTGTGATTCTATTAATACACTATGAAGCTTTTATCAAAACAAACTTTATTTAGCAATACAGTTTAACTATAACAAATGAATTAGCTTAGCGTTTGACAATTGAACAATTCTTAAACATGAAAAGATACAGTTCTTAACTGCTAACTTATTCCTATGAGTTCCAATTCAAGTAATATTCTTCTTATAGACTTAAAACTCCTCTTCAAAATCAGTTAGCAAATCCAGGCTTACATGCTTGTACTTGTTAAGTCCTCGAGCTTTTTAAACACCTCTGGAGAGAGAGAGGCAGGGCGACAGCTGTCTTCTGTCAACCCTAAACAGCAGTCTCCAGAGAGAGAAAGAGACAGAAAGACACAGCAGCATGGTGGCACAGTGGTTAGCACTGCTGCCTCACAGCACCAGGGATTCAGGTTCGATTCCCGGCTTGGGTCACTATCTGTGTGGAGTCTGCACATTCTCCCCGTGTCTGCTCGGGTTTTCCCCGGGTGCTCGGGTTTCCTCCCACAGTCTGAAAGGCATGCTGGTTAGGTGCATTGGCTATACTAAATTCTCTCGCGGTGTACCCGAACAGACGCCGGAGTGTGGTGACTAGGGGATTTTCACAGTAACTTCATTACAGTGTTAATGTAAGCCTACTTGTAACACTAATAAATAAACTTTAAAACTCTTGCTTCTTTCAGGACCAGGCAAAAAACTGTTTTAAAATGAAAGAAGAACTGTACACCTTCCCTGCATGCTCCTCCCATTAGCACATGGCTCTGTCTCTTGTCAATCAACCAAATCAAACCCTGCTCTGAAACCCCAAGAGAAACCTAAGTAAACACAAGTGCACTAACTCTGTTTAGACAAACAAACCATTAGCTACAATCAGTTATTATCCTGTTTAAACCAGCTGCTGTCCAGACAAATCAGCACTGTGTAAAACGAAGCTGAATTTTAAACATACCTCTTAAAAGAAACATGATAAAAATGCATTTCTTAAGGGAAAGTATCATCATAAACAGTAGTGAGGTGCTGATTCTCTGCATCTCCCAGTCCATATTTGTGGGAAGGAGGGATGAACAAGATGGGCGAAGCTATTCTTCCTGATGACTGATAATTTGCTCCACTCACCAGCACTAGTGGAAGACAAGAGCTTGACTTAAAGTGTAAGTGAACAAGTTAATGCAAATTCCCTACTGCTCCAGCCAATATCATTCTTTTACAGTCAGGTGGGTGGTCAGGGGCACAAGCAACTGTATTGAATCAAATTTCTGTTTATACAAAAAACAACAGGGGAGCTTTGCCATGCATTCAGCATGTTACGGGTAATCAGTGAATTGCAAAATATACAATGATTGTGGAAGATTTTGTTTCCCACTAAGTTCTAAGTTGTAACCAGCACCCAAGCGTAAGGATAAGGTATTTTACCGACAAGACAAAAGAGCACATCATCTGACAAAAGATTTCATGAACTGTACCAATTGAACCCAAGGGCGGGATTTTCTGGCTGTGCTTGCCCCACCCAAGGCCAACAGATCTTTGCATGGGCTGTGTCCCACCCCCTACAATTTCTGTGGTGAGCTGGACAAAAAACCTTCCCCCCCCCACCGCCCCCGCAAGAGAGGGAATAGGCAATACACCAAAGGTTTGAAATTTGCATATGAAATAGATTTGAAAGACTTGGAGAGGAGCACTCAAAACACAAGTGGGAAAAGTAAGGCACCAGTTAAAGGTATCTATTATAATTAAAATAACTGTATTATGTTATGGTTCAGGTCAGAAACTCCAAAGTATTCTATGGAACCCACCTGGATCATAAGTTTTGCATCTTGAATTTGGCTAGGATATGCTTCACTTCAGGTATGATTCAAATGACCCTCTGGGGGAGCTTTTATCAAACAAAGTTTATTTATGAATATAGTTAACATATATAGTACGAAAATTAGCAAGAACTTTTATCAATTACAAACAAGAAACAAAACAACCACTATGATATATAACTCTTAACAAATATATCTAATGTGTTCCAATCAAACCAATCCCATAGACAAAAGACCCTTTTTACAGATTTAACACAGCAAAGACTAATGCTCACGTGATACTGGAATTGAGACCTTTGGATGAAGTCTGCAGTTCTCTGGATAGACTCAGTTTGATGTCAAACTGTTGTCAAACAGATGTCAAACAGCTTCCCCAAAACACCAGTGAGAGATTCTAGGCAAGCCACCACAGATTTTCTCCTCCAAGAAGGTTTTCAGTTAACCCATAGAATTTCCAAAACCAGGGTGAGAGAAAGACTTCTTTTCAGCTTGCTGTACCTTCTAAAACCCAACTCCAACTGCAGCCAAACAGAAAATGAAACCTTAACCTCACTGGAAAGGAAAAAGAAACTGTCCAAAAATACATGATTGTCCTCCGAACAATGCAGGACCATAAAACAACCCAAAGTTAAAATAAACAGACCCTATTTAAACCACCAGCAATGAAAGACTCATCCAGACAAACCAGTGCCACAATCAGAAAACAACTGAAGCCAAAAGGCCTGCGACAACTGCAGAAAACATGATTTAGAAAAAACATCTCTTAAAGATACACTATTGTCACAATTATAAAACTAATATATAGATGCATATAGATGTAGCCTGGCCCTAAGCCTGATGGCATTGCAATGACCCTTGCTAAGTGCTAACATCAGCCAAAATGTGGTCTCTTCCCTGACAGGCTCTTGACACCATCAAAGGTATCAGCGTCGACCTGACCAGAGATCTCTGAGATAGCTGACTGAAAAGTGATTAATTAATGCAATCAAAAATAATCAATGGATTGAACCATTCTATTCAATTCAAACATTTACGTAATTGATGTTGTGTGAGTATTTTTTGATAAAGTGGTTGATTTGACAGCCCTATTTCTGGTGGTGATATGAGTCAAATTTGTGAGTGGGTGCAGCGTCATCCTTTGATATAAATCTCTGTGTATAGGAGTTAAACGTTGCTGTTTATATTTAGTGCCTGCACTCAACTCACTGATCAGTCAGAAAGCATCAGAGGAAGCAACCCCGTCAGCAGACTTTGTGATAGTGAGAAATAGGAGTGTCTTGTGGGTTAATCTTATGTTGAGAGTTAGTATGTGTTTCTCCTATGAAGTTTTGAAACTAATAGAAGTTTGTAATTAATGTACGTACACTGCTTGTATTGAGTGTTTTCTTTTACCTGTCTTAAAATCAATAAATTTGTCCTGTGTTTTATAGCCTGACCCATGGTTTGATTGAGTGCAATTTGTACACAGTACCTACCCGAGTCAAGACAATCAATGAAGGTGACATACTCCACTAATCTGGAATAGAACAATAATGATGCTTTGACTGGGAAAACTGATCTGTTTGGGCTTAATTCCCAGTTCAGGACAGCAGCTGTCTCCTCACAGTCTTTGTTAGAACAACTTGTATTCATATAGTAAGAAGTCTCACAAACACCAGGTTAAAGTCCAACAGGTTTACTTGGTAGCACAAGGTTTATATGGTCGCTCCGAAGGCTCGTGCTATCAAATAAACTGTTGGACTTTAACCTGGTGTTGTGAGACTTCTTACTGTGTCCACCCCAGTCCAATGCCGGCATCTTCACATCATGTATTCATATAACATCTGTAACATCCTGATATAGTACAGGAGTTGCAGAAGTATTATCAGACAAAATGTGACACTGTGTCACATAATAATGTTAGGACAGATGCCTAAGAGCTTAGTCAAAGAATTCAGTCTTATGGGGCATCTTTAAGTCGGAATTAGAAGCAGAGAAGCTGAAGGGTTTAAGAAGGGAATTCCAGCTCGAAGGACATTAATGGCTGAAGGCACTGTTACCAATAATGGAATGATTAAAATTGGAAAAGTTCAAAAGGGACAAATAGGAGTAGTTCAGATATCTCATGGTTGTAAGGTTGGAGGAGAAAGAAATTGGAAATTGAAAACAAAACGAGAATTTGAAATTCAAAACATTGTTTGATGGGGAGTTAATGTGGGTCAATGAACACAGGTCTAAAAGCTGTTTTAAGCACTGCATTAAGGGAGGAAAACGAGCAAGACATATTTAAGACATAAATTTTCTCTTCTTAGGATTAAAGTAAGTATAATTTCTCAACTATAACAGGTGGAGCAGCCACTGAAACGTTTGGTTCTCTGAAGTAATAGTGGCATTGTGGTTAGCAATGTTGCCTCACAGCACTAGGGACCTGGGTTCAATTCCGGCCTCGGGTCACTGTCTGTGTGGAGCTTCCACGTTCTCCCTGTGTGTGTGTGTGTGGGTTTCCTCCGGTTTCCTCCCACAGTCGAAAGGTTAGGTGGATTTGCCATGGTAAAATTTCCTTAGTGCCCCAAGATGTGTAGGTTAGGAAGAATTAGCAGGATAAATGTGTGGGGTTATGGGGACAGGGCAAGGGGTGGGCCCTGGGTAAAACGCTCTGAGAGAGTGTCAGTGCAGTCTCGATGGGCTAAATTGCCCACTTCTGTACTGTAGGGATTCTATGATTCGATGGTAATGTACTTTGAAGCCTAATCTACATTGCCCATTGTCCACCTCTGCTCCAATGTGATTTAAAATTCTTCACTGCTCAGTAAAGTTTATTTATTAGTCACAAGTTGGCTTACATTAATACTGCAATGAAGTTACTGTGAAAATTCTCTAGTCGCCACACTCCGGCATGTTTTCGGGTACACTGTAGGAGAATTTAGCATGGCCAATGCACCCAACCAGCACGTCTTTCGGAGTGTGGGAGGAAACTGGAGCAGCCAGAGGAAACCCATGCAGACACAGGGAGGACGTGCAAACTCCGCACAGACAGTGACCCAAGCCGGGAATCGAACCCAGGTTTCTGGCGCTGTGAGGCAGCAGTGCTAACCAATGTGCCACCATGCCACCTTACAAATCACCAAAAGCATAACTTTCTCATAGCTTTGCATATTCACCCATTCTGAACCAAGACTAAAATTATCTTAAATCATTGTCATAGTATTGACTGTACAAGTGTCCATAGGAAGCACGCTTCCACAAATCTAGCAGTACGATTGATATTAATTAACTCAAACATATGCTAAGCTACAGGATTACTTTTTGTGCGTCATTGAAGATTTTCTTCAACATTCCATTATCTCAACATTACTTTGTTGTTGGCAAAACCAGGGCAGCATGAAACAATACTAAGATGGTTCTGAAGAGGTCACTCTTCAAATATTGTGGATAAGATGTTTCCAAGGAGTGGGGAGGGTAAACTGGAGACATTAAGCTGGAGGAACAACTTGTGCCTTCATTCAGCTTTGTGGAGCCATGAGTTTTCAATCTTTTGGAGCTTTGATATAATCATACTTGTTGGACCAAAAGATGCTTGAGAACACAAAATGCTAAGGTTTAAAAGAATATTTAGAAAATATCTGGGTGTCACCACATGATAATTTTAGGCAAATATGTTTTCTTGGACAATGGTCCCACAAATAGGGTTAAAGAAAGTTGTATCTTAGCATCAGTTTGGATCCAATAATGCATCTGCATGATCTAACAGTGACCATGGAGGGAATCCATTAATCATGTCTAGATAGTCCTCCACAATGGCTCACAACATATGCAGTCCAACATGAGACTGGGGTAACTGGAATTTGTGGAAAATGTAGTTACTGTAGCATGGTCAATTAATTGTGGTTTCTTCCAGGGATGTTATGTTTCCTAGTATGATTAAATTCAATAGAGTCAATGGATCAATGGCCTTTTGTGTGTTTTTAATATTTTGCGAGAACCATCAGACAAGGCTTAACAATCTTCACAGCTGTGAAGAAACCTGCTCCAACTCGAATCACTTCACCTGCTATAGGTGTGCCTTGCAGCAGAGCAAGCCTTGTACTGTCATAGATGAGATTGCTGTCATTCAATGCAACACCACATCCAATCATATCCAAGTGAAACACAAACCCTGCATTGTATATTGGCAACTCATGTAATTTAAATTTAAATGCAATTTAAATCAATTTACATACAATGGCCATTTGGTATGGTATATTGATTAATATAATGGATGCCAAACTATGAGACAACTGCAACACTCTCTAATCCTGCTGTCGAAAAAGTGATAAGAGAAACTATTCTGATGAACAATATATTAGTGATCTTTTTTATTATTAATTTGTGCGACATGGTCTTCGCTGGCTGGCCAGCATTCATTGCCCATCCCTAGTTGCCCTTGGAGGGCAGTTGAGAGTCAACCACATTGCTGTGGTTCTGGAGTCACATGTAGACCAGACCAGGTAAGGATGGCAGATTTCCTTAACTAAAGGACATCAGATGGGTTTTTCTGACAATTGGCAATGGCTTCATGGTCATCAGTAGATTCTTAATTCCAGATATTTTTCATTGAATTCAAGTTCAACCATCTGCCATGGTGGGATTCAAACATTAGCTGAGTTTCTGGATTAATAGTCTAACAGTAATAAGAACATAAGAACTGGGAGCAGGAGATAGCCATCTGGCTCCTTGATCCTGCTCCGCCATTCAATAAGATCATGGTTGATCTTTTCATGGACTGAGCTCCACTTACCCGCCCTCTCACCATAACCCTTAATTCCTTTACTGTTCAAAAATGTATCTATCCTTGCCTTAAAAACATTCAATGAGGTAGCCTCAACTGCTTCACTGGGCAGGGAATTCCACAGATTCACAACCTTTTGCGTGAAGAAGTTCCTCCTCAACTCAGTCTTAAATCTGCTCCCCCTTATTTTGAGGCAATGCCCCCTAGTTCTAGTTTCACCCGCCAGTGGAAACAACTTCTCTGTTTCTATCTTATCTATTCTCTTCACAATCTTATATGTTTCTATAAGATCTCCCCTCATTCTCCTGAATGCCAATGAGTATAGCCCCAGTCTACTCAGTCTCTCCTCATAAGCCAACCCTCTCAACTCCACCATCAACCTAGTGAATCTCCTCTGCACCCCCTCCAGTGCCAGTATATCCTTTTTTCAAGTAAGGAGACCAAAACTGTACACAGTACTCCAGGTGTGGCCTCACCAGCACCTTATACAGCTGCAACATAACATCGCTGTTTTTAAACTCCATCCCTCTAGCAATAAAGGACAAAATTCCATTTGCCTTCTTAATTACCTGCTGCACCTGCAAATCAACTCCTTGAGATTCTTGCACAAGAACACCCAGGTCCCTCTGCACAGCAGCATGCTGCAATTTTTTACCATTTAAATAATAGTCCATTTTGCTGTTATTCCTACCAAAATGGATGACCTCACATTTACCAACATTGTACTCCATCTGCCAGATTCTCACCCACTCACAGACTATCTATATCCCTTTGCAGACTTTCAGTTTTCTCTACAAACTTTGCCCTGCCATTCAGCTGAGTGTCATCTGTGAATTTTGACACACTACACTTGGTCCCCAACTCCAAATCATCAATGTAAATCGTAAACAATTGCGGTCCCAACACTGATCCCTGAGGCACACCACTATTCACTGATCACCAGCCAGAATAATACCACGAGGCCATTGCCTCCCCACATCATCGGCCATTGAAATGCTCTTTTACAAATGTTGATATTCCCTGAATTTACTTGGAGGTAAATGCATAAAGGCTGCAGTTACCTTTGTAACCATTGGCAAAGTAATCCCTTTTGTTAACTTTATTTGCACATCAGATTTGAACAAATTGCATAATTCACACATTGCATCTCTAGGGAATGTGAACAGATAAAGGGAGATTATCACAAGTAGCTATATTTGTGCCTGTATACATTGGTTCCTCAGATGCAAAAACAGACCTCCACACACATACCATTTCATCTTCTGTTTCCAGCACTCAATCAATACTCACTTTAGGAGTTTGGATTGTCGCAGTGAATTGAGCAACTCATCTTTTTGTACTCACTTTTGGAAAGTCAATAATATCTTGATCGTTCATCGACCATTTTTTTTTGCGGGGATATACAATGCATGAAGTGAGAAACTGGCAACTCATGTAATTTAAATTTAAATGCAATTCAAATCAATTTACATATAATGATATCCTTTCCACATAAACTGTTTGAGTCAATCGGTGTTAGTTGGAAGATAATAGACAGCAAAATAGAATGTGGGTCCAACAACATTGAACACCAATTACTTTCATTTATTGCCTTATTAAATTGATGGGGACCTGAATTTGATACCAACCGATTGATTGTAATTAGGATAATGTAATTGATAACTAGTGCTTGCAGAACTGTACTTCTAATTTGTCACTAATATTATTAATTGAGTAATTTCAGTCAAAAAGAATGAATGGAGCGTCACACCATCCTGTGGTAATGCTCTTTCAAACTAGTGTAGAGCAAGCTTTTCAATGCATAACACAAGGCATTAGTCATGATGTGGAGATACTGGTGTTAGACTGGGTAAGCACAGGAAGAGGTCTCACAACACCAGGTTAAAGTCCAACAGGTTTATTTGGTAGCACGAGCTTTTGGAGCGCTGCCCCTTCATCAGGTGAGTGATGAAGGGGCAGCACTCCAAAAGCTTGTGCTACCAAATAAACCTGTTAGACTTTAACCTGGTGTTATGAGACTTCTTACAAGGCATTAGACCTGACTTTGTATACCTTGTTATTATCACTGATTAGTAATAAGATATAAATCACCTTGTTAATAGAATCATAGAATCCCTACAGTGCAGAAAGAGGCCATGCAGCCCATCGAGCCCACACCAGCAATAATCCCACCGAGGCCCTATCCCCATAACCCCATGTATTTACCCTGCTAATCTCTCTGACACTACGGGACAATTGAGCATGGCCAATCAACCCAACCCGCACATCTTTGGACAAGTTGATAAATAGTTCCATTTGCACTAACATTCGTCACTGTGTTAAGAAGACTATTTAAAGGAAGGGATGCCAAACATAATGCAAATAAGCATGAACCAAAAGTCATATGAAAATGATTGAATATTAATGACTATGAAATACCATATTTGCATTTGTTTAAGTATAATTAGTGAATTTAAGCTTCTGAAACAGATCTTAATTATACAGGAGGCTGAATTTTAATTAAGGTCAGTTTTAACAATTTAAGTTTTGAAACTGACTTTACAAAATTCATTTAATTAAAGATGTTTGCATGCTAATTATTATTACAATGCAAAAAATAATTAGAACATGTTGATCTTTTAAAAAAAAGATACACCAACCACTTTGCATTACAGAATCAATCATTAGTATTTAAAGTTTGAATTTTGAAATGAGTCATCTCAGATGTCTTTCAAGGTCTATAAAATAATGAGGGGCACAGATAAGATAGATAGTCAACATCTTTTCCCAAAGGTAGGGGAGTCTAAAACTAGAGGCCATAGGTTTAAGGTGAGGGGGCAGTTTTTTCCAAACAGAGGGTGGTGAGTGTTTGGAACGAGCTATCAGAGGCAGTAGTAGAGGCAAATACAATTTTGTCTTTTAAAAAGCATTTAGACAGCTACATGGGCAAGATGGATACAGAAGGATATGTGCCATATGCGGGCAATTGGGACTAGCTTAGTGGTAAAAACTGGGTGGCATGGACAAGTTGGGTTGAAGGGCCTGTTTCCATGCTGTAAACCTTTATGTGTCACTGTACTGAAAGGAAAAAAATGATTAGGTTAACTCATTCTTGAAATCTAAATCAACTCTTGACACTATTCTCTCACCTACTCCTCCAAATGGTCACTGCTTTTGTACGTTCCAGGTTATCCCAAGAGAACCAAAAGGAAGCACGATTGCTTCCTTTATTTGTTTCTTCTCTTCATGCTACCCACTGATCTTCAACTATAAATGATGATTTCTGTGGTTTCCCAGAACCTGCATGCACCAAAGCTCAATTGAGCCATGTGCTACTAATTGTACAGGTTAACTGGTTATTCACCTGTATAAGTAGTATCTTTGATGTGGCCACTTACTTGTCCAGTTCTTTACATGCACCTATTACACTCAAGATTCGCTAACACACAGCAATTCTTGGGAATATCTTTTTAAGGCATAATTACTGATGGGGTAAATTGTCAAAATATTGACTTAAGGAAAAGACTTTCATTTTAACAGAGTCCCAGCACATCCAAAAGTCATTTACAACCAGCAAAGTTCTGTCTTCTTCTTAGACAGTCCATTGAGATCAAAGGTGATTTGCTTCCACTGTGGTTTGATGGGTTCTGAAAAGGCTGATCAGTTCAATGCACAATAAGCAGACTCTGCCACATATAGGACAGTTAATGCTTGAAGAGTCAAGCGTAGGAAGTATTTGCAGGTTTGTGCGCTCCCTCCAATGCCTCGACTTTGCCTTTGTGTGCTCCCGATGCAGTCTCCTGATGTATTTGGTGCCAACCTGAAAAAACCTTCTCCAGTTTAGTCAATCACAAGCCAGGGATCCCCTAAAGCATTCCTGCTATCCTCCTTGGAGTCTCCTGCCTCAATCGAGTCTCAAGGAGAACAATTGCTTTGGGAATCTGGTGCCATGCAAGCGATTGACATGTCCCGCCCAGTGGAGCTGGTTTTGAGTGATTAGTGCATCTGGGTACTCTGGTTTCCTAAAGGACAGGGCTGTTGGACCATCTTTCTTGCCACTGGGTTTGAGGGATCTTGTGAAAGCGCTGCTGTTGGTACTTCTCCAGTACTTGGAGGTGCCTCCAGCAGGTTGTCCAAGCCTCCAAGGCACATATGGATGCAGGGATCACTGCTGCCTAGGAAGCAGTGACCTTATTTTCAGAATTGATATCCTGATCCTCAAGAACTCTTTTCTTCAGCCAATAGCACATGTGATGATAAATTTTGTCACCAATATCTGACTTCATTGTAATTTACTTTCCAAGATGTGGAAAATCGTACACATTTTCCGGGAAAATCGACGGGGACAAATGTTGTGTTGTGGGAGCTGTCTGGGAGATGACCTTAGTTAGTTTTCCAGGTGTTCAGTGAAAGGCCCATTTTCTCATGCTTCAGAAAGGAATCAACAACAACTTTGAGTTCATTTTACGAGTGAGTGCACACACTAGCTGTCAGATGGCTTTTTCAACTTTGCTCCTGACCAGGGTAGCACTGGGACTGATCTGGATGGGAATGTTGAGGAATGGAGTTGAGGATGTTCACATTGCAGACAGAGTCTCAGTGCTCTCCAATAAGGACTAACTGCCGCCCTGGCACTGATAAGCTCCCCTCCAGTCTTGGCCCTTGATAAGTTCCTCTCCAACCTTTTGATAAGTGGAAGAAGCCTGTGCAGTGATTTATTTTCAATGTGGCTTGGTCGCTGTATGTCGCCTACCATGCAGTGCGGGAGCTTGGTACAGTACAGGAGCTTGGCACAATGGCAAAGGGGTTCCAGGACAATTGGAAGCCAGGTTCTGCTGTGAGATATTAGCATGGTCCATGCATGATTTTATGTGGACACTTACGTTAACTGTGGCCAGAAATAAAGTAAAGCTTAAAAGTTAATTAAATGAGGAGCCAAACACAACAGGACACTGAAGGATCTCAATCATTACATAGGTAGGGAAGGGCAGTAGACCGACAGAGCTACTTTAAATGTCACAGAAGATCAAGAAGACACAGACAGAAATTGAGTCCTATGGTATAGCCAGTGTAGTTCAAAGTGTAGTCACGGGTGTAATGTATGTAACACTGCAGCTAATTTGCTCAGAGCAAGGTTACACAAACAGCAATGTGCTGAAGACTAGATAATCTGTTTAGCATGTTGGTTAAGGGATAAATATTGGCCTGGACATCATGACAACTCCACAACTCTGTTTTGAAATAGGTTGACATTTTTGCAACCAACTTAAAAGGCAGACTAGTTTAATGTCTCCGCTAAAAGACAAAGCCACTGACAGTGCAGCACTCCTTTAGCACGGCACTGGAATGTAAACCAAGGTTTTGTGCTCTAAGATGTTTGATTTATTTGATCTAAGATTTATGGGAATCACTTGTTTACAATAATTTCCAATTGTAAATCACATCAGGTTCTAGGCACTTAATCGTAAGGCAAGAAAGAACACTTTAAATGATGAATCCAGAAACTTTATTAATCATTAAAAAGATAACAAGTCAAAACAATAAAAAGCAAAGTTTCAATTTACAGCAATTAGCAGTAATGAACAGTAAGAGGAGAAAGCTTTAACTTTAGCAATTGAACAGACTTCTCACCACTCTCCTCAGAGAATCATAGAAACCCTATAGTGCAGAAGGAGGCCTTTGGCCCATCGAGTCTGCACCGACAAGAATCCCACCCTATTTCCATAACCCCACGTATTTACCCTACTCATACCCCTGACACTAAGGGGCAATTAGCATGGCCAATCAACCTAACCCGCAAATCTTTGGAGGGTGGGAGGAAATTGGAGCACCCAGAGGAAACCCATGCAGACACAGGGAGAATTTGCAAACTCCACACACAGTCACCCAAGGCTGGAAATGAACCCGGGCCCCTGGCACTGTGAGGCAGCAGTGCTAACCACTGTGCCACCGTGCCACCCCAAGTTATGAAGTATCGATCCAAAAACATTGATAATATGTTACACCACCAGCTCTCAACGCCTTTCCATGAAAATCTCTTCCCCGCTCACTATCCACATCTTTGTTTCCACATCTCTTTACATCCCTCTCTGCCCATTAGGTTTTAGCTAATTACGCAATTTTTTTAATCTTTTAAGACAATGCTTTCTGTTAAGCTAGATCCCTTATCTTGAGGTCAGCGATGTTGACCAATAATTGGTTAACATAGCTGTTCTGACATTTGAAGAGTTGAGACCCCTTGAACAAGGGCCTATTCATTGCCTTCCAGTCAAGGTTAACAAGTCATATTATCTCTTTTTATTCTGTCGGCCTGAGACATACACAAGCTTCTTATTCCCACAGCTTTTTAAAAATCTGTAATAATAATCAAGTGTTAATAATGTGTTTATAATTATAAAAGTTATAAACTTTTGTGTTCCAAATTACATTTCCAGCCTTTCTAACATATCTATTAGTTATTCTATAATTGTCTCACAATTAAGACTGTCTGCTTAACTAATTTGGCTAGTTTCCAATAATGCTTGTTTAGTTTTTATGAAAATGGCTTCCATTAACTTCAGCAGAAAATGCTTAAAACATACTAATTCAAACAGCAAAATGACAGTCACAATAAAACTAGTGATTGTGAAACTACCATCATTAGTTAATGACTGAAAGGCAATTGAATTTTGGCAATTAGTGTTTTTTTAATAAAACAGCATAAACAACTATTCTGCCACGGCAGATGGTGGAATTTGAATTCAATAAAAAATATCTGGAAACAAGAATCTACTGATGACCATGAAACCATTGTTGATTGTCCGAAAAACCTATCTGGTTCACGAATGTCCTTTAGGGAAGGAAATCTGCCATCCTTACCTGGTCTTGGCCTACATGTAATTCCAGAACCACAGCAACGTGGTTGACTCTTAAATGCCCTCTCAGTCCAAGGGCAATTAGGGATGGGCAACAAATGCTGGCCCAGTCAGTGACACCCACATTCCATATAAGAGTAAAAAAAAACTTAACATCCATTAGTCACAGCTTCAATCAGATCTGATATGTTCTTCATTACTGATTAACATTTCTACCTGGTAAACATGCTGGCAACCATTTCATTCAGTAATACATTATGATTCTACTTGCCATGCTATTGAACAAACGTTGTTTGTAAATTGCGCTTCACAGGAGCATGATTTTGAACACAAAATGCTCAGAACAATTTTCCCCTTAAACTCTGGAAAGGGATTTGGTTTGATCCCAAAATCATTACGTGCTAAGTAAAAGTTATATGCTGCATTGTTCTGTTGATGTGAAGTTGACAACAGAATTGCTAAAGAATCTCAATATTTATGGAAGAAATAACTTGACAGATGGCAATGCACTTGGAAACCAAAGAGCATTGACTCTCATCCAAAATGTTCCTTAGATCTGCCTTACAAGATCTGCTTCATCGCATGAATATTCTTGATTGGGCCACCACAGGAAGCTGTCCCATGGTGTGAATGAGGACTGGAATGAGAACATCTGAAACTGTCCATCTTGTTCTACAGATATTGAGCTTCTTACCGATCTGCCTTACATGGTTTGAGGGGAACTGACAGTGCAGTCTTTTTTATCCAGTTGGAAGAAGTGCAGTAACAATTAGTCTTTATAAAAGATATAAGAAGTATGAAATACCAAGCTTCAATATGGTACGATGAGTCAGATTAGCTGAAACTGTTGAATATATACATGGGGGAAAAAAATTAGCTCACGCAATGCGTGTAGTTGTTAGAAATTTCTTCTCTGGTGCCAACTGTGTGATATCAGAGGACACTAATCCCATTAATACCATGCGAAAGGATGTATCCCTAAATCACACTGGCTGATTGTTTACCCTAGCATGGTGCCAGATTCTCAGTTGAATGCAGGCCAAGGTTGGAACGTTGAATTCTCATGCCAGGTTTTCTCTGGAACACTTACTTTCACATGACGGATTTCCTTCTACAGTCAAATCCAAGCTATTAAATCTAACATCCACCGTCTTTTTAACATCTCACCTGTTTTCAATTTGAATGGAAGAAGGATTTGCCTCCCAGGAACATATCGGACTGACTTGCAGCCAAATTAGCAACATCCACTTTGCCTCCCAAAAGCAATGTGATTTAAATGGAAGGTGAAATTGGCTCAGTGCTTCATTATTATAATAATGATGATAAAGAAGAGTGATAGGTAACACATGCAGTGTGCTGTTTTTATTTAAAACAGAAAAGCAAATTGGCCAGAAACTTATCTAGGAAAGCATCTAATTTAATTCAGTAGAATACACTGTGTCTGCATAACATCTTTTACCATCAATTAGTGGCGACTATCCTTTGCTACAAGTTATATGTCATTGAAAGTGATTACAGTTCATTCTGGTCAATTTTAAGCTATCCTGACGATGCCTGGCTTTCTATGGGATTGACTGAGTTTAATTTAATCTGCTTTTTAACATTATGCAGCAGTTTTTTTTCTTGCTTGAATTTTACCAACATAAACAGAAATGCCTTGATTGATTTTCAGAACTGAGTTAGCACTTCTACCCACACAAGAGAAAACAGCTCTCTCTGATTTACTGGTGAGACGTTAACCGAAAATGCCGATGAAAGTTCGTAGGACTTGAATGTTGAACACAAGCAAGTGTTACAGTTTAGATAGATCTTGCAGCTTGTCGTCTATATGGATTTCAGTAAGGCATTTGACAAAGTCCCACATGGCAGGTTGGTTAAGAAGGTTAAGGCTCATGGGATACAAGGAGAAGTGGCTAGATGGGTGGAGAACTGGCTTGGCCATAGGAGACAGAGGGTAGTGGTCGAAGGGTCTTTTTCCGGCTGGAGGTCTGTGACCAGTGGTGTTGTACAGTAAGAAGTCTCACAACACCAGGTGGCAGATGGAGTTTAATCTGGATAAATGCGAAGTGATGCATTTTGGAAGAAATAATGTAGGGAGGAGTTATACAATAAATGGCAGAGTCATGACTACCAGTGGTGTTCCGCAGGGCTCTGTACTGGGGCCTCTGCTATTTGTGATATATATAAATGATTTGGAAGAAGGCGTAACTGGTGTAATCAGCACGTTTGCGGATGACACGAATATGGCTGGACTTGCGGATAGCGAAGAGCATTGTCGGGCAATACAGCAGGATATAGATAGGCTGGAAAATTGGGCGGAGAGGTGGCAGATGGAGTTTAATCCGGATAAATGCGAAGTGATGCATTTTGGAAGAAATAATGTAGGGAGGAGTTATACAATAAATGGCAGAGTCATCAGGAGTATAGAAACACAGAGGGACCTAGGTGTGCAAGTCCACAAATCCTTGAAGGTGGCAACACAGGTGGAGAAGGTGGTGAAGAAGGCATATGGTATGCTTGCCTTTATAGGACGGGGTATAGAGTATAAAAGCTGGAGTCTGATGATGCAGCTGTATAGAACGCTGGTTAGGCCACATTTGGAGTACTGCATCCAGTTCTGGTCGCCGCACTACCCGAAGGACGTGGAGGCGTTAGTGAGAGTGCAGAGAAGGTTTACCAGGATGTTGCCTGGTATGGAGGGTCTTAGCTATGAGGAGAGATTGGGTAAACTGGGGTTGTTCTCCCTGGAAAGACGGAGAATGAGGGGAGATCTAATAGAGGTGTACAAGATTATGAAGGGGATAGATAGGGTGAACAGTGGGAAGCTTTTTCCCAGGTCGGAGGTGACGATCACGAGGGGTCACGGGTTCAAGGTGAGAGGGGCGAAGTATAACTCAGATATCAGAGGGATGTTTTTTACACAGAGGGTGGTGGGGGCCTGGAATGCGCTGCCAAGTAGGGTGGTGGAGGCAGGCACGCTGACATTGTTTAAGACTTACCTGGATAGTCACATGAGCAGCCTGGGAATGGAGGGATACAAACGATTGGTCTAGTTGGACCAAGGAGCGGCACAGGCTTGGAGGGCTGAAGGGCCTGTTTCCTGTGCTGTACTGTTCTTTGTTCTTTGTTCTTGTACCTGCGTAATACTTAGCTGCCAATTGCTTGCCTGTTTTCTCATCTTCTTCAAACTTGCTGCTTTTGGCTAACTTCGGATTTCTGAAGTTGGTTGCCCTCTGGTACCTTATCCAGATTGCTATTTTTTTAGGTGAATGTTAATTGGCAGCCTATTCGGCTGTGGAGGCCTAATCCATGAGACCATAAGATGCAGGAGCAGAAATAGGCCATTTGTCCCACTGAGTCTATTCTGACATTCAATAAGATAATGAGTGATCTGATATAATCATCATCTCCACTTTCCTGCCTTATGCCCATAACCCTTGACTTCCTTACTGATTAAAAAATGTCTATCTCAGCCTTCAACATACTTAATGGCCCTCTGCGGTAAAGATGTCCACAGATTCACTACCCTCTGAGAGAGGAAATTCCTCCTTACTATGTCTTAAATAGGCATCCCCATACTCTGAGACTTTGGTCCTGGACTCTCCCACAAGGAGAAACACCTTTTCAGCATCTACCCTATCAAACCCTCCTGAGAATCCTAAATATCTCAATAAGGTCACCTCTCATTCTTCTAAGTGCCATTGATACAGGCCCAACCTACTCAACCTCTCCGCTTAAGAAAATCCCTCCATACCTGGATCAACCAAAAGTGAATCTTCTCTGAACTGCCTCAAATGCCAGTATATCTTTCCTTGGATAAGGGGACCAAAACTATTCACAGTATTCCAGGTGTGGTCTAACAAGTGCCTTGTATAGTTTTAGCAAAACTTCCTTATTTTTAAACTTCATCCCCTTTGACGTAAAGGCTGACATTCAATTTTCCTTACCCATCCTAATTCAACATGCATACAGTTGAGCAGGGCATGATCTCAGAGACATATCTCTATCTGCCATTGGTATGTGGCATTAAATTGTATCTCCTGGTACCACACCAGTGAACATCAGTTAACCCAGCGCAGGTCAGGAAAAGAAGATAATGTGTTTTCATCTTAAAGACTCAGTTACATATGCCTTTTGTCAGTTTAATTATCTTGGAGGGGGTAACTTGTTATGAAAGGAAAGCAAATAAAATATTCATGGTTTAGATTACAGTGCATCTTACAAAGGGAAGTTAATACATTTCCAACGTTTGTGTTCTATTAAAAAGTTCTTGTTGGCCCCCCACCTGAACTTTGTACTCTGGTCTCGAATTCCATTCCTGCTTTCTCACCCAAGGTGCATATACTTTATGTTATTAGGTCTGCCTTTTCCAACCTCGTTAATAATGCCCAATTCCACCGTACCTTCCTTCAATAGCTATTGAGACCCTTATTCATGCTTTTCTCCCTCGAGTGCTTTCCTCACTGGCCTCCCAGCTGCCACCTTAGATCATTTTGAAATGATCCAAAACTCGGCCACTTATGTCCTGTCCTTCAAGGGCAGGTGAAAAGAGGACCCGGAGGCAGTAACCACTACCTAGAAGAGTGAGAGAGAAGCAGTTTTTTCATTAACAGAGAAGAGTAACTCAGGCATTCTGAGAGAGAGAAGAGCAGTGTGGACATTAACAGGAAAACAGGAGCAACTCAGCAATTAACAGAGAAAGAGCAGCGTAGGGGACATTAACAGCACGAGGCCAGTGCCACTCTCATGAGCTCATGAAGCTGCCACTACACTTCATGAATCCCAGGGATAAAGGTCCTTGTGGGAAAGAGAAAGGAAGACAGTAGGAGTATATGTGTTGGCATGTTCTAGGCCGTACAGCGGAGCCTAGTCTCCAGACATCTTGGACCACTGTGCCCCTGGACCAAGGCCTTGCTCCGTCATGCCCATGTGGTAGTTGGTGTGCAATTGCCACCCCATGTTTAATGAATTCACGAATAGGCATCATACATCCCTTAAAATAAAGTTTGGAACCTGGAATGTCAGGATCCTTGTGCAGAACCCGATCAGTGACAGACTCTGCTATCATTGTCCAGGAGTCGGGGTTTTCACATTGACGTCGCTGTCCCTTGCAGACAGGGGAAGACCAGCTCATGGAACAAGGTGATGGTTACACCTTCTTCTGTAAAGATAAACCAGAAGATCGCCGTCTCCACAAGGTTGGCTTCACCATTAAAAATTAACCAGCTGCTCATCTCAGAGACTCCCCTTGTGGGATAAAAAAACTCCTCAGAACTCTAGCCCAGAACCAATGTGCTACAGACCTCAGCCCGTACCCGCCAATACTGATAATTAAAGAGGGGTCCAAAGAGTAATTTTACTCCAATCTCGAACAACTCTTGGCTCAAGTTCCAATGGGCGACAAGCTGATCTTCCTTGGTGACTTCAACTCTTGAGTGTTGCCCTTGTCTGCTGGGGGTTCCATTGTCTGTGGGGTCAGGGGTCTGGTCCTTCAACTTAAATTTGAAATTGGGGCGCCCTCTAAAAAGTGTGCCCCAATCTCTGTAGAGCTGCCATGCCAGCCCCGCCTCTTAAGTATGATGGTGCAAAACAAGCCTCCCCCTGCTTTTTTTTGACAAATGTCAGAAGATCTGGAGTGAAAACCTGGCTGGGTTTCTGGGGAGATTCAGACTGGTTTTCGGTCAGAACCTGAGTCTTTGCCATTTTTTTGGAAAATTCCACCCAATAGTTCAGTTGGCTGAAGTATTGGTGCAAATAAATGATAATTATGACACATTGAGGCCGATTTTACCAAATCGGCTCGATGTGCCGGGTATGGTCATAAATCAGACCCGGGCCCGGCAGCCGCGCTCCAGCGTCCCCATACGCCTTTTTTCGGCGCGGGTCCAGTGGGTGGGGCCTCGCGCATTTGCATCTGTCGGAGCACCGACCTGCGCATGCGCAGTTCGAAGCCGACAGCGCTCAGCGCGCCTGAGCGCGAAAGTCAAAGGCAGCGCTGACAGCACTGCTCTCTGCGCTGCCTTTGACTTTCCCTGGTTGGGGGCGGGGGGGGGGAAGGGGGGCAGGGTGGGATGTGACGTCTCTTCCCTGGGGGGTGGAGGGGGGGATAGGGGGGGGATCTGACGTCTCTTCCCTGAGTGGGGGGGGGGGGGTTAGGGGGGGACCTGACATCTCTTCCCTGAAGGGGGGGGGGGTAGGGGGGGATGTGACATCTCTTCCCTGAGGGGGGGGGGGGGGGGGGGTAGGGGGGGATCTGACGTCTCTTCCCTAAGGGAGGGGGTAGGGAGGGGGATGTGACGTCTCTTCCCAGAGGTGGGGTGTGGGGGGGGATCTGACATCTCTTCCCTGAGTGGAGGGGGGGCGGGTGGGGGGGATCTGATGTCTCTTCCCTGAGGGGGGGAGGGGGTGGGGGTGGGGGGTGGGGGAGGATGCGATGTCTCTTCCCTGAGTGGGGGGGGATCTGACACCTCTTCCCTGAGAGGGGGGGGGGGGGGGGGTGGGGAGGGGATGCGACGTATCTTTCCTGAGGCGAGGGGATCTGAATCTCTTCCCTGAGGGGGAGGAGGGGGGGGGGCGCGGTAGGGGGAGGGGGGATCTGACATCTCTTCCCTGAGGGGGGGGGGGGCGGTCGGGGGGATGTGATGTCTCTTCCCTGGGAGGGGGGGGGCAGGAGGGGGGATCTGGCGTCTCTTCCCTGAGGGGGCGGATGTGACGTCTCCGCACCCCCCCCCCAGGGGCAGAGACGTCACATCCCCCCTCCCCTCCCTCCCACTTCAGGGAAGAGATGTCACATCCCCCCCTACCACCCCGCCCCCCCCTCAGGGAAGAGATGTCACATCCCCCTCTACCCCGCCCCCTCAGGGAAGAGACGTCACATCCCCCCCTACCCCCCCTCCCTCAGGGAAGAGACGTCACATCCCCCCCTACTGTTCCCCCCCCCCCCTCAGGGAAGAGATGTCACATCCCCCCCGCCCCCCCCTCAGGGAAGTGATGTCACATCCCCCTCCTACCACCCCCCCCCCCCAGTGAAGAGACGTCATCCTACCCATCAGGACCCCCGGAGCAAGGCCAGGATCCAGGATCGCAAGATGCTTTCGACGGACACCAGCGATCAAGGTAGGCTGGGGGCCCAGGGGGTCCGATCCCAGGGATGGGCGGAGGCTGCTGGCAGGGCCTGCATCCCAGGGTGGTCCGATCGGGGCGGGGGGGGGGGGGGGGGGGGTGGGCTGCCGGGGTGGTTCGTGGGGGCAGTCCGCGAAGGGTGGTTGGGGGCGATTTGGCGGTTCAGTTGCTGAGTTGAAGCCCTATCGGACTTGAATTCAGCAACACGGTAAATGCGCGGGCGCCGATCGGATCGGAGCCTCGTAAAGTGGGAATCCTTGGGTAAGTTGGGCGCGGGCTTCATTATGCCGATTTAAATGCATGCAAATACATTTAAATCGGCCCGCTGGCCAATTCGGGCGCGCGCCGGATCGGCCGTTGGTCAAGGCGCGATTGGCCTTGGGTCGGATCTGGACCGCGTTTTAGGCCCGACGCCCAACTTTACCACAAAACTTTGGTAAAATCGGGCCCATTGGGTGCAGTCGAGCTGCCCTGTTAGCCGTGGGCACAAATCCCGCAATGTACGCTAAATTTCATGAGCAGCCAAAAATGGGATTTGCACTGGCGAGATTTCAGTTTGAGATCTCCCCCCCACCCCCCTCTCCCCCCCCCACACCCCCGGCTGGTGATGAAGTCAGGTTCATGTCTAGCGAGAGCGTGAACCTGTTTTCCATAGATTTAAATATTTTTTAGTATAATTAATGAGCTTGATCCCATAGCATTCCCCCCTGCATGATGTCACATTGCCGTGAATCACAGTCATGGTGACCACGGCAGAGGTGGCTGTGAGACCCGAGGGTTGTGGGAGAAGGCTGAGCATTGCCCCCTGGCATTGCCCCATTGGCAAAAAAGAAATCTAAGCAAAGTTAACTTTGTCTAGCTATGAACGTAATACACAAAGGAGGCAATCGCCATGAAGAATTGGAGTGTTAAGTGGACAAGTTGCTCCCACCAAATTTAGTTAATTTGTCTGGGCAATGTTTATTTTCCCGTGAAATTGGCTTTTTATAATTTGTCATGAAAACTTGTCAGGAAATTTGCCCCTGAGTTGAGATTTTGGCTGTACTTTTGACTTTAGCTCAGCCATTTAATACTTCAAATCAAATTCTAATGGGCTGAAATCAACAAAAAAACCTGAACCATGTCTTGCTCACTTAACCCTGGTGTTTCCTCACATGTAGATTTTTTTTCACTCTTTTATAATGGTTGATACAGTTGCACACTGGGTGACATTATTGAGATAAAATGCAAGTTAAAATATAAAAATAGAAAATTAATCGATGAAAACAATATGTGGAATTATATGTAGGGAATCATGGAATCCCTACAATGCAGATGGAGGCCATTCAGCCCATCGAGTCTGCACTGACAATAATCCCACCAAGGCCCTATCCCTGTAACTCCACGTATTTACCCTGCTAATCCCCCTGACACTAAGGGCAGGATGTTCCGGCCGTGCTCGCCCCAAAGACCAGAAAATCCTGCCCAAGGTCCACGGACCCTTGCATGGTCCCTATCTTGCCTGCTACGATTCCTGTGGTGGGTGGGTCAAGAATATTCCACCCTAAGGGTCAATTTAGCCGGGCCAATCAATCTAACCTGCACATCTGTGGACTGTGGGAGGAAACCGGAGCACCCGGAGGAAACCCACGCAAACAAGGGGAGAATAAGTAGACTCCACGCAGACAGTCACCCGAGGCCAGAATTGAACCTGGGTCCCTATAGAATTAAAAATATAAAAGTTATTAAATGTCACAAATATTTATTTTTAAAAACACTATTAATGATACCACAGAGCAGCGATCTAAAATTATTCATTTACAAAGCTATTAAGATAGATGTTTCACAGAATAAATCAATAGGATTTTTTAAAAATTCCGTACAAAAAGGTATCTAGTTGCAATAAATTACAAGAACACCCTGGTTGCCAAGTGTGGCATAAAGTAGATAAATGCTCTGAATATAAAATACCACAAATAGACTTTGTTGTCTTTATAAATGTCAAACTTTAATGTTAGAGGCCTCGCAAGCCGAATGATTTATAAATGCCACTGCTGCTGAGGGTTCAAACATCACCTTTCTAAACAGCTTCAAAGCCTCTGTCAGCTTGTGGCTGGGGAATTTTCTCTCCCTCGGGGCTTCAGTACCAGCCTTCCACTTTTTTCTGAGGAACTGATTAGTGGTAATTAGCACCGTTAAATGATAATGCTACACAATAAATTAACACCAAGGGTCACATTATTCAAACTAGAGGGACTTTGTGCTGTGTACCTGTTATACGTGTAGGTCAATAATAATTAGAACCAAAAAGTTTTGCACCATCTCTGACACCAGTAATATTTGCCTTCAGAATTTCAATGTTCTTCGATATATGACAGGAATCGAATGCATTCATGTTTAACATTTACTAATTTGCCGTCAGAACATAATTAATGAATTCATTTCAGTTTTCCAATTGCATACATATTAATAAATGTGCCTGACAATATTAGTGCAGCATTAATCCATGACAGTACACACCAATTCAGGATTGTAACTGCATTATCTAAATATTCATATGTTATATGTTATTAATTTATCTTCCCAATAGCTTCCTGTCAAGCTGGTTAAATTGCTCAGTTCCCATTGCATGTTCGTCCAGAAGAATACAAAGGGGAAAAAAGGAGTTTGTTTACTTTTTCTCCTTTGCTGAGGGCACTAACTTGTGCTGGGTTATAGTTTCACATCAGGGGTGGAGGTTTCCCGTCCTGCCCACCAGCAGGGGTGGGCAGCCTGCTGAGGGGGGGCGGGGAGGTGTGTCGGGGCTGCAGGGAGGGGGTTGGCATTGCGGAGGGGTGGAGGTGGTTTGGGACTGCCAGTGGAGGTGGTGGAGGATTGTGGGGGGGGAAATTGGAGCTACGAGGGGAGTCGAGGCTGGCTTGGGCCTTGTCTGGGGGGCCAGCGATCTGGCTGTGGGGGGGGGGGGGGGTCGCCCAGCTGACGATACAGGCATCATGGGGCTGCCCAGCGATTGAGCTGGCCAGCAGACAGGGGTCACTGCGCAGACACCGATCTTGGTGCTGAAAGATCGGCGCATGCGCAGTTGTCTGCTCAGTGTCATGCTGCCGGCCTCTCCAGTGGGAATAGGCCCCACCTACTGATTCCTGGAGTGTATCACGCTGAGGCACTCTACAGTGCACAGAGTGTGGGAGATTCTTCTCTGAACACCCATTGAAAAAAAAACAGTGTAATTTACTCCAGTTTTCATGCAAATTCGACACTTAGAATTTTTTTGGGAGAAAGTGTTCAGAATAACCCTGGAAATCATTCCGAAATATATAGGTTAAACAACATCAAGGTGGGCAAAACAGCACCAATTACAATTGTTTTGTAAGTGAATGGAAGGGCAGCATGGCACAGTGATAGGGTGGCATAGTGTGGGAACCTTTATATCACTCGCTGTAAATAGTTATATTTCCCTCATAAACTGTTATTCGTTAACCTGCTTGGTGGTTGGAAAATTATGACATTTTTATCATCACCCTGATGTACAGCTCTCAAGTTAGTTTTCAAATAATGTTCACCAACCAAACATGACTTTTTGTTTTCCATTGAAAATCTTGGTAATACTTGTAAAGGACATATCATTAGAAGGTCTTACACCCAAGCTACATTAATGTTAAATGTAATAATAAAATGTAGAGTTGAACATAAGGCACGTTCTAATCTGTAGGAAAATCATTCTGATCTATAATACCACAGAACTACAGTATTATTTTGTAAAGATCGGTGATGTTGCTGGGAGTACCAGCAATTTAACCAGAAAGCATGTGGTTCCTCAAATTATCATGTTGATAAAGTATGCACGAATAAATTAACCACTTTGCAGTTTAACTGCCAACACAGCAGATGGAATTTTAACTATGACACCCTGACGATGAAACTGGCCATTGTGGCTCTCTCTCCCGGAGAGTTTTCCATGTGATTCCAAATAAAAATTGAATTACTGACACTGCTGATGGAAAACAGATGTGATTCCGTGATGGGGGAGGCTTTTCCCCTGGTGAAACCCGCTGCGGTCTGTCCAGCCTCCCCTCCCCCGCTATGGTCTGTCCAGCCTCCCCTCCCCTGCTACAGTCTGTCCAGCCTCCCCCTCCCCTATTGCGGTCTGTCAGTCTCCTCCTCCCCGACTGTGGAACGACTAGTCTCCCCTCCCCCACTGCAGTCTGTCCAGCCTCCCCCTCCCCCACTGCGGTCTGTCCAGTCTGCCCCTCCCCCACTGCGGAGCGACTAGTCTCCCCCTCCCCCGCTGCAGTCTGTCCAGTCTCCCCCTCCCCCACTGCGGTCTGTCCAGTTCTCCCTCTCCCCCACTGCGGTCTGTCCAGTCTCCCTCTCCCCCACTCCGGAGCAACTAGTCTCCCCCTCCCCTGCTGCGGTCCGACCAGTCTCCCCCTCACCCGCTACGGTCTGTCCAGTCTCCCCCTCCCCCGCTGCGGTTTGACCAATCTCCCCTTCCCCCGCTACAGTCTACCCAGCCTTCCCTCCCCCGCAACGGTCTGACCAGTCTTCCATTCCCCTGCTGCAGTCTGTCCAGCCTCCCCTCCCCTGCTGTGGTCTGACCTGTCTCCCCCTTCCCTGCTGCAGTCTGTCCAGCCTCCCCCTCCCCTGCTGTGGTCTGACCTGTCTCCCCCTCCCCTGCTGCAGTCTGTCCAGCCTCCCCCTCCCCTGCTGCGGTCTGTCCAGTCTCTGCATCCTCCACTGCGGTCTGTCCAGTCTTCCCTTCCCCGCTGGGGTCTGACCAGTCTCTCCCTCCCCCGTTAAGGTCTGACCAGTCTCCCCCTCCCCCGCTGCAGCCTGACCAGTCTCTCCCTCCCCCATTGCGGCCTGACCAGTCTCCCCCCTCCCCCGCTGCAGCCTGACCAGTCTCTCCCTCCCCCGCTGCAGCCTGACCAGGCTCTCCCTCCCCCACTGCGTTCACACCAATCTCCCACTCTAGGACCAGCCTCCCCCTTGCGGCCTGACCAGTCTCCCCCTCTGAGACAGCCGCTGCTGGTGTTGTGGCCAGCAGCCACAACATGTGTTGACCGGCAAGAGCCCTCCTTCGTCACATCCTTCCGTTCCCTGGATTGCAGGAATATTGGGTGTAAGAGGCCCATTCCAACAATTGAACTGTGAGAAGAAGGTACACAGTGAGTTGAGAACACGTGGATCTTATTCATAAAGCTGATGAGCGGTGAGGTTTCAACTCCTTCAGTTGTCCACAGCCAAAACTCCATCCAGTACACCCAAGGGGCTGGATCCTCTCACACCCTCCCGCTCCTGAATGGCCCCCGACTTCGCTCCACACAACCACTCACACTCACTGCCGACTTGTCCTTGACAGTCCTGAGTCTCCATGTAAGCTGCCGTTCTCCTGCTCCCCTCCCTTGTGTCGCAGAGTTCAACAACGGAAACCCCTGTCATCAGACACAGCTGCACAAAGCCGATTGCTGCACGCCACCTTCCTACAAATGTGAGCCAGGTACCGCAAGATTCTTGTGTTCTGTTGGCCTTATCCTGGAAATAGTAGTTGTAAAGAAGTGTCACAACAGTCTCCCCCTCCCCCGCTGCATTCTAACCAATCTCCCACTTTAAGACCAGCCTCCCCCATTGCGGCCTGACCAGTCTCCCCCTCTGAGACAGCCGCTGCTGGTGTTGTGGCCAGCAGCCAAAACATGTGTTGACCGGCAAGACCCCTCCTTCATCACATCCTTTCCTTCTGTTCCCTGGATTGCAGGAATATTGGGTGTAAGAGGCCCATTCCAACAATTGAACTGTGAGAAGAAGGTACACAGTGAGTTGAGAACACGTGGATCTTATTCATAAAGCTAATGAGCGGTGGTAGCAATATTAAATGTATTGCCAGCTTGCAAATGCATTACAAATATGGACCTGCAGCAGGCTGATATGAGACAAGACAAGCATTAAACACAATAATAACTTCATCTCGGCATCACAACCAGCCATTGGGAGATCAGAATTGCAGCTCCTGACTAATTCAATCAACCTGCACGCCCCCTTCCACGATTTTGTGGCCTCAATAAAATCCCCCCTGCCCAAACCAGTGACTTCAATGGGAGGATAACATACTAATCTTATTGTTAAACCATGTCATATTAGCCATTAGATCTTGTAGCGCAGTGGGTAGTGCCCCTACCTCTGAACCAGAAGCTCTGGATTTGAGCCACATCCTGGGACTTGATGACCAAGCAAGGTGCATTCGTAACATGGTCGAAGAGGTCGAGTGTCAACCTATAAATCCTTCCAAACACGCCAATGGGGCAGAATGCTGATCAACAAAGCTTGATGTGGAATGACACCCACAGATGCTACCAGACCTACTGAAATGAGGTGGAATTGTCTCCTGGCTTGAGACAACTCACACCTCTTTAACCTGTGATTATCCCTCTCTTCAAGGACACTGTTTGTACCTGTAAAGACTTGAATACCATCCGAAAGCTTGTGATTCCAAATAAACATGTTGGACTTTAAACTGGTGTTGTGAGACTTCTTACTGCAGACATACTGTCGGTGGCACAGTGGTTAGCATTGCTGCCTCATAGCGCCAGGGACCCAGGTTCGATTCCTGACTTGGATGACTGTCTGTGTGGAGTCTGCACATTCTCCCCATGTCTGTGTGGGTTTCTTCTGGGTGCTCCGGTTTCCTCCCACAGTCCAAACGATGTGCTGGTTAGATGCATTGGCTATGCTAAATTCTCCCTCAGTGTACTTGAACAGGCGCCGAGTGTGGTGACTGGGGGAATTTTCACAGTAACTTGTGACTAATAAATAAACTTTACCAAGTTTTCCATCTCTTTCTGTTCTTTTTCAGATCTCCAGCGTCTGCAGTATTTTGCTTTAATCATATCTCTCTTGATTTTAAGTTGCTGTTGCAAGCCAGATATCTGCTCAAGCCAGTTAGCATTCTTCTCTTTTAGATGTTTCAGCAGAGCTCTTTTCTTCGTTAGCTTGAACGATTGGCTTGATACAGAACTCTGTTAGACTTTAAACTTGATCAAAACTGCATGATATGGTATACACTCTCAGTGACTTAGCAATTACTTCCTTTTGAATAGGTGGAGTTTAAACTTGTGCATCATCCTACATGTGAGTTGTATCATTCACAAATTCCGATTTAAATGTAGGTTATATTTGAATTGGTAATGAATGGCTATCTCTATTTGTCTAAAACATATAAATGACAATAAAATTTAAAACAAAACAAGTGTAGGATCATCATGAGGGCAGCACGGTAGCACAGTGGTCAGCACGGCTGCCTCACAACACCAGGGACTGGGGTTCGATTCCTAGCTTGGGTCACTGTCTGCGTGGAGTTTGCACGTTCTCCCCGTGTCTGCATGGGTTTCCTCCAGATGCTCCGGTTTCCTCCCACACTGCAAAAATGTGCAAGTTAGGTGGATTGGCCATGCTAAATTGTCCATTAGTGTCAGGAGAATTAGCAGGGTCAATGTATGGGGTCACAGGGATAAGGTTTGGGTGGAATCATTGTCGGTGCGGGCTCGATGGGCTGAATGGCCTCCTTCTGCACTGTATGGAGTCTATGATCCTATAACATCATTAAAATGGTTTAAGTGGTTTCAAAGTGTCCTGAAAATACATGGACCTTGTGCATGGTCAAGATATTTGGTTGTGGAAAGGCTAGGTTTGTACATTGAGATAACGTTTCCCCCTCAGAGGTTTGGAAAAAATTGGAAAAAAACAAATGATTCTGATGAATTGGGTATGCTACAAATAGTTGTTCCAAAACAATTTGTGCCTGAACTGAGTTCAAGGCTGGAATTCTCCAGCTATTCATGCCGGCTGGATTCTCCGATCCCGCCGGCAGCGCAATCGGTGTCGGGTGACGTCAGTGGGAACTTCCATTGACGGTGATGGGACCGAGAAGCTAGCAAACAAAGCGCTACATCCCTCCAGCGGGAAAACATGCAGCTGGGAGGCCAGAGAATCTTGCCCCAGATCCAAGTCAGAGTCAGACAAACGTACCTGATGTAGCAAAAATTTTAATTAAAGGCCAAGGGCAAAATGAGTTTGGTGGTCAGAGCTGTGATTGGTGGGAGGAGTGAGGGGGTTGGGGTGAGTTGGGGAGGCGAGTTAAACGGTCGAGGTTGATCAGATGGTTGGACGGTCAGGTGGTGGGGGACATTGTCAACTGGTCGGGGTTGTCAGGTGATCAGGGTGAGGGTCGGGATTTGGGGGTCAGGAGACTGAAGTCGGGGTTAGAGAATAGGCAGGGCTCAGGAGGGTAGTTGGAGTGGTGGGGGAGTAGTTGGGGGATTAGGAATGTAGTCAGTGGGTTGATAGGTAGTTGAATGTATGGGGACGGTAGGAAGGTCAGAAGAGTAGTCAGACTCGGCGTGTGGTCGGGGAAGATTTGGTGGTCGGTGGGGTCAGGGAGTAGGAAGTGTACTTGGGGGGGGCGGGGGGAAGTCGGAGAAGGTCATGGGTAGTCAGATGGTCGTGTGGAAGTCACAGCTTGGGGTAGTCAGGGGTCAGGATGGTAGATGATGGGCTGTGGGTGGTCAGGGTGTATCGGCTGGTCACGGGTAGTCGCAGAGGTTTTGGGGGGGTGTCCAGTTGACAGTCTGGGCTCTCAGCACCAGAGTTACCCAGGAGTTAGAAGTTGTTTTAAACTAACTTCCTGGTAATTATACTACTAAGAAAGACATTGGAACCAGAGAACTATAGAATGCCTACAGTGCAAAAAGAGGCCATTCGGCCCATCGAGTTTGCACTGACTCTCAGAAAAAGCATCCAAGCCAGACCTCCGCCCCCCCTCCCCCCTTCCATCCTATCCCCATGGCTAATCAACCTAACCTGCACGTCTTTGGAGTGTGGAAGGAAACCCATGGGGAGAATGTCCAAACTCCACACCGACATTCACCTAAAAAACTGGAATCAAACCCGGGTCTCTGGCGATGTGAGGCAGCAGTGCTAACCACTGTGCCACCGTGCCATGCCGATTGTTGAAATGTTTCACGTTTTGGGTAAAATTTCACACCAATATGCTCGAGCCTAAATGGGCCTACTGGGATTTGATTTCAAAATAAATTTATTGACAAACAGCGTGCTCCCAAAATACTCCTAAATACTTGAACTGATTCTAATAAGCGAGGATTTTCATTTTCAAGAATTATTAATGAGTAGATTTTTTCCTGCTTCCATTAATCTATGCAAGTGTTGCCTTCATAAAAGTTATATAAATGATAGTTGGCAGTTGGGATTCAAAGATGACCTTTTCAAAAGCTTATAATTTCCAACATGAAACTTACGTCCTACCAAATACGCAGACCTTAGTTTTTAATTCAAGCCTGAAGCAATGTGTGATTCCCTAGTTTACTTGTACATGTTCAACTTTAAAGAAACCACAGAACCTTGCCAGTTCAGCTTTAATTCCATGTTCTTAAACAAATGCAGATAGAATACAGTATGTGAACCAAGAATATTTATTGCATTATATACTTTAACTAAAACAAAACATGAAAATATTGCATTATTTAAATTATTCAGTCGGTAGGTAACCAAAACTATTGCCTGAAGTCAAATGGAAAAATACAGGGGATTTTTGCAATGTCTTTGGTGTAGGAATGCAGAACTTTACCAATAAATATATATTTGCTCTGGGATATGTGGGGAAATGCTACAAAAATTGTGGTATTTCATATCAATTGAATACAACTATTGCTTAACATGTTGTAGCTAATATTCGATAATCAAATCATGAAATGGATTCAAAGCAAGCATGAGTTTCCTCCAGGTGCTCCGATTTCCTCCAACAGTCCACAGATGTGCGGCTTAGGTGCATTGGACATGCTAAATTACCCCTTAGCGTCCCGGGATGCGTGGTCAGAGGGATTAACGGGTTAAATATGTGGGGTTATGAGGATAGGGCCTAGGTGGGATTGTTGTTGGTGCAGACTCGATGGGCTGAATGGCCTCCTTCTGCTCTGTAGGGATTCTATTCTTCTACAAGCATTTGAGCGTTTAATCGTTCATTTTTACCAGTGCTTAGTAAAGAATAATGACAGAGTATTGATTGAATTTAATATGTTGTGTCTGGACAGAGTTTAATGCAAAATCTTTTCCACAAATTCCTTGGAAACAATTTTATTGTTTGTTTAATTTCAGTCTGGGAGGATTTTTTCATAATTGGTTTCAGTCTTGAATAGATTGGATTGATATTCTGCTGTTTCGTCAACAGGCACAGCTTCAGACAACATTGTGACCTAACACTGTGGGAAGAATTCTCCCAGGCCACTGCCAACAGGTTCAATGATGGGACCTGGGTTCGATTTCTGGCTCAGGTGACTGTCCGTGTGGAGTTTGCACGTTCTCCCCGTGTTTGCGTGGGTTTCCTCTGGGTGCTCCGGTTTCCTTCCACAGTCCGAAAGACGTACTGGTTAGGTGGAGTGGCCATGCTAAATTTTCCCTCAGTATACCCGGGAAGCTTATGTACTTGATTTTGTTTACTTTCTAAGCACAGAAAAAAAGGACTATAAATTCCAATGCTTGTTTCTTTATAAGGGATTAAATAATGTTAAATGTAATTAATGTTTTTTTCTGGGAGTGTGTTTTTGTTTAGCAACAGTAAATTATTCAACAGACGGTTAATAACCTTATTTTATCTAACTCAGAATGGGTCCTGAGGTCTACCTATGTTGGATATTGGGTAAGTTGGCATGATAGATGCCAAGGGTGGTTGCTGGCGACATGGATTGACATGAGTTGGCACTAATTGGTATAGGGGATATAAAGGGCCATGAGGATAGGCAGAGGGGCATAGGTTGCAATGGAGGATATGAGGGCACATTGGAAGTGGTTAGAGGGCCATTGTTTGGAATTGGTGTGTATGAGAGGCCATGGGGAATGGGTGGAGGTCTGGAGATGGCATGGATTGACATGGATGGGGCATGGGGAGTGTGTGGAGGGGTGAGAGCTGAAGGGCTGTTTTCGTGTTTATTATTTTAAATCACTTCCACTAGCCTATGCTCTGAGGCAGGTCTTTTGCCCAGCTCTTGTCCTCACTCATTCCAGGGCTGCCTGCTGCAACTCTCATTTTCACCCGAAGCCTGGACCAAAAATCTAACCTTGTGGGGAACTTGCTCCCAGGTCAGGTTTGCGGAGTCAGGAATAATACAGGCCACAGTGTAGCATTGGTATAGAGACAAGGAAAGTAATCAAGCACATTGCTTTGCTGTGGATGACGTCAAGCTTTTGGAGTGTTGTTGTGCTCCACCCCTACAAGTAAGTGGTGAGCAGTGCATTTCCAGAGTGCTTTATTTGTTCCTTCTCCCATGAAGACAGATAACAAGCTCGTTAGCTTGGTGCCGGCGTCCCCCTCCCCCCACCTGTGTCCTTTGTTCCCCTTCACCTCAAGTGCTGTGTCTGGCTGCTTTTTGGAAGTGTTCAATGTTTTGGCCTCAGCTGCTTTCTCTGTTGGCAGGTTCCGTGGGCTGGCCACTCTCTGAGTGGAGATGTTTCTCCTCATCTCTATCCTAAACCTGGGTGGCACGATGGTGCAGTGGTTAGCACTACTGCCTCACAGCGCCAGAGACTTGGGTTCGAATTCCCGGCTTGGGTCACTGTCTGTGTGGAGTCTGCACGCTCCCCTCGTGTCTGCGTGGGTTTCCTCCGGGTGCTCCGATTTCCTCCCACAGTCCGAAAGACGTGCTGGTTAGGTGCATTGGCTATGCTAAATCCTCCCTCTGTGTACCCGAACAGGTGCTGGAGTGTGGCGACTGGGGGATTTTTACAATAACTTAATTGCAGTGTTAATGTAAGGCTAAAGTAAAGTTTATTTATTTATCACAAATAAGCTTACATTAGCAATGCAAGGAAGTTACTGTGAAAATCCCCTAGTTGCCACATTCCAGCGCCGGTTTGGGTACACCGAGGGAGAATTTAACACGGCCAATGCACCTAACCAGCATGTCTTTCGGACTGTGGGAGGAAATCGGAGCGCTTGGAGGAAACCCACGCAGTCACGGGGAGAACTTGCAAACTCCACACAGACAGTGACCCAAGCCAGGAATCGAACCCGGATTCCTGGCGCTGTGAGGCAGCAGTGCTAACCACTGTGTCACCATGCTGCCCCACATTACTTGTGACTAATAAACATACTTTAACTTTTAAACCATCTGCCCTTGGACTGTGGCTCCTGGTTTCTGGGCACCCCCAACGTTGGGAACATCCTTCTTGCATCTGCCTGTCTGACCCTGTTAAGAGTTTTGTGGGTTTCTATGAGATCGCCTCTCACTCTATAAAAAAAAGGTGGCACCAGAGTGAGGTGACTTCTTGCGAGCTTTCCCCAGCATAACTTTTAACTTAATCTTTTATGACCGTTCTGTGCTTCCAAAACTGCCTCGTAATGCTCTTTTGAATTCACTTTCAGTTTCTTCCCTTCTGTCGTCAGACGCTTGAATGGTCCTATCATGTATTAAGCTGATCTTTTTCTTCACCCTACCTATAACTGCAACACTATATCCTGCACCCTATCCTTTTCCTTTTCTCCTATGTACTCTATGAATGGTACATTTTGCCCGTATAGCACGAGAAGCAATACTTTTCACTGTACCTCAGTACATGTGACAATAATAAATCAAATTGAGTATTTGTACAATGCCTCAGCAATTGTCTTATTCTACATTATAATTTCTCCTGCCTCTGCCTCTAAGGAACCCATGTTTCCTCTCATTATTTCCTTTTTGCATAACTATAGATTTGTTTGTAATCTATTTTTATGTCTCGAACAAGTTTATTCTCACATCAGTTTTCTCTTTCTTTGTGTATCAGTGCATACCATAATGATGTAAACTGGTTAGAAACACATTGATATTATTTTTGTACAATTTAATTATGAAAGCAAATAACGTAACTCCTTCACGCTCCATTGCCTTCCCTTTAAATCCACATTGCAACATTTTCAGCATAATTTACATTTCCCGCAGTGTCGATGCACATAAACATATCTCATTTCCTTCAGACGAAGATTTGTGTACAGCACCACTTCCCACAAGGAAAAACAACAATAATAATTAAGGACAGAGAAGGCTGTTTACAATGATGACATCAAAATACCAACAGACTCCATAAGCTGGTTGTGAATTGTTTAAGAAATTCATCACAGGCTCAATAAGGTGCCAGGAGCAACTTTTTTCACCCCCCTCTGTTGAGTCTGGTGTCAATGAATCAAATACCTCGTGAATAAATGTATTTTCCCCACCTTTCAATTATACACCTCTTCCACTGGCTCCTTTGCCTAATTACGAGTGCACCACATGAGCCATTTTGGGCTGGTGGTGAGAATTAAGCAAATATGCCAGAGAAGAAAACAATTATGGCATGTAATTACTGTAATTAGCTGGTAATAAGTAATTGAATATTCAAAGTTGTCCTGAGAAAACAAATTGCTGGCTGGCGAGTTACAGCATTCCAATGTAATTAGCAGATGAATTAAGATACTTTGAGCGAAAGAACAAAATTTAAATCTTAATCAAGACACACTGAATGAAGCCTCTTGTTGGTCAGTTGGAGGGAGGAATTTCATTGGTTAATGCACAAAGTTTGCAGTGAACCTCAAATCTGAAATGTAAATTTTAAATCATAAAACCATTCACCAAGAGGTTTGGAATATATAGATTAAGTAAAAGGTGTTACTGCTGACAGAAGCAGAATTATTTAAATGTCATTCTCCTTCCTATCATTTTCCTCTCCCCAAAACCCCTTCTAATACTGAAATTTTGAATTGTTTGAAAGTAAAAGGTCTGCCTTTCAAAGTTATTATTGTCAATGGATTTTACTCCTAATAATTTGCATTTTTGAGTTATTATAGTCATATGTATTAGTTACAGTGAAAAGTATTGTTTCGTGTGCATTATACAGACAAAGCATACCATTCATAGAGAAGGAAACAAGAGAGAGTGCAGAATGTAGTGTTACAGTCATAGTTGGGGTGCAGAGAAAGATCAACTTAATGCAAGGTAAGTCCATTCAAAAGTCTGACAGCAGCAGGGAAGAAGTTGTTCTCGAGTTGGTTGGTACGTGACCTCAGACTTTTGTATCTTTTTCCCGACGGAAGAAGGTGGAAGAGAGAATGTCCAAGGCAACGGGAAGTGTAGACAGAGTCAATGGATGGGAGGCTGGTTTATCTCATTTTTGTCACAAAATGAGAACTTGGGAGATTCAGTTTATTTCTATTTATTCATTTGTGGGATTTGTCTGCCACCAGCAAGGGCAGCATTTATTGCCCATTTCTAATTGTCCTTGGAAAGTTGGTGGTGAACCTTCTTCTTTGAGCCACTGAATCTAATTGGTGTAGGCACATCCGCAGTGCAGTTAGGAAGGGAATCCCTGGATTTTCACACTCAAAAACAGAAAATGTTGGAAAATCTCAGCAGGTGTGACAACCTCTGTGGAGGGAGAATAGAGCCAACGTTTTGAGTCCAGATGACCCTTCATCGGTGCTGAGAGTAAAGAAAATCAGACGAGATTTATACTATGGGGGGGGGGGGGGGGGGGGGGGGGGGAGGGATGGGGGGCTGTTGTGGGGCTTGGGTGGTGGCTGTTTCAGATTCCAGCATCCACAGAATTTTGCCTTTATCCTGGATTTGCAGCTCGCGATAGTGGAAGAACGGTGATGTAGTTCCATTTCAGGATGGTGTGTGACATGGAGGGGAACCTGCAGGTGCGGGTGTTCTCGTGGGTCTGCTGTACTTGTTCTTCTAGTGGCAAGAGGGCATGCGGCAAGGTAGCACAGTGGTTAACACTGTTGCCTCACAGCTCCAGAGACCTGGGTTCGATTCCTGGCTTGGGTCAGGGTCTGTGTGGAATTTGCCTGTTCTCCCCGTGTCTGCATGGATTTCCTCCAGCTGCTCTGGTTTCCTCCCACATTCCAAAGATGTGCAGGTTAGGTGCACAGGCCATGCTAAATTGCCTCTTTGTGTACCGGGATGCGCAGGTTAGAAGGATTAGCGGGGTAAATATCTGGGATTACGGGGATAGGGATTGTGGTTGGTGCAGACTTGATGGGCCGAATGACCTCCTTCTGCACTGTAGTGTTTCTATGGTTCAACGAGTTCAGAAGGTGCTACCAATAGTTTCACCGTAAGGTAATGCACCAATTTTCTGCTCTTATCTCCATATTGCAATATATTTCCTTGAGTGCCATCAGCAGTCAGTGTGTGCTGACCAGCTACTTAATCGTGGGAAATATTGGAGTTCAGCTCAGATCTCTTCTCACACACAATTCACACATATTTGGGGACATTTTGGACTTTAGGTAACAATATAAAATGTGCAATGTCAGCTCTGTCACTTGTTAAACATCACCTACAATTTTTGTTTATGTGGAAACTAACATCAGGAGGAGACATTGTGCAATTTACACTACTGTTCAAAGACAAAATTATTTCCCTTCACTTTCCTATGATCAGGAGCAGGAGCCCTAGCTGTTTATTTTCTTCCCCCCGATTAGGTCAGTAACAGAATACTTCTGTCCTGGTATTTGATCAGCTAATTTAGCACACATCTGGGTGGTCAAATCTGGAATGCTGTGGTTTGCATGAGCAAGTTGCAGACAGGATTATCTCACCCGTATCTGGGTTGCCTCCGTCTGCACTAGTTTTCTCCGAGGTGTTAGGTTGATTGGCCATGCTTAATTGATCCTTAGTGTCAGGGTGATTAGCAGGGTAAATACATGGGGTTATGGGGATAGGGCCTGGATGGAATTGTTGTCGGTGCAGGCTCAATGGATCAAATGGCCTCCTTTTGCACTGTAGGGATTCTACGATTCTATGATATTCCCTTGGAGATAAATAAAACAATTCAGTTGTTAACATTTTCTACTATGCAAAATTCACGGTTGCAATATTAATTCTTCAAACAAAACAGATTGAAGAAGTTCGTAAAGATGTACTGTGATGCAGCCAGCTTGGCTCTCGTGTTGTGTCACAGGTGACTACATAGGTCGTTCATCATATTATTGAATCACCACTTTCAGCAACAATTCTGCGGATGGCAGAGGATAGAAATGAGGAGGCTGATTTACACTTCCCAAAATTAGTGTGTAGGGAAATGGTTAAAATGCTCCAAACAGGATTATTAGACTTAATTGGATAGTCAAGTTGGCCATTTGTTTCAGATAGATGACCCCCTTTCAACTTCTGTAAAAATTAATTTTTGAGATACGAGGGTGGGGGGTGGGAAGGCCTGTATTCGGAGAATGTCACGGTGAACCATCTTCTTGAATGGCTACAGTCCATGTGGTGGAAGCAGAGTGCAATTAGGGAAAGGATTTCAGGATTGTGGCTCAATGACAATGAATGAACAGGGATATATAGTTCCAAATGGCTATTAGTGACGGAACCAACAAGAGAGAAAAATGTTCTTGACCTAATCCTCACCTACCTGCCTGCCACAGATGTATCTGTCTATGACAGTAGCAGTAGGAGTGATCACCGCACAATCCTTGTGGAGACAAAGTCTCGTCTTCACATTGAGTATGCCTTCCATCATGTTGTGTGGCATCACTACCATGCTAAGTAGGATAGATTTCAAACAGATCTAGCAACTCAAGACTGAACAGCAATGAGATGATGTGGGCCATCATCAGCAACAGAATTGTACTCTATCACAATCTATATCCTCATGTCCCAGCATATCCGCCATTCTACCATTACCACCAAGCCAGGGGATCAACCCTGGTTCAATGAAGAGTACAGGAGGGCATGCTAGGAGCCGCACCAGGCATACCTAAAAATAAGGTGTCAATCTGGTGAAGCTACAACACAGGACTACTTGTGTGCCAAACAGCATAAGAACTAATAGACAGAGCAATCCCATTACTAATGGGTCAGATCTAAACTCAACACTCCTGCCACATGCAGCTGTGAATGTTGGTGGACAATTAAAGCATCCCCAATGATGGAGCAGCCCAGCACATCAGTGCAAAGATCAGGCTGAAGCATTTGCAACAATCTTCAACCAGAAATTCCAAATGGATAACCCATCTCAGCCTCCTGTGGAATTCCCCAGGATCACAATTTCAGTTTTCACAATTTGATTCACCCAATGTGATATCAAGAAATGGCTGAAGGCGCTGGATACTGCAAAGGCTATGGACTCTGACAATATTCCAGCAATAGTACTGAAGACTTGCTCTCCAGAACTTGGCACATCCGTAGCCAAGCTGTTCCAGTCCTGCTACAAAACTGGCATCTACCAGGCAATGTGGAAAATTGCCCAGGTACGTCTTATACACAAGAAACAGGACAAATCCAACCCGGGCAATAATTGCCCCTCATTCTACTCTCGATCATCAGTAAAATGATGGAAGGGGTGATTAACAGTGCAATCAAGCAATACTTGCTTTGCAATAATCTGCTCACTGATGCTCAGTTGGATTCTGCCATGGTCACTTCACTCTCCATCTCATTCAAATATGGATAAAAATGCTGAATTCAAGAGGTGAATTGAGAGTGACTTCCCTTGACGTCAAGGCAGCATTTGACCAAGTATGGCATCAAGCAACCTCAACAAAACTGAAGTTAATAGGAATCAGTGGGGAAACTCTCCACTGGTTGGAGTCATACCTGGCAGAAAGGAAGATAGTTGTGGTGTTTGTGGGTCATTCATCTCAGCTCCAGGATTTCACTGTAGACGTTCCTCAGGGAACTTAGGGAGTCTTAGGCCCAACCATCTTCTGCTGCTTCATCAATGATCTTCCAATAATCATAAGGTCAGAAGTGGGGATATTCGCTGATGATTGCACAATGTTCAGCACATTTGTGACTCCTCAGATACTGAAGCAGTCCATGTCCAAATGCAGCAAGACCTGGACAATATCCAGGCTTGGGCTGACAAGTGGCAAATAACATTTATGTCAAACAAGTGCCAGACAATTACCATCTCCAACAAGAGAGGATCTAACCATCACCCCTTGATAATCAATGGCATCACGATCACTGAATTCCCTCACTATCAACATCTCGGGAGTTAACATTGACCAAAAACTGAACTGGAATCGCCATATATAAATACCATGGCTACAAGAGCTGGTTAGAAGCTAAGAATCCCCTGGCAAGTATCTCATCTCCTGATTCCCCAAAACCTATCCACCATCTGCAAGGTACAAGTCAGGAATGTGGTGGAATACTGGATAAAAGCAAATTACTGCGGATGCTGGAATCTGAAACAAAAGAGAAAATGCTGGAAAATCGCAGCAGGTCTGGCAGCATCTGTAAGGAGAGAAAAGAGCTGACATTATGTCCAGATGACCCTTTGTCAAAACTGGATGTGATGGAATACTTTCCATTTGCTTGGATGAGTGCAGCTCCAGCAACACTCAGGAAGCTCAACACCATGCAGGACAAGGCAGCCTACTTGATTGGCACCTTATCCACAAACATTAACTCTTCACCACCGATGCACAATGTCAACAGTGTGTACCATCTACAAGATGCACTGCAGGAACTCACCGAAGCTCCTGAGAGAGCTCCTTCCAAATTCACGGCCACTCGCATCTAGAGGACAAGGGCAGCAGATAGTAGGGAACATCACAACCTTGAAGTTCCCCCCATGCCACACACTATCCCGACTTGGAAATATTTTGCCATTCCCTCTCTGCTGCTTGGTCAAAACCCTGGAACTTCCTTCCTAACAGCACTGTGGGTGTGCCTGCACCAAACGGACTGCAACTATTCAAAAAGGCAGCTCATAACCACATTCTCAAGGGCAATCAGGGACGGGTAACAAATGTTGGCTTTGCCAGTGATGCCAACAGCATATGAAAGAATATGAAAAAAGCTTTCAGGGGCTAGAAATATTTGCATAACTTTGCATATTGTTTACAGTCGAGGTTGTGAACATAATCTGTCACTCTGACATATTTATTACACGCTTCCTGCAAATCAATCTTTTAAATGTGATTACTTGTGCTTGGTAGTGAACTTAGGTACAGCAGTCAAGGAAAAGAGAGGCTCTTTCAGTCACTCTAACTTAAAAATAAAGTGAGATTAAAAGCATAAATTGTTGTTGGGAAACTAACAAATCATAAATATCTCCACACACCTGGAATTGAAATTTAATTGCTGACAATACCTTTTTTTTTAAAGAAACTACTTAGAGTTGAAACCTAGAATGCAAATACTTGCATTTCGAGTAGTGCTCTGAATGTTGATGGGTACTGACAATATCAGTTTAGGAAATGACACCACTGGTTATATACGCCAGAACTCACTAGAGTACGTAATGTGGCTTAAGGAAAGCAATAAGAACAAAAGAACACATGAATCAAGAGTAGACGACACAGCATCTTGAACCTGCTCCGCCATTCAGTATGATCATGGCTGGTCTTGGGCTTCAACTCCATTTTCCCGCCCGCTCCCCATATTCCTTAATTCCCAAAGAGACCAGAAAGCTCTCTATCCCAGCTTTAAATGTATTCAGCGATGGAGCATCCAGAACCCTCTGGGGTAGAAAATTCCAAAGATGCATAACCCTTTGAATGAAATAATTTCTCCTAATCTCTCTCCTAAACAATCCTTACCCTGAGATGGTGCCCCCATGTTTTAGATTCCCTGACTAACAGAAACATTCATTACCCTATCACGTTCCTTCTGAATTTTGTAGGTTTCAATGGGGTCGTCTGTCATTCTTCCGAACTCCAGAGAATATGAGCCCAATTTATTCAGCCTCTCATCGTAGGACAACCCCTTCATCCTGCGAACCAATTTAGTGGATCTTCACTCCGCCACCTCCAATGCAAGTTTATCCTATCATGCGTGTGGAGACAAAAGAACTGTGCACACTTTTTCAGATACAATCTTGCCAAAGCCATGCACAACTGTAGCAAGACTGCTTTGTTCTTGTATCCCAATGCTTTTGCAATAAAGGCTAACAGACTACTGTCTTTCTAACTGTTTACTAAGTTATCTGATGGGCTGATTTCAAATAACATGGTGGAACTTACAAAACTCCCAATTACAGGAGGTAGTGTATAAGCGAAACTCAAGGGGCTAAAGGGAGACAAGTTACCAGGACCTGATGAACTGCACATTAGAGTTTTAATGGAAGTGGCTGCATAGATAGTGGACCCATTGGTTGAAATTTTTCGTAATTCGCTAAATTCCAGGAGGGTACCAGAAGATTGGAAAACAGCCTATGTTCAAAAAGGGAGAAAGGCAGAGGGCAGGGAACTACAGGTCAGTTGGTTTAACATCTATTATTGGCAAGATGCTGGAGTCAATGATCTAAGAGGAAATAGCTAATCATTTAAGAAAGCTGAATATAATCATACCTAGTCAACATGGTTTTATGAAAGGTAAATCATGTTTGACAAATTTTCTCAATTGTTTTGAGTTTGTAACAAGGAGAGGAGATAGGGGGGATCCTGTAGATGTAGTATATTTTGATTCCCAAAAGGCATTTGACAAGGTGCCTCACGAGAGGCTAATGCGTGAAGTAAAAGCCCATGGAATTGGAGGTAGTGTGTTAGCATGGATTTAAAACTGGCTGTCACATAGAAAAGAGAGTTGGAATAAATGGGTACTTTTCAGATTGGAAAGATGTAACTAGTGGAGTATTGCAGGGATCAGTTCTTGCCCTGCAATTGTTCACTATGTACATTAATGACCTGGAAGAAGGTACAGAATGTAAGGTTTCCAAATTTGCCGATAATATAAAGATAAGTTGTAGGGATTGTTGGGATAAGGATATTGAGATTCTGTAATGGGATATAGATAGATCGGGTGACTGGGCGAAAACCAGGCAAATGGAGTTTAGTGTGGGGAAGTGTGAGATCATGTACTTTAGTAGGAAGAATCAAAAGGCAGGTTATTATCTAAATGGAAAGAGACTGCAGGTGAGTGAAGTCCAGAGGGAACTAGGTGTTCAAGTGCATGAATCACAAAAAGCTAACAAGCAAGTCCAACAAGTAGTTCAGAAGGCTTGACTAGTATGCCTTTGTGCCAAATAGTATCGTAGGCTGTAGTGAGATTGAGGAAGATGACTCCAGTTTTCTTTCAGGTGTTTTTAAAAGCCATTTTCGATATGGGTGGTGAGAGCAAGTAGCTGGTCTTCTGTACTGTGCTCCTGTTGGAATCCAGCTTAGTCTATGGATAGTGTATCCACCACACTTAGTTGGACACATTGCAAGATGATCCTCTCCAGCAGTTTATTACACATGGATAGCAGAGAAATTGGTCTGTAACTGGAAGGTTCTTTAGGATCCTTGCCAGGCTTGGGGATTGTAATGATCTTAGCTCACCACCAATGTGGTGCTTTTCCTGGATGTTTCTGGTCAGGAATAGAGATCCATTTTGCCTTTTCTTCCAATTAGGTATGAGGAAGACTGAAGCCATTGGCCAGAATTTTACTGCCCCAGCCCACCACAGGAATTGGAGCAGGCGAAGGGTGGACAGTGGGAAGGTTCGTTGACCTCAGGTGGGATTTTATGGTTTCGGGACGAGCAAGGCCATAAAATTCCATCCATTATCTTTAGCTCTGCCATAAATTCCAATCCCTTCCTATCTGACACCATCCCTGTCACTGGCAACTGGCTGAGGCCTAACTAGACTGTTAGCAACTATGGTAGTCATGATGTGGAGACGCCAGCGTTGGACTGGGGTAAACACAGTAAGAAGTTTAACAACACCAGGTTAAAGTCCAACATGTTTATTTGGTAGCAAAAGCCACACAAGCTTTCGGTTGTGCAAGTTAGGTTAGGTTATTCACACAGCAACTATGGTGCCATACTTGACCCCAGGATGACCTTCCAACCTCATGTCAAAGCCTACCTAGCTCTCCTGCTGCTGAACCCTCATCCATGGATTTGCTTAGAAATCTATTCCACACTTTATTTTCCGAAAGCAAACCTGGCAATTCTTCCGGATTCAACCCTGAGGTCTCACTGCTGCCTGTGTCCAAACTCTCACAATATTCCAGTCACCCATCACTACCCCTGTGCTCACTGAACTTCATTGTTAACCTGGAGCCAATGCATTAATTTTAAAATGCTTGTTTTTACGACCTTCCATGGTGTTGTTCCCTCTCGACTTCTGTATTTTCCTCTAGTCTCCACGATCCTCCGAGATTCATCTGCCTGAGCAACTCTGGTTATAATCTCTCCACCATTGTTGGTCGTGTCTTCAGCTATTGTGGCACTGAATTCAGAAATTCCACCCCTCCAACCCACACATACAAATACCCATGCCCCCCCTGACACATACACACACCTATCCCCCCCCACACACACACACACACACACACACACCCACACACATATATCCATGCCCGTCCCCCCACACACACCCCTTCCACACACACACGTCCCATACCACTCCTCATTCCCCCCCCAGACACATGCACGTGCAAACATACCCCCCACACTACCCCTCCATTCCCTCCACACACACACCCCATACTACCCTTCCATTCCCCCCACACACACACCCCACGCCACCCCTCCATTCCCCCCACACACACCCCACACTACCCCTCCATTCCCCCCACACAACCCCTCCATTCCCCCCACACACACGCTCCACACCATCCACCCATTCCCCCCCACACACCCACCCCTTTGACTGAACTTTTGGTTGTCCGTCCTAATGTCTCCTCCTGTCCATTAAAGGTACTGCGTTATTCAAAGTTAACATGTTTACTCTCCCTTTTAGCAATTCCACGTCATTGTTGTAGCCAGTTCCTGTCCTCGGCACCTTTGCTGAACTTCTTCAGCTGCTTCTTTTCTTATCTTTTTATTGTGTACGTATCAAGTTGTAATTTTAGATTTCTTTCCCCCTGCTTCCCTACTCTCCTTTCTTGCTCTTTCTCTCTCACTCCCTCGGTTAGGTTATTCTTTCCACTGCCTGGGAATATATGCTTGAGGAGCCAGCACAATTAAAGGGTATCTCTGGACAGTAATACTGACTTGTACAAGTATTTTGAGTTAATATGTTTAAGCTTGACTTGACTCACAGTTCAGCTCCTTGTTATGTTTCTATCCCTGCTTCACTCTGATTATTTTGTTTTCACTTTTAAAATGAACAGTCCCTATATTTTATTCATATTACCCATGTGCTCCTTTCACTTTTTCTATCTCACTTCATTGTAGCTCAAGCCTGACTGTTTATAGTTGACTCAATTATGATCCTTTATTTTTGACCTTCAGGGATAATTTCTATGTCTTGGGGTTCTTTTACCTTTTTCTCATCAGTTATTCTTGGCTTTCCTGGTTCAAACCACACTCATATTGTTGCCCCCTTGGTCCCAATGTCATTTTCACTATTCTGATCAGAACAGAAAAATTCTCCCATGATATTGTTCCAGATATTGGTTCTGGTCCATGCATTGACAGGATTTTCCATGTCTTTGAAACAACTAAGTACTATATAGAATTATAGAGAAATTAAAAGATGGAAATAGGCCATGCAGCCTAATCAGTCTACAATGTATATTGTCTGCACAACGAAGCATCCTAATCCCATGTGCTCTCACTGTAGGTCTATCGCTTTATTCCCTTTCAACTGCAATGTAATCTATTTTTAAATGTTAACATGGTCTCTGTTTCAATCACAAACTCTAAGTGTGCATTATATAGCTCTACAATGCTCTTTGTGAAGAAGCTCCCAAGCCCTCTGTTCTAATCCCTTACATTTAATTTTCTATCTTTGTCCTCTCCTTCTACACTTGTCATCCACAAGAAGCAGTCTGTTTCTTTATACTCTGTGCCATCCTTTTATCATTTTAAAAATGCCCATCAAAATCACAACATAATCTCCTCTGTTCTAATGAAACAGCTCCATTTATCTTCAAGTCTTTCTTTGTATTTATTTCCCTGTCCCAGGCAGCATTCTCATGTTTCTATGATGCACCTGCAAACTCCTTCCTATTGTGTAGAGCCCAAATGCGCAAGCAGTACTTCCAGCTGTGGTGTTACAGAGATTTTATATAGATTCATCATTACACCTCAACTTTATATCCTACAATTCTTCCCAGGATTCCAATAACTTTGTTTAATGACCTTTTCCTGTTAATGTCTTGTGAACCTGAACCTTCAGTTCCTTTTGTTCTTCCACCTCACCTCACGTGCTCCCATTCAAAGTACAATTGTTGCTTTGTTAATCAAAATGTATGGCCTTATTTATTGACATAGAATTCCATCTGTCATTTCCTTTTACCCATTTCACCACCTCAATATTTTTGTCCCTCAGAATATTTGCTTTCCTTCTGACTTTACTGTGCTACCTATTTTCTTGACTCTCAATATTCCTTCTCTAGGTCCAAGGCTGGAACTTTCCAATTGCTCACGCCTCCGGGATCTCCTGGTCCCGTCGATGGTGCACTCCTGCCGTGGGTATCCCGGATACATGGGATGGAGTCAATAGAAAATCCCATTGGAAACATTTTAAAATTCTGCAAAGGAGAACCAATAAACTGATAAAGAAAGAGAAGATAAAAGATGAATGTAAACTAGTGAAGAGTATAAAAGCAGGCTGTAAAAGTTTTGATAGTAAATATAAAATGGAGAAGGTTAATAAAGACAAATATGGGCCCAATGCAACCAGAGAAATGAGAACTTATAATAGGGAAATAAAGAAATGGCAGAGAAATTAAACAAATACTTTGGGGGAGTGGTGGACCACGAAAAGGTGCGTTGACGTCAGGTGGGATTTTTCGGTTTTGTGCCAAACAAGGCCGGAACATCCTGCCCTTTGCATCTGTTTTCATGAAGGAACATGCAAACAATATTCCTGAAATATTGGGGAGCTGAAGGATTAGTGCACTATGTTAGTGTACCACTACACAAATAGTGCTGGATAAATTACCGAGACTATAAGTTAATAAATTTCCTGGATCTTATAATCTGCATCTACATGTTGAAAGGGTAACTGTAGAGATAATGGATGCATAGGTGGTCATCTTACAAAATTCTATAGATTCTAGAATGCTGCCTGCAGATGAAAAGGTAGCAAATATAACCCCACTATTTCAGAAAGGAGGGAGAGATAAAGTAGGGCAAAATAATAGAATCTATTCTAAAGGATGTAATAACTAGGCACTCAAAATTAATGGTAAGATTCGGCAGTGTCAAAGGTTCACCAGACTAATCCCTGGGATAGCATGGTTGCCCTAAGAGGAAAGATTGAGGAGACTGGGCTTGTATCTCTAGAGTTTAGAAGAATGAAAGGTGATCTCATGGCAGTAGACAAAATCCTTACAGGACCTGGCAAGGTAGTTGCAGGGTTCTGGAATTAAGAGATAGGCCATATAGGACAGAGATTAGAAGGAATTTCTTTAGTCAGAGGGTGGAGAATCTTTGGAACTCTTTCCTAAAGGGCTGTGGAGGTTCAGTCATTTAATATGTTCAAAGCAAGGGTTGATAGATTCCTAAATACCAATGCGATCAAGGGATACGGGAATAGTGCATGAAGATGGTATTGAGGTGGAAATTCAACCATGATCTAGTTAAATGGCAGAACAGGCTCAAGGGGCCGAATGGCCTACTCCTGCTCCTATGTTCTCCCTATGTTCCTCACCTTCTTAATCGTTTCCTGTGTAGTCTCTTTTCAAATATGCATCACTCATCATCAATCTCCATCATCTCCCGTATCTGTCTCCTCTTGTGCTAAATCTATGTTCTAATTATTTCCTCTGTACCTACAGAGGTATTGGTAATTCCATCATTAAGATGATTCCAATATTTTATTTACTACAGATTTTCAACTAACTGGCTCGTTGTTAACTGAAGCAACCATTTTTGGATACATTTGCTTTGTGTTACAGCTAAATTTATTTATTAAACAGTGCAAAAACTTAAGAAGAAATAACAGAAACATGAAACATATATTTACAGTAATTTCATGCTATCTCCTTATGTCATCAGACTTAATAAATCTGTTCAAACTGTGAATATATTTACTTTTAAACAAAGCCCTTCATCAGCGATGGAAGCTGCTTAATTTAATTAATTTTCTTCAAAGGTTCCTGTCATGTAACCTCCCATTGAAATCAGTAGGATAAACTCACTAATGTGAAAACATTAACCTGAGCCAAACAGAATTTGAATAAATGCCTCTTAGATTCAAAAAGCTGGAAAATGAACAAAGCAACACTGCAAACATGTCTCTGAATGGATTGGCTTGGCTCCTCCTGAATAAACTGTCCAGAGACCAATCAACCAATTGGTGCAATATTATATTGAGCCTCCTCCTCTCCCACTTTATTACAATGACGTGGTAGACAATGCATATTCCTCTCTGGTGACTTTTAATTTAGTGTCAGTTACATCATAATAGTTGCATTTGCGTCTACTAAAATGGATGAAGCATGACACTGAGCTTTATGCACATCAAGGGTGGAATTTTCCCGCAAATATTCTAAGTGTCAAATTCGTGTGAAAACTGGAGTAATTCACGCTGGTTTTTTCAGTGGGAGTTCTGGCGGAGAGGCTGAAATTAGCATGCTGAGTGAGCTACTGCGCATGTACTGATCTGTCAGTGCCGAGATCGGTGCGTGCGCAGTGGCCCCGCACTGACAGCCTCCCTCTTTGCTGTACAGCCCCGTGACCCCCGCAATTCTGGCTCTCCACGCCCCCCCCCTCTCCCCCCACCCACCTCACGACCTGATCGCTGGCCCCCTGACCATTCCCGGGCCCAGTCCTGGAGACTTCAGTCCTGGGCCCAGGCCCGCTAATCATATTCAGATGACATTAAAATCTCCTCTTGAATACATAATGTAGCTCCGCGCCTATTTCCGGCATGGAGCTGGTGGCGTTAGAAATCTGCCACTGGGAGAGGCGCTCAAGGCCGGACACCCAAAGTGGATCACATTAATTCGGCCCCGCTGAAATCTCCTGGCCCGCTACGCTAATTTATTAGCTTAGCGGGATCGAAGAATCACCGCCCCACCCCCCCCAAATTTCAGATAGAATGAAAAACTGGGAACTCATGGAATGATAGTCCAACAAAGGAGACCGTTCAGCCCATCATGTCAGTGCCGCTGTTTTTCATGGAGCAATCCAGTGAGCTCCACACCCCTGCTCTTTCCCCATACTCCTGCAATTTTTGCTCCTTTAAGTATTTATCCCACTTCCTTTACAAAGATGTGAGTGAATCAATGGCCGCAACCAGCAGCACGTTCCAATCCTAATCATTCATTGCGTACAAAAGGTTTTTGCTCCCGTCACCTCTGATTCTTTTGCAAATCACCATGGGCAGAGTTTTATGTTCCCTCCGCTGGCAGGTTTGGAGGTAGGATGTGGCCGTAAAATTTTTTGGATAGCCTTCTCACCAGGTTCCCCTCTGTCCTGACCTCTGCTCAATTTTATGTTGGGACGGTCGCAACCCAGGCTGGCCGCCCTTGCCCCGATTGAGAGTCAAGTGTTACCATACGCCTTTACTGAATAGTTGAATGACATCACTAGACCTGTGTCATGCGACCCAATCTTCCTATCACTTTTGCTTTTGAGCAGAGCTCACACACATCTCTGCTGCTGCTATCTTCGAGCTTTCTACCTAAATAAATGAGCCCACAAGATGTTTACACAATATGAATGATTGTTGTTTATATCAGTATGGCATTCTGTGGCCAGTATTGACCACTTAAGGGCTATTTCCCACCCAGTCTCAATATTAAGGTTGGTGGGAATGGTAGGTGGGGTCGTCCAAAAATGGCTCTGATGAAATGGTCGCCATCAGCAGCCTCCTTTTAACAATGGGCACAGATAATTAACAGCTAATTAACACTCGATGGAGCATTAATGGCTGTGGGGCCAGCAGTATCGGTGACAATATATTCTCTGCCAACTCCTTGGATGGTGGGAAGGGAATTCCCAACCATCCTAAACATCCTGGCCCTTGACTCTGTGCCTTCTACTTTCCAACCCAGCCTGCAGCCAATGAAAACAGTTTCTCTTCATTTGCTCTTAGAGCAGGATTTTCCCAAAAACAGAAAAACCCACCCAAGGTCAACAGACCTTTGCATGGTCCACTCCCCCCACCTGCTACGATTCCAGTGGAGGGTGGGTGGGACAGGGTAATATCCCTCTAAGTCTTTAATAATTTTATTTTATTTTTAATCAAATTTCTTTCTCTGTTCTAAAGAGTGGACAATCCCAGCTCCTCCAGTCTAACCAATCCCTCAGCGCTGGAACCCTCTCCGAAAGCTTCATATCCTATCTAAGTGGTAGTGCCCAGAAATGGACACTATAGTCCAGATGAGGCCTCAATATAAATTCTCAAATTACCACATCTCATCCAGCACTAATGCATAAAATCCATTTTGTAACAGATCCGCACCAACAAGGTGGCCTTAATTCCAATTATAAACCTTACGTATAAGCCACATTTTAAAAAGTCAGTGAGTAACAGCATGCCAGGGTATGTCCTCAAACACCAATTGCCTTTGGATCTGCTTGAGGCTATTTAACCGAGCAAATGGGTAGAAGATATAAAATCTAAATTGTGCAACACTCAGCAGCCTGACTGATTCCACCATAAACCTCATTGCTTACAAACATTGACAACTTGCCTGAAGCAAAGTGATGCAGCAAGAATGTTTGTTTTGTATGTTATCTCCTCCAATTTGCTTCATTGCTTCCTTTCCTGAAAATGTACCACATATTCAAGAACAAGAAAACACATTTCCAGTTGTCAATTATATTAACTTTTCTTTCCTCCAAGTTTTATAGTCTGCCTGTGGATAAACAAGTTTAATGAAAATAGTTGGCTTCTCCCATGGGGAAATCAAAAGGAGAATATAAATCAACTTTGATATGTAGCCGTTACTGAGTAAATTTAGAGCAAACTCCATTAAGAGAAGCCTATAACTCATAATAAAAGTAATAATGTTTATTATGATGTTTAAGGAACTTCATGCAATAAGGAATTGTCTTCTGAGGTAGGAACGAAGACATGTTGGGGAACAACTTTGTCAGCTGCAATCAACTTGGGTGGCATGGTGGCACAATGGTTGGCACTGCTGCCTCACAGCGTCAGGGACCCAGGTTCGATTCCTGGTTTAGGTCACTGACTATGCAGAGTCTGCACGTTGTCTGCGTGGGTTTCCTCTGGGTGCTCTGGTTTTCCCCCCACAGTCTGAAAGACATACTGGTTAGGTGCATTGGCCACGCTAAATTCTCCCTCTCCCATCCATTGACTCTGTCTACATATCCTGCTGCCTCGGCAAAGCAGCTAGCATAATTAAAGACCCCATGCACCCCGGACATTCTCGCTTCTTCCGTCGGGAAAAAAATACAAAAGTCTGAGGTTATGTACCAAACGACTCAAGAACAGCTTCTTCCCTGCTGCTGTCAGACTTTTGAATGGACCTACTTTGCATTAAGTTGATCTTTCTCTACACCCTAACTATGACTGTAACACTACATTCTGCACTCTCCCATTTCCTTCTTTATGAATGGTAAGCTCTGTCTGTATAGTGTGCAAGAAACAATACTTTTCACTGTATGCTAATACACGTGACAATAATAAATCAAATCAAAATCCCTCCGTGTACCCGAACAGGCGCAGGAGTGTGGTGACTAGGGGATTTTCACAGTAACTTCATTGCAGTGTTAATGTAAGCCTAAACTTAGATTTAATCCTCAGTATTGCCATGGGAGCTAAATTATGGCTATGGTTACCATTTACATGGGGTTAAATGCCGACCTCACCAAATTTTGAAAGGCTAGCACTCCTTCCTAACTAACAGACTTCTGGTCAATTAAGAATATACACAGGAAGCCTAGATTGTTGCACGATTAACGGGGGAGGAGGGGGGGTGGTCAGTGAGAAGTGAGTGACCCACCGTGGCAGCAGCTAATGAGGATGTTGCTCAATCTTGATGGATTTTCTTTTGGCTGTGTAGAAAAGTCTGCTTTTACTGGAAGAAGCTTTCTGAACAGTTGGCGGATTTCGAGTGAGCCAAAAGTGCCTGCAGGCAGGAAAGCGAGGAAAAGTTCTTCGATTAACAGAAGGCGCCTTGAAGGTCCTATTGCAGGACGAGTAATGGACGGCCGTGCTCTTATTCTTTGGATGGAGATAGCAACTATTGATTTGTAAATCTGAATGCAGAAGTTGTTTCATTCCATTTGGCATCTTTTGGATATCTTACTTTACTCAGGCAAGTCCAGAAACAAAAGCCCTGTGTACAGCAATGGCATTATAAGACTTTGAGCGAACTAACAAATACGCAAAGATGCCTGTCTGGCATGTGGCCACTTCTTCCCCCTCCCAATATTACAGATAAGGGGCTATGGCCAGATGGATAGCCATAGGTATACACAAATGCTTTCAACATCAGCAGTACAATTAGAGGTAAGAGTAACAGTACAACTTTAAATACTTTCCCCCCGGTATCGCTCAGAAAATATTTTTATTTGATTTACTATTATTGTCACATGTATGGGATACAGTGAAAAGTATTGTTTCTTCGCTCTATACAGCCAAAGCATACCTTTCAAAGCGGAGAGAGTGCAGAATGTAGTGTTACATTCATAGCTCGGGTGTAGAGAAAGATCAACTTAATGTGAGATAAGTCAATTCAAAAGTCTGACGGCAGCAGGGAAGAAGCTGTTCTCAAGTCAGTTGGTACGTGACCTCAGACTTTTGTATCCTTTTCCCGACGGAAGGTGGGAGAGAGTCCGGGGTGCGTGGGGTCCTTAATTATGCTGGCTGCTTTTCCGAGGCAGCGGCAAGTGTAGACAGTGTCAATGGGTGGGAGGCTGGTTTGAGTGATGGTCTGGGCTTTGTTCATGACTCTTTATAGTTTATTGTGGTTTTGGGCAGCGCAGGAGCCATACCAAGCTGTGATACAACCAGAAAGAATGCTTTCTATGGTGCATCTGTAAAAGTTGGAGAGAGACGTAGTGGACAGACCAAATTTCCTTATATTCTTGTCAGATCCCCATATTTGCACAGTGTCAAAGATTTCCAGTATTGCTGCCACTAAATGGTGGAAACACCAGCACAAGAATCAACTGATAATGAAAGGCTGGCAATGTACTTGGCATTTTACTTTCCATTGTTGTCACTCTGTTGACACCAAGATCTTTTTAAATTACAAGTGGGTTTAGGCTCAATGGATAGGCAGCTTTGCAGCAATAAATTTGGATAAAGAAAACTTCAAGGCCGGCTATCCCTTTAATCTTCTTCAGGCATCTATCTCCTGCCATCTGCTAAGCACATCCCCTTCTCCCCCAGCCCGACGCCGAAGCAGGTATTAAAATGTTGTCTCCGTTTGGACTTCCTGTTGCTCTGCTTTGAGTGGGAAAGAGAAGCACCGGAAGTATTACTGTAGAAAGCTGCATTCTAGGCAGCCTCTTATTGCTGGTGTTCATGCCTGCCTCGCTACAGATTCAGGTGGATTTTTTTCACCAGAGAAATGGTTTCTTTCATCCTCTACTTCTTCCATGAAGCTATGCAAACATTCCCACACCTTGTCCCAAGTCATTCTGCACACAACATTGTGTCAGTGTCAAAATCATCCCTTCATGCCTTCCTCCCGCTCGCCCTTTATGGTGCGCATAAAAATATATCTTCCCCTGCCAAATAGATGCTTGAAAACTCTACAGAAACATGTTCAATAACTGAAGATTACTTTGAAGCAGGTACTTTACCACGACTATTATTGATCTGAACCTTTCGTTTAATGCCTTGGAGAGGTGACTTATGAAGTAATAGTTTTCTTCGCTCTGCATTCTTAAACTGTACTCCACTGACATGTTTCAATGAATTCTGTTGACACTGTTACGGGGCTTAGATAACCTTAACACACAAAGTAGCATGCAATTTAGAGACTACTGATGTATTTATTCCATAAATTACTCTGTAAATCATCGCGATTCACAAGTGATGAATGTGAAGATTGGAATAAGGAATATATTCCACACCTCTCTGAAGTGTTGCCACAACTATGATATGTAACATTTTAATTTTGGTAGTTCTCATAAATTAATCAATAAAACAACCGAGGCCAAAAATTTGCTCGTGTTGCGCCTATTATTTCGCCTCCACAGGCATGTTTCTCCTATCCTTTCCCCCGCCCTTCCCCCAAACTCTATTTAAATAGAGGTTACTGATTAGAGGAAGGTGATGGCCTAGTGATTTGATTTGATTTATTATTGTCACATGTATTAGTATGCAGTGAAAAGTATTGCTTCTTGCACGCTATACAGACAAAACATACCATTCATAGAGAGGAAAACAAGAGACTGCAGAATGTAGTGTGACAGTCATAGCTAGGGTGTAGAGAAAAATCAATTTAATGCAAGGTAAGTCCATTCAAAAGTCTGACAGCAGCAGGGAAGAAGCTGTTCTTGAGTCGGTTGGTATTTTGTATCTTTTTCCCGACGGAAGGAGATGGAAGAGAGAATGTCCGGTGTGCGTGGGGTCCTTAATTATGCTGGCTGCTTTGCCGAGGCAGCGGGAAGTGTAGACAGAGTCAATGGATGGGAGGCTGGTTTGCGTGATGGATTGGGCTACATTCTCGGCCTTTTGTAGTTTTTTGTGGTCTTGGGCAGAGCAGGAGCCATACCAAGCTGTGATACAACCAGAAATAATGCTTTCTATGGTGCATCTGTAAAAGTTGGTGAGAGTCATAGCTGACATGCCAAATTTCCTTAGTGGTATTATCGTTAGAGCATTAATCCAGAAACTGAACTAATGTGCTGGGGACCTGGGTTCAAATTCTGCCATGGCAGATGCTGGAATAGGAAAACAAAATCTGCAATTAAGAATCTACTGATGACCATGAAACCATTGTCAGACAAACAGGAAAGGAAATCTGCCATCCTTACCTGGTCTGGCCTCCATGTGACTCCACAGCCCCAGCAATATGGTTGACTCTTAACTGTCCTTGGGCTACTAAGGATGGGCAATAAATGCCGGCCAACCAGCGACACCCATTTCCCATGAATGAATAAAAAATGATTGATTTTTACTGGCTATTGCTAGTTAGTAAAAGTGTTTGGGGGTTTCAACTATTAAAAGTTGTTGAAGTCTACAAGGAATGGCATGGCATATAGTGAACTTGGTCTACACCACTAGCTCCCAGCCATGGGTCCTATAGTTCCAATTGAACTATGAGGAAAATTGAGCAGAGGCGGCACAGGAGAGGACAAGTTCCTTGCAAAGGGAGAAGGTGAGGGTGGGAGAAGGGTACTCAACGAAAGGCTACATTCACCTGGAGTCTTCAGGAAGAAATTCACCAATCTCAACCTTAGTGAGGGACAGGATTCATAATGTCTGTTTCACAAAGGAAATGCTTACTGAACAAAGCTCATTATACAAATCCCTTGTTATACCAGACCTGAGGACTGTGAGAAGTTCTGACACCACACCTAAGGAAGGATACATTTGCCTTTGATGCAGTGCAGCATAGATTTACCATAATGATACCTGAACTCCAAGGATTAAATCACAAGGCAAGGTTACACAAACTATGGTTGTATTCCCTGAAATTTAGAAGGCTAAGACGTGATTTGATTCAATTTTTCCAAGTTATTAAGGGAGACATATTGTTTGATACTCCACAAATTAACACAGCCCCTGCCATCGGGTATACGGTGAGGGCAGGAGAAGGAAGGGAGAGAATAGAGAAAGGAAGGAGCAGAAGGAAGAAAGACGACAAACAACACAGCCCCTTTCCAGGCTAGCTATTTGCGATTGACTCATCTGTCCATGATACCAATGAATGCATCCCTAATTCACCACCCACTAACAATCCTACACTTTACCTTTCCTCTATGACCAACAAGAGTGTCCTCCTGGCCACAAGCTGAAGTAAAAGACACTACAGAACAATCCAAAGCAGTTTTATCAATCAAACTATTCAACATTCCATACAAAAGTCAATGAATGACCCTTGTGAATTCCACTAGTAGTTGTCTTCTGTTTGTCCTAAAGCTCGAATGCAGTACTCCCACAGAGGCTGCAGCATTGAGGTGGAGGTTTATTGACTTTCAGTGGGGGAGACTTTGCAGGATGACCTGATCAGAGTGTGTGAGGCAAGTGATGCAATTAGTGGAATTTAGGGAACTTTCACATTAACTTCATTACAGTGTTAACGTAATCCTCCTTGTGACATTAATAAATAAACTTGAAACCTTTAACGTTATACAAAGAACAAAGAACAATACAGTACAGGAACAGGCCCTTCGGCCCTCCAAGCTTGCGCCGCTCATGTGCCCAACTAGACCATTTGTTTGTATCCCTCTATTCCCAGTCTGTTCATGTGGCTATCTAGATAAGTCTTAAACGATCCCAGCGTGTCCGCCTCAATCACCTTGCTTGGGAGTGCATTCCAGGCCCCCACCACCCTCTGTGTAAAATACGTCCCCCTAACATGTGTGTTGAACCTTGCCCCCCTCACCTTGAACCTGTGACCCCTTGTGTTCGTCACCTCCGACCTGGGAAAAAGCTTCCCACTGTTCACCCTATCTATGTCCTTCATAATTAGGTCGCCCCTCATCCTCCATCTTTCCAGGGAGAACGTCCCCAGTTTACCCAATCTCTCCTCATTGCTGAGACCCTCCATACCAGGCAACATCCTGGTAAACCTTTTCTGTACTCTCTCCAAAGCCTCCACGTCCTTCTGGTAGTGTGGCGACCAGAACTGGACGCAGTATTCCAAATGTGGCCTAACCAACATTCTATACAGCCGCAACATCATATGCCAACTTTTATATTCTATGCCCCGTCCAATAAAGGCAAGCATGCCATATGCCTTCTTGACCATCCTCTCCACCTGTGCTGCCACCTTTAAGGATCTGTGGACTTGTACACCCAGGTCCCTCTGTGTGTCTATACTCCTGATGGTTCTGCCATTTATTGTATAGCTCCCCCTTACATTAGATCTACCGAAATGCATCACTTCGCATTTATCTGGATTAAATTCCATCTGCCATTTCTCCGCCCAATGTTCCAGCCTATCTATATCCTGCTGTATTCTCTGACAATGTTCATCACTATCCGCAACTCCAGCAATCTTCGTGTCGTCCGCAAACTTACTGATCACATCAGCTACATCTTCCTCCAAATCATTTATATATATCACAAACAGCAGATGTCCCAGTACAGAGCTTTAGGACAAACAGAAGACAACTAGTAGGGGAATTCACAAGGGTCATTCATTGACTTTTGTATGGAATGTTGAATGGTTTGATTGATAAAATTGCTTTGGATTGTTCTGTGGTGTCTTTTACTTCAGCTTGTCCGTGCGAATGCGTCAATGGACATTGACCCAAGGTTGGGATTGAACTTGGGTCCCTAGTGCTGTGAGGCAGCAGGGCTAACCACTGCACCACCGTGCCGCCAAATGCAGAAGGTTGACAGGAGGAGAGAGATCCTCTATCCCTCGGGGACGAGGAGACCCTCTAAAGAGATAGTATGAAGGCAATAGGAATAGATAATCAGTGCAGTCAATGCCAGAGTTGTAGCCCCAAAGACCTGGCTGCAATGCTGAAGACGTACAATTTTTTCACACAAGCGGTCAAGATCAGTGAGTGTATCTTCAAATACCACATACACAGTGTGAAAAGAGTGGTATTTGCAACTTTGTATGCGCTGAAATGGGCCACAGAAATAGAGGCTGGGATTTTACCATCCCACCTGCCACGGGGGGATGGGACACCGCATGGAAAGGTCCGTTGACCTCGGGTGGGATTTTACGGTTTCGGGACCTGCACGGCTGTAAAAATCCCACCCAGAGTTGTTAATACATGTTCAGAACATTGAGGTTTTGAAACAGAAACTCAAGCTGCTTAAAGGTTTGCAAAGCCAAACAGGAGGGACTCATCCCCAAATATTTAATTCCTTCGCACCACAGATTGTCACAGGAAGATATGATTGACTTTTTCATTGTAAAATGAAATACTCTCAGAATAGCGTGACAAGTAGCCACTGCCACTTTTGATTTCCCACATGATTCATTCCGTTATTGTTTCTGAATCAGGATATTTAATCATGCTGCAGCTTGAGAATGTTTTAATTTAATAAAAACATACTCACCAGAACTCTCTAATCATTGCGTACTGGTATGGAAGTGGAAATGGAAAGATGATTAATTTTAGTGATCAGATACCACAAGTGGGAGGAGCTGTGAATATCTTAACATCTTTCCAAAAATTGAACGGTTCTTTGTCACTGGTAAAATAAGTCCTTCGTTGCAGGTACCTCCTACAATTACTGTGGGCTACTTTGAATCTTAGAATTGTAGAATCCCTACAGTGCTGAAGGAGGCCACTTGGCTCATCGAGGCTGCGTTGACTCTCTGACAGATCATCCCACCCAGGCCCTATCTCTGTAACCCCACGTATTTACCCTCTTAATCCCCCTAACCTAAACATCTTGGGACACTAAGGGGCGTAGCCAATCCATCTAACCTGCACATCTTTGCAGTGTGAGAGGAAACCGGAGCACCCAGAGTAAGCCCACGCAGGCACGGGGAGAATGTATAAACTTCACACGGACAGTCATCCAAGGCAGGAAGTGGACCCGGGTACCTGGCACTGTGAGGCAGCAGTGCTAACTACTGTGTCCCCATGCCAACCTATTTCTGCATGATCCATACAATCTGGCGAAAAGAATTGATGGAACCGCATCCACATTGGGAAGATAAATATTCCGTTTGGCATTTGATTTACCTAAAATGTCAGTGGGCTTTGGAAAATGATATGGTTCCCTGAACATCACCACAATGAGAGGAGATTGGAAAATTCCAGTGGAGGGGGAGGGAGGGGAGTGGCTTGGCTATATCTTGCAACAACCCTCACTTACATCAAAGGGTGGAGCTTGGGGAGTTTGTTATGGGCTTTGTAAAGGTTGTAAAATCAAGAATGGTGCAGGTAATTGATTCTAGAGTAGAGTCAAAGAGTCCTAGAATAGTATAGCATGGAAACAGGCCCTTCGGCCCAACCGGTCGACCTCCCAGCTAGTCCCAATTGCCTGCATTTGGCCCATATCCTTCTAATCCTTTCCCATCCATATACTTATCCAAATGCTTTTTAAATATTGCTATTATACCTGCCTCAACCACCTTCTCTGGCAGCACCACCCTTTGCATGAAGAAATTTTCCCTCAGGACACTTTTAGAGCTTTCCCCTCTCAACTTAAACCTCTGCCCTCTAATTTTCAATTTCCCTTCCCTGGGAAAAAGACTGTGTGTGTTCATCCTATCTATGTCCCTCATGATTTATACACCTCAATAATTCACCCCTCATTCTCCTACATTCCAAGAAATAAAGTCCTAGCCTGGCCATCCTCTCCCTATAACTCAGGCCCACAAGTCCTGGCAACATCCTCATATATCTTCTTTGCACTCTTTTCAGTTTATCAATGTCTTTCCTATAACAGGGTGACCAAAACTGTACACAATACTCCACCAACAACAAGAGCTTTTATTTTCCACAATAACATTTAATGTGGCACTTTATCAAATGATTTTTTGAAATCTACGTACAGTTCATCCCCTTTATCCACAGCACGTTAATTTCTCAAAGAACTCCAATAAATTGGGGATTTCCCTTTCACAAAACCATGTTGACTCTGCCTGATTACCTTGAGGTTACCCAAGTGTCTTGCTATAACATCTTTAATAATAGCTTCTACTATTTTCTCTAAAGCTAGCTGGCCTATGGTTTCCTGCTTTCTATTCCCCTCCCTTTTTGAATAATGGGAGGGAAATATCTTCCAATCTAATATTCAAGGACATTGAAGAGGAAGCTGCTTCCTGTGGCCCTTTCACTTGTCTTATAGTCTGCCTACTTTCTTCACCTTTACATGTTATTCCTCAGTGATAGCATATTTAGTCCAGTATCATGCAAGAGCAAGACACTATACTCAGGACAGGAGGAAAGAAGACATGAGAAAATTGGTAAAATAATCAATTTAAGTGGAGGATATCCTAAGTACCTAGTGTTCCCCATGTACCTATTGGAGGAGTGATTATTTGTTTAGAGTACTTTCAAGGTGATGTAATGCAAGCAAAGATTAAAACATATGAATCTTAATTGGACAAGTCCCAATTGGACTTTTGATTTAAGGTAGATGATTAAGGTTGGATAATTTAACAAGCAGAACTTTCCAAAACCACAGGGAACAAATATAAGAGCTTGGGTGCCATTCAGGAACCAAAATGATACCCGCCCTGCAAACGCATACATCTGCCACAAATCTCCAGCTTGATGATAACATTTGCAGAGCTCTCATCCGCCAAAAGTATGCAGAGCAAGGCTGTAAAACAGGGTGACATGATGGAAGAGTTAATAATCTGAATTAGAAGATGCATTTACTGACCTTGACAACACTTGAGGTCTTTGATCTTCTTGCCGTACTTCATCCATGTCCTAGGGACAAGACTGCTGGCATTGTCTTGCAGGGCAACATTCAAAAATCTTAGAGCCTGATTTCTACCATGTTGTGCCATCCTTCATTGTTTCCCAGGTTAGATTTACATCCTATATGTCTCCCAGCCCAATCTCCAGCAACAATTCAACCTCCCGCTAAGAGAAGCAGGCTAGCTTTAAGGAATGCAGCCTTAATTTAGGAAGTGCTTGGAAGTTATGAATTTTGTCACCAGTTGATGCGACCAGCCAAAGAATAGTGGAGTTACAAACACCATTATTCTAATAAGCAGGGAGCAAAAAGGTGGCAAGCCACCTGCATTCAATCAAAGGGTGAGAGTTAATCACACATCAATGTCCACAAAATCATCTTGAAAAACACCTGCAATCTTTTACATTCATAAAATACAAATTCCTGTTCTTTTTTCGCATACAACATTATTGAAAGTAAAATTTCGTAATCATGGCAAGAAGGATAATTTTGTCCAAAATTACCTTCCACTTCCATGGCTTAGTGGCACAGTCATTAGCACTGCTGCCTCATAACACCAGGGACCCTGTTTCCATTCTGGTGACTGTATGGACTTTGCACGTTCTCCGTGTCTGCGTGGGTTTCCTCCGAGTGCTCCGGTTTCCTTCCACAGTCCAAAGATGTGCAGGTTAGGTGGATTTGCTATGCTAAATTGCTCCTTCATGTCCAAAGATGTGTAGATTCGGGGGATTAACCATGGGAAATGTGTGGGATTACGGGGAGAGGGTCTTGCTCAGATGCTCAGTTGGAGAGTTAGTGCAGACTCAATGGCCGGAATTCGACCGCCCCGATGGCCACGGGAATTGGAGCGGGCAAGGTGTGGAGCATGGAAAGATCCATGGATCTGGGGTGGAATTTTATGGTTTCAGGATGAGTGAGGCCATAAAACCTTGCCCAATGGGTTGAGTGGCCTCTTCTGTACTATATGGATACTATAGTTCTTTCAGAACCTCATCACCATTATGTACCTGCTTACCTAAGTCTTATTCTGATTGTACTGTCTATCTTCATGATTTTGGTCAAAATGATCTTTTCTATCATCTCGCACATATTGCCACTCTCATTCTGGATACTATAGTTGTCAATTTTTCAATAGGAATCCGACACCAGATTTAGCAGGCTGCAAAGTGATTCCCAGTAAGGTTATATTTCCTGTTCCCATTGCCTTGAAATGCTGAGTTGCAAAACACAAGTGAAACTGTAGCAACAAGCTAAAGCATCATTCCATAAATTCTTCTAAACTGCCATGGCAGTGAGGCTCAATCATGATTGATCTTCATAATTCAAAAATGTTGCCGAAGATTAAACTTTTTCATGTATAGGGTAAATTTTATTCACTGCAATGCAATATAAGCCAAGTACAATTTCATAACAATCAATATTTGCAGACCACTACCTCATCCTCAGTTGGTAAAGGTCAAATTTTGCACTATACCCACACAGCAGCAATCTGAGAACCAAATCACTCTGTGAATGAGATTTTTCTAACATAACAAAGCAATTACAGAAAGTAACTAGAGAATAGCTGATAGTTAGAGGTAATTGAGCTGCAGTGAGTTCAGATGATGTTGTAATTTACAACAATGGAATACAAGTGATTTATTTTACATATCATTTGCATCTCAGATATGAAGAAGAAATGATTGGTTACATTCCCATTTTGCTTTCTTTAATAGTACCCACTTTGAAATTCATGGTGGAATAAGAGTTCATTTGAAACTATTTTGGCTGTAGAATGACGGATACTGACAGACAACGTATGTTATTATGATTATGTGCTGATTGAGGATTAAAATAATCCTTTAAAATATTTGAATACACTTAAAATATATTTTGCTGGTTGGCTGAACAAACCCTCAGGGTAAAGATGACACCAGGTTGCTTCAAAACTAACAATCCACTTTATAGCCATCAAAAGCACAGGATTCTGCCACATTTCCTGATAATCAGGAATGCTCTGAAAAAGGGCACAGGAATTCTCTCACCAGATAGTGAAAATGGCTGAGGCCAAGAAGTCAAATGATCCATGGCAGTGTCACCCTTTGGCAGAAGGTAGAAAGCTGCTTGTACAAAGTCCTCACTGGGCATTTCTTTTGATGGACAGGAGCCAGGATTGTATAAGCACAGACAGTAGTAACTGTCTAGTACAAAGATCAAACCCACAACCTTGGTGTTATTAGCACCACACTTTAACCAACTAAGCTAGCCAGCCAGCAATGATCAACCATAGGCCCCAGAGAGAATTGAACTCACAATCTTTGGTTTACAAGTCCAATGTCCTCACCATTGAGCCAACTGCAAGTTCTCACTCCACAAAATCCTATCAAAATGACTGACATGCATAGAACTTCAAGGCCAACATGTTTCTTAAGATTTATTTTATACTTCTTCATTTAACAGAATTAATATTTTGTATTTCCATTTTTACTGAACCCCTGATGAAAACAGGTTGAGACCAACAAAAATAAATGCATTGAGCTTCAAACAAGTAAAAGGGATGAAAAAAATGCTGCACCGTGGATATCTCTAATAAAGGTCTCTTGTGTGATCTTTAAACTGAATGCTTTACATTGGAGGAAGTTAAGGTGGGCACGCACTCAAGGCCAAAGTTGGGAGATCAGTAATGTTTATGCCGCAAACTTAAATTTCTTCCATGGTCAGCATATTCCTTTCTGCCATTGCCTGGTGGGCCAAATACAACCTGAGGGAGCAAAAGTATTATTATTACAGGTGCATGACCCAGCAAATAAACCATGTTTTAATATAATGAAGCAGCACATGTTACTCTGCAGGTGTATTGCCCTTTGCACAGTATCACATGTGATTTAACAGAATGTTGATATAATCACAATTCGGACACACCGTATGGTTTTTTTTTCCAGAATCTGCTATATCAAAATATTCCAGAAGCAATGAATGTCTGAATCTTTTTTGAGCATGACTGCAAGTTACTCTACCGTGAGAAAAGGGAAACTTATTTCAAAATTTAAGAAACGTCTTAATCCCTGGCTTTTAATCTTATGCCCAGTTGGCACAGAGTATAATAACAGGTACTTTGCCACCCATCAAGAACAGATTTCATCTAATAGACCATATTATCCACCACTGGCTCTAATCTTTCTCCCATTAAATTATTAATGATGATATATTATTTTACAAAGCTGGCAATCTGGTAGGAATTTCATTAATTCAGACTTGTTGTTTCTTTTTCAACCAATACTAACATTTTAAAATGTTAGCTGTGACTCATTGCAGCACATATCACAGCAAACCTCTTCAGTATTGTGATTACACTGACAGATAACATAAACCTGTGTGTTCTCCTGGGGAGCAGACAAATATTTATCACAATGCAGTCAAAGCATTCAGAGCTTGCTTAACTTATGATTCAGTTGGGAGAGGGGGTGGGGGGGGGGGGGGGGGAGCAATTATGAGATAAAATCCTTGGACTGCTCTCCTAATCGCACAGACAACATTAAGCATTATTATCCAGAACAATGTACAATGTAATCTCAGGGGAACAGAGTCAAATATTAAGAGAATATTATAAAATACTGCTCGTTTTTGTGATTATCACCACAAGCAATGAAAAAAAATGATTCAGCTGGTTAAGAGCATTATGGCAAGTCTAAGATTGATGCCGAGTCCAGTTCCATACTTCAATGTCTTCACTTCATAATGCCATTTTATATAACTCAAGCATACTGATACTCTGAACTGACTTGTGAATTTATTAAACCATAGAACTGTATTCCACTGGCATTATGCAAGAAATTGATTGGTAGCAGAGCCCAGTATATAAATGTGGCACAGTGGCTAGGGCGGCACTGTGGCACAGTGGCTGGGGCGGCACTGTGGCACAGTGGCTGGGGTGGCACTGTGGCACAGTGGTTGGGGTGGCACTGTGGCTGGGGTGGCATAGTGGTTAGCACTGCTGCCTCACATCACCAAGGGCCTGGATTTGATTCCCGACTTGGATCACTGTCTGTGTGGAGTTTGCACATTCCCTCCATGTCCGTGTGGGGTTTCCTCCCACACTCCCAAGACCTGCTAGTCAGGTGCAGTGACCATGCTAAATTCTCCCTCAGTGTACTGGAACAGGCGTCGGTGTGGTGACTAGAAGATTTTCATAGTAACTTCATTGCAGAGTTGTGAGCCTACTTTTGACTAATCAATAAACTTTGCAGTGTAGTTCCAATGGGTGATCCATTTTGGCTTATTCCTGAGGTCACAACGATCACACATGCCAGACTTCAGTGAATTCGATTCATTATATGTGATAATAAGAAATAATGAAATGCACTGGAAACAGCAAAGACAACATACCAGCTGAAGTCTTGGGCCCTTGAACTAGCCCTGCCCTGAAGTAAGCTATTTCAGTACAGTTACAATACTGATGTCGATCCCACAAAGTTGAAAATTGTCCAGGCATGTCCTGCTCACAAAAAGCAGGAGAAACCCAATCCAATCAATTACATAAGAACATAAGAACTAGGAGCAGGAATTGGCCATCTGGCCCTTTGAGCCTGCTCCGCTATTCAATAAGATCATGGCTGATCTTTTTGTGGACTCAGCTCCACTTACCCGCCCACACACCATAACCCTTAAATCCTTTGCTGTTCAAAAATCTATCTGTCTTTGCCTTAAAAACTTTCAATGGAGTAGCCTCAACTGCTTCACTGGGCAGGGAATTCCACAATTCACAACCCTTTGGGTGAAGAAGTTCCTTCTCAACTCCAAAGATGTGCAGTTAGGTTGATTGGCCATGCTAAATTGCCCCTTAGTGTCCCAGGATGTGTATGTTAGAGGAATTAGCAGGGTAAATATGTGGGGTTTCGGGGATAGGGCTTGGGTGGGATTGTTGTCAGTGCAGACTCGATGGGCCGAATGGCCTCCTTCTGCACTATGGGAATTCTATGGTTTCCGTGGTTTCAGTCCTAAACTTGCTCCCCCTTATTTTGAGGCCATGCCCCCTACTTTTAGTTTCACCTGCCAATGGAAACAACTTCCCTGCTTACCTATTCCCTTCATAATCTTATATGTTTCTATAAGATCTCTCCTCATTCTTCTGAATTCCAATGAGTACAGCCCCAGCCTACTCAGTCTCTCCTCATAAGCCAACCCTCTCAACTCCGGAATCAACCTAGTGAATCTCCTCTGCACCCCCTCCAGTGCCAGGATATCCTTCCTCAAATAAGGAGACCAAAACTGTAGACAGTACTCCAGGTGTGGTCTCACCAGCACCTTGTACAGCTGCAACATAACATCGCTGTTTTTAAACTCCATCCCTCTAGCAATGAAGGACAAAATTCCATTTGCCTTCTTAATTACCTGCTGCACTTGTAAACCAACGTTTTATGATTCACGCATAAGGACACCCAGGTCCCTCTGCACAGCAGCATGCTGCAATTTTTTACCATTTAAATAATAGCCCATTTTGCTGTCATTCACACCAAAATGGATGACCTCACAATTACCAACATTGTACTCCATCTGCCAGACCCTTGTCCACTCACTTAGACTATCTATATCCCTTTGCAGACTTTCAGCGTCCTCTGCACATTTTGCTCTGCCACTCATCTTAGTGTAATCTGCGAATTTTGACACACTACACTTGGTCCCCAACTTCAAATCATCTATATAAACCATAAACAATTGTGATCCCAACACTGACCCCTGAGGCACACCACTAATCACCAACCAGAAAAACACCCATTTACTCCCACTCTTTGCTTTCTGTTAGTTAACCAATCCTCGATCCATGCTAATACATTACCCGTGACACCATGCACCTTTATCTTATGTAGCAGTCTTTGGTGCGGCACCTTGTCAAATGCCTTCTGGAAATCCAGATACACCACATCCACAGGTTCCCCGTTGTCCACTGCGCATGTGATGTTCTCAAAGAATTCCACCAAATTAGTCAAACATGACCCTCCCTTCATGAACCCATGCTGCGTCTTACCAATGGGACAATTGATATCCAGATTTCTCGCTATTTCTTCCTTGATGATAGATTCAAGCATTCTCCCCACTACAGAAGTTAAGCTAACCGGCCTATAGTTACCTGCCTTTTGTCTACCTCCTTTTTTAAACAGTGGCGTCACATCTGTGTTTTCCAATCTGCGGGCACCACCCCAGAGTCCAATGAATTTTTAAAATTACCACTAGTGCATTTGCTATTTCCCCTCCATCTCTTTTAGTACCCTGGGATGCATTCCATCAGGACCAGGAGACTTGTCTACCTTTAGCCCCATTAACTTGCCCAACACTACCTCTTTCGTGATAATGATAGTTTCTAGGTTCTCACCTGCCATAGCCTTCCTGTCATCAATTTTTGGCATGTTATTTGTGTCTTCCACTGTGAAGACTGACACAAAATACCTGTTCAATGCCTCAGCCATTTCCTCATTTCCAGTTATTACCTCTAAAGGACCAATGTTTATTTCAGCCACTCTTTTTCATTTTATATATTTGTAGAAACTTTTGTTATCTGTTACCATGTATTCCCTTCATATTATCATCCTATCAGTCTACCATTGATCTTCAGCATGGTGATAAAAAGTATCATTGAGAATGCTATCAAATGGCATTCAGTTGCCAATAACCTGCTCTGTTGGATTCCATCAGTAACACTGGATTCCAGACTTTATTGAAGCCTTGGTCTAAACATGGACAGAAAAACTGAATGTCTAAATAAATTGAGAATCATAGAATCCGTACAGTGCAGAAAGAGGCCATTCAGCTCATTGAGTCTGTACTGACTCTCCGAAAGAGCATTCCACCCAGGCCCTCCCCTCCATCCTATCCCCACGCCTTTATCATGGCTAATCCACTTAATATGCCCATCTTTGGACTTTGGGAGGAAGCCAGAGGAAACGCACACAGATACAGGGAGAACGTGAAAACTTCACACAGTCACCCAAAGCCAGAATTGAACCCATGTCCCGAGCGTTGTGAGGTAGCAGTGCTAACCATTGTGCCATCGTGCTGTGCATGACTGCCCTTGAGATCAAGGCTGCTTTTGACCAAATGTGGCATTGAGAGGATTCTTAAGTGCCCAGGGTGACTGCCTAAAACCACAATTGGCCCCTCAAATATGGGAATCCAACATCTATTTTAGGAATGCAATGGTAAATTGGGAGGAATGTATGTCAAACATGCTTCACTTGATTACTCCCAGTTGATAGTGGCCTAACCAGCAGTCCTAAAGGGCTACTTGTTCCTACTATAAATGAGGTAAGTTTTACAAATTTAATTTTTACTTAATGTGGAGACAGGAGGAAAAATAGTGCTGCTCCCAACTCCACACTAATACTGATGGCAGGTGCTTGCTTGCTCCTGCTTGTCTCCTGCTCACCTCTTATCTACAGGCTAGATTGGTGTCCGAAACATCATGTTCTCACCAACAAGTTGCTTCAGGATGTCCATCTGATGTCCACATTTCATTGGAATTATGGAGATAGAGGATCCAGGATCAATTTAAGGTGAGACTCAGTCCTCCATCTTCCAACACGTGTTGTCAACGTATCACTGATTGTGCTGAGGTTCAGCATGAACATTCAATGCCTGCCTCATTAAATCAGAAAAAATTTGTCAACCCTCTGGTGTTAGTTTGTTTATGTTTTCTCTCTCGAGTTGGGAAGGGCTTAGTTACGGCCGTGTTCATCTGGTGACAAAGGTGAAGTTAATACTGTTTCACATATCGGAGGGTAATTCACATTTCTTCGCCTTTCCGGATTTGGTTGCAATACAACCGGGTGCTGCTGGAGCCAAACTAATGCATTCCAAATGATGAGACATCTGTCATAAATGAATGGTTAGATGTTCCATGACTTGGATACTGGTGGGTGTTGAGAGCACATGGCACCGCAGAAGCTCGAACAGGACGGCAGTGAACGATTCACAGATTTTTCATCATTTAGTGCATTGTCTGGCAGTGAAGCCTTCTGGATTGTGTTGTCAAATTCCATTAACAAGGTCCTCTGGATTATGAGATGAAGTGCCTATTTATAATACTAAATCAGATCACATCACAATGAGTACAATAAGACTGTTTAGGGTGTTACAATGTGATGACAGCGTATGGTATCTTTTAATCTGTTCTATGAACCCATGATAAATGATCTTTGTTCCATAAAATATTCCGTGTCCTCCAGCTTTCACCTTCAAATTCCCAGAGTCGGAGCAACAGAATATTGAAGATTTTCGTCTTGCTGTCGGGATGAAGCATCTCACAAATTGTCAGTGCTTTAGAATCTCACTGTTGTAAGCTCCAGCAGGTTTCGCAACTATCATAGAAAATACAATATTGCATTGCCTACAGACAGGAAGAGATTATTTTTCATTGCACCTCAGAAACGTTAGCATGGAGCGAAGAAATCTGTGTACAAAATCAAGAGTAGTTCATCAAAATCAGAAAAAATAATAATTACAGTTCAAAACGTTTTACTGGCTAATCTGCAAGCCATGTTAGGCAGGATTTTCCAGCCATTCCTGCCGGCGGGATCTTCCAGTTCCGCCAAAGGTGACCCCCATCTGCACCCCCCCCACCATCCCCCTCCCCCCCACCCCTCAATCATGGCAGCATTCACGGTGGCGGGATGGGCAAGCCATGCAAAATGGTGTAGGCATTGGTGGGACTAGAAGGTCGCGACCAATCGTGAATTGCCTCTGCCACTAGAAAACACGTCACCAGGGAAAATGGGGGGTGGGGGGGGGGAAATCCCACCTGCTGTAACATACAATAACAGATGTTGGCGGTGATTCTCCTAGCCCGCTGTGTGGCTTTAGCAGCGTAATGGGCTGGGAGACTCAAGCGGAGGCCGGTTAGCGGGCTTCCTGCAAGGCGCCATTGTCTCCTTCAGTCCCCGGGCACCAGATTTCCTGTGCCGTCAGCTCCGCGCCAATTTCTGGCATGGAGCTGTATAAATTATTCTACCATGTCAATATAATTTGCCTCCTATTAGCGGGCCCGGGACTGAAGTCCTGGCCCCTGGCACTGACCAATGGGCAAAGTGGCAATGCCCTGGGGGCACATTGGCACTGCCCACTGGGTATCAGCCAGTGCCAAGGGGGTGGGACCGAATAGGGACAGGGCCTATGGGGGTGGGGCTTCTGGGAAGCCATCGGTGGGGGAGTCCTGGGTAGGGAGGTCCCACTGCCACTCTTCATTTTGGTCTTGGTGACAGATGGAGGGAGGCCAGCGATCGGGGCTGGCCATCGGGGTGGGGGAGGGGGTGGTGAGGGTCGGTGTGCCGGGAGGGGTCAGTCGAGAGATTGGCACTGTTGGGGGTTGGGGGGGGGGGGTTGGAATGGGAGGGAGGGAGATCGGGACTGCGGGGCTGGTGGGAGGAGAGAACGAGGCGGGCCCAGGGGGGTGGGTGTAGTTCGAGGCTGGCTGGGTGGGTGGGGGAGGTGGGACGGGAGGGAACATTGGGCTGGCCCGGATACATCCAGGGGATCAGTGATTGTGGTGTGGGGGGGATTGCGGTGGTAGCATTGCGGTGTCACAGGGCTGGCCAGCGATTGAGCTGGCCAGCGATCGAGAGGCCGGTGGTGCGGGTCACTGTGCATGCGCCGATCTCGAAGCTGACAGATCAGTGCATGTGCAGAGGCCCGCTGAGCGTTATGCTGCCCGCCTCTCCCGCGGAGTAGGCCCCACCCCCAGTTTTTTGCGTCATTCATGCCGGTGTGGGAGATTAATTTTGAAACTCCCACTGAAAAACACAGTGGGATTTACTCCAGTTTCTATGCAAATTTGACACTTAGAATTTTTGGGGGAGAATTCCGTCCGTCATTATTAAACTTAAGTTCATACTCCTGTCGCTTCTCAACACTGAACTGTCCTTTGCTTCCTCTGCCAAGACTTTAACTTATAGCTGGTTAATTAAGACCCCTAACCATGTCCAACCCATTTTCCAGGACTCGGTTCTCATCTTTTCCACTGCCTCTCACAACAAAAGAAGCATCTTCCAGGTCACGATATTATAGACCATCAACATTTGAAATGGTATTTTCCATTAGTAAAAACATGATCACAGCATCAAACGTTTTTCCCACGCTGCCTTCCTGAGGGATCATTCCCTTTGAGATTAATGCTTCCACTATCTCCCCTGTAACCAATCTTCCCATGGTATTTTGTATTGCAACGGCTGAAAATGTTCATTTATCTCCTATTACACTGCTGTCAATTATCCCAGATACTCCTTGTGTGAGACTGAAATTTCTTCTTATTTAGTAGGGTACATTCACTGCTATCAATGCAGTCTCTTCTGCATTGTAGACAAATTCAAGATTAGTCGCTTGGTAGCAAAGAACATGAGTATTACTGAAAAAAAGAGACTTGTCAAAGTTTTTCACCTTGCACTAGGACTGACACAATAATACCAATTTCAAAGGGAGCGACAATTTATACTGCAGAAAGAAAGGATCACCGCAATCTTGCTGCTGTTCACGCCAGTGGGATTCTACAGTCCTGCCAATAGCACACCCCTGTAGTGGGTTCCTGGCAGCAAGGGATACATTCAACGGGAAACCCTGTTGACAACAGCAGAACCATAAGATCCCGCCACCAGCAAGCGGAGAGGGAGAAAAATTCCGTCCCAAGTTGATTTGTTGGCAAGTCAGTTCTATTTGAGTGATTGATTGAGGCGATGGTGAACGCAATAGCAACAAGAGTGGTAGCTTCCAATAACAGGATACTGCCATCAAACAAAAAGCCCTTCTATCTACCACAAAAATGAATAATATGGTGTATGAATTTCAGTGCCAATGTGATGACAAGTACATAGGCTGTACATCCCAATGACTCACAGATTGTACCAAACAGCTCGATTCTTCAGCTAATCACAATTGGCCATATTCAATCTGTACTACAAAACTCAGAACATAATGTCAAACATTAGATGTGATTCCAACATTGGGCAACATTTGCTGAATGATCCTAAAAATTACACTCATAACCGATTTAAGATTGTCAGTCAGATAATCAGTCAGATAGTCAGATTATCAGCAAACTGGCTCATTTACGCTTGCTAGAAGTTATGTATACAGGAATCTATTCCTGAATAAAACAGAAGTGTGGAGGACAATAGCCTCCTGGGCATTCTTCATGGCAATGGCTCTACAGATCAAAGTTGACTTGCTAACAAATCCGCACCATTTTCTCATATAGTATAAATTTGTTGTTCCCTTTGCAATTTGGCACTTTTGCATCTGTTCAGATGAGTGCAATATGAAAAGTTTCAACAGCACGTCTCTTTTATCAACAATACTCAAATGAAGATTAGGTGACTGCTTAGTCAAACGCTTTAATTATGTCTACAAACCTGACCCTAGCCTCTCAATACCATTTCAATAAAGCAGTTCCCCGATTTTGATCACCTTGTCTTTGATCTCTTGCACTATTTCAATGAAGCTCAATGCAAATTGTACGAACAGTGATGATCAGTAGATGATCATTTTACTATGACAATTACATAACGAATTTCTCCCAGATCTCCAGCATCCTTGTAAAGGAAATGGGTCACCTAGCTTAAGGTATCAAGTTACTAAATGCAGTGTTCAGGCCAAAGATTTGCAAGCTGGATATCAAGATGAAAATGGTGATTTTTTCTCTATCTGGGATATAGGTGTAATTAGCAAGGCCAGTATGTGTTGCTCATCACTAATTTCCCTCAAGAAAATAGTAGTGACCTTGCTTCTTAAGTCTCTGCAGTCATGTGGTGAAAGCATGATCACAGTGCTCTTAGGGATGGCATTACAGGATTTTAAACAACTGAATATGAAACAAAGGGAGTCTAAACCCAACTAAGAACAACAGGTGTCTTGATGATGGTGGTGTCGCTGCACAGCTGTGACTTGTAATGGTGTTCACAGGATTGGAAGACATAAGATCATAGGAATACGAGTAGGCCATTCAGCCCGTCGAGCCTGCTCCGCCATTCAATATGGTCATGGCTGATCGGCACCTGAGTATATTTTACACACACTATCCCCAAAACCCTTTTACGTTATTGTTGATCAGAAACCTATCAATCCCTACTTTAATCAAACTCAATGGCTGAGCTTCCACAGCCCGCTGGGGTAGAGAATGCCAAAGATTCCCAATCCTCTGTGTAAAGCAATTTCTCCTCATCTTGGTCCAAATTGGCAACTCCCTTATTGTCAAAGATACTTTGGCAAGCTGATACTCGTGTTGTAGATGGTGCAGCCTGCAACCACAGAGTGTTGGTGGAGGAGAGAGGTGGTGGAGTGAAATACTCCCCCTTGCCTGGTTGATTGCTACTCCAACAACACTCAATAAGTTCAACACTGTCCAGTACAATGCAGCTCATCCACCACCTTGAGGAGTAGTTCCCAGACAGGGGGCAGAATTTTACTTGGGAGTGGCGGCCTCAACCCCTAAAATAAAAGTCAAGGGCAAGCCATCCTTCACATTGCCAGCTCACTCCATAGCCAATTTATGGCTGTTGATTGTCTTCAGATGGGCCTTCTGATCTCTTTGCAGAGGAAGTTCTGTCTCCAAGAGCTGCTAGTTGATCAAATGGCCAGCAGGTCTTTTGCCCCCAGTGCAATTCTACACATGATGCTGGTAGCCATTGTGTGCTTTTACTATGATACCTACCTGTGTTCATGGTAACTCAAACAATGTTATTTTATGACAAGAAAATCACGTGATGTAACGCTCAATGTTTTGCATTATGCCAGCAAGACTCGGCAATGTACACCCTGTTAAAACAAAAGTAGGCTCCAGCCCACAAAACACAGTCAACAGTGCACCACATCCAGCGAGAATAACCCTGGAATGTATCAACAAACATTTTCAGATGCACCATTAAAACTCCCCAATGCATCCAATAACTGAAAATATAGAACAAGTGCTCTGAATTATACCCGCAGTCCAATATACAGGAATTGGAAGAAACATTACATGAAAAGATTGTAAAGTGCCAATGGGTGTGGGAGCCAAAAATCAAAAAAAGGTCGCGACTAAATGGTAGAAGTTTGCAACTAATGATAAACTCGGGAAAATGTTTACATTTTAGAAGAGGATATTACTCTTGCAAATATTGATGGGAGGATTTGCAGTGGTAAATGTTAACATAAAGAGCTTGACTCAAAATTGTGACACTTTAAGTAATGTTTTAAGGGCAAAATGTGCCCACCATGAATTTTAATGCAAATTACCACTATAAAAACCTCAAAGCAGTGTCAGTGAATTCATATTTACTAAATGTAAAATTCAATAGTGTCACAATACCGTACATGTTAACAAAGCTTTGCATATGTCAGCAATGCTGTTCAAGTATTGATACATTTGCTTGAAAAATATGATTTGAATGTGCCACCTTTCCCAGAAATGTGAAAGTGACAGAGATTTGATTTACAACAGTAATTTCAACAAGTACCTTTGGTGACAGATATCAAGTTTCTCCTGATATGAATTCACACTACAAATGACAGTCTGACAGGCAGGTAATCTGACACCTGCCAAATCAGTTTCCACAATCCTTCAGTTTGTCAGAACAACTAAACTGAAAGCTGCTATGTTTCCATTGCTAAAGCTTCCTAAGCTTGTCAGGCAAGTCAGATCTTCCTCTTTGATCAGAGATAGAATGAGACTGGCTGTTCGGGCGGAATTATTAAAATATAAGCCAGTAAAAAAGACAAGTTAAGTGCGTTGGAACAAAAAAATAACCCCTGGCAAGGCTTATGAGAGTTTGACTTAACCAAATGTGGAAACAGTCTAAAAACCTTTTTGTCTGACAGTACTTGTGTGAAACAAATAAAGGTTTGGACACTCATGAATTTATTTATAACTATGAGTAAACATTAAGTGGCTCTTGTGGAATTGGATGACGGAGAGAGAACAGAAAGTTCAATTGATGGATTTCATAAGACACAAAGTTGTGCAAGAGTTTACCGAATTTAGCAGTCCCAAACCTTTAAGGTCAAATGTGGGCCCGATCCGTTCTTTGATCTGATGGATCCATAATGGCCGATGTGAAAATATTTGGATTAAAGATGCAGCCTATGCAAATGCTTTACTTTGGGATTTTCATCTAATCACTATTAGCAAAGCGAATACTGCAGGATGCCGCAGGTTTCAAGATAATGGACGGGATTTTACAGGCCCAATCATCCCGAAACCGTAAGATCTCACCCATGGTCAATGGACTTTTCCATGCTCCTTCGCCCCCGTGTCCGCTCTGATTCCTGTGGCAGACAGGGCTGTAAATTTTGTCGAATGTGCGGGTTTTGCCGCCTCACTTGTTCTGAAACCGTAAAACCTCGCCCGTGGTCAATGGATCTTCCTATTCTCCGCTCCTTGCCCGCTCTGATACCTGTAGTGGACGGGGCTGTCAAACTCTGACAAATGTGAGGGATTTTGCAGCCTTGTTCGTCCTGAAACTGTAAAATCCCACCCGAGGTCAACAGATCTTTCCATGCTCCACCCCTCGCCCGCTCCGATTCCCGTGGCAGACAAGGTGGAAAAATTCCGGGTAATATTTACATGGACAATATAGATAAACATAGTAAAAGATATTACACTTCACAGACAGAGTAATGACCCTTAAGGCAGGACTCTCCAGGATCTTTACCACTGTGATCACTCATGCACGGACCATGGACCCCCTCAGGATACACTTTAAACTTTCAATATCATTAATTTACACATGTGTTCAGGTACAGAAATATGTTTAATATGGCGATCCTCCTTAGAATGTATCCACCAATGAGGCATCAAAGAATTCAATCCTTTAAAATTAAAGCAGTAAGCATGGCAGGAATTTATACATACATTCCTGGTTTTGTGACCCCGTACAATTAGGACTTAGGCACAGGAAGACATTATTTTCACACTTCAGTGTTATTTGGTCTCTAAAATGATGGCTGCAATGAGCATAATTGCCCCTTCAAATGAGGAAGCTCTGGAGGTCCTGCTGTGGGAGATACATTGATTGTTTATTCTGGGGCAGAGGGTCACACTCCTGCAAAGACAATAGCACAAACTCTCTGCAAGGAGCTGGTGGTGCAGGTCAAACAGCAGAATGTGGATGAATTATTCAGGCATTTTCAAGTTTGTCACGGAAAGTAAACTCTGCTTTGCACACACGCTGCCTCTTTCAGCATGGAAGATGTGAAACACAAGTTTTGCGGCTTGTGTGACACCCTCCAGCAATACAGGAGGAGAAAAACAGGGACAACATTAGAATCCAGTGCATATTGGCTGGGTAAAGTGTCCATCCCACTCACCTGATGACTCTACCAGATGGGATAATCCATTATGAAATTGGGCCCATTTAATCAAATCAGCAAGTTGCTAATGGCGAAGGCAGCTCACTGCTTCCGAGGATTGAGTTTTCTCATTAGGTGGAACCTCCAAGACTTTCATTACACATGAGGAAGTGGCCCAGTTACGTTTTCCTTGGTTGAAGGCCGAGTTTAGAGTATTCTTCACTTTTTGAGACCTTAGATAGACTGCCTGATTTCCTTATCCTCTGCTTTATACCTCCATATCATGCAGAAAACCTTTCATCTTCTTCCCTCTCTTTGAATGTCTTGGGGATGTGTTACATTAGGCCATTATTTTATATTCCTGCAGGGTTATTCCAAGATGACATTCAGGATACAGTGCTATGGCGGTCTTGTAACCATGATTTTTGTGCCCCTGGTACTGACCCAGTTCCTCATACCCCAGAGGAGGCAATAACTGAATTTCAGTAAGGATACAAGATGAAATACCATGCTAGGGTTGTGGATCAGAAACCCCAAGGTATATTATGAAGTCAGAGTAGACTCCAACAATTTGCTATTTTGGCATTAATGTGGGATAAGGTATTTTACTCCAGGTGTGATTCTACTGACAAATTGGGAAGCTTTTATCAAAGCAAACTTTATTGAACAACACAGTTTAACTATAACAAATGAATTAGCTTAACATTTACCAATTGAATGATATTTAAACATAACAAGATACAATTCTTAACTGCTAACTATCTCTATATGTGTTGCAATTTAAGGAATATTCCTCTTACAAACTTAAACCCTTCTACACTATCAGTTCACAAAACACAGGCTTACTTGCTTGCACTTAGGTTGCTAGCCCTGGAGCTCCCAGACAAACTCTAAAGATAGAGTGAAACAAAAAGACATGCCTTGCTTCTTTCAGAACCAGGCAGTAACTGCTTGTTTTAAAATGAAAGAGAAACCATGTTTTTTCCCTGCAAGCTTAGCTCCTCTCATTAAGCACATATCTCAGTCTCTGTCAATCAAGCTAATCAAACCTCTACTGTGAAACCCTAGGGGAAACCTAAGTAAATGCAAATGTATTAGCTCAGCTTAAAACAAATACCTCAGGTAATTATCCTGGTCTCCTAGCTACCAATTTAGAAGATTTCTTAGACAAATCAGCATCCTGCAAAACAGAGCTGAATTTTAAACTTACTCCTGACAAAAAACGTGATAAGAATATTTCTTAAAGGAACAGTATTGTCACACAGGAAGCCCTATTCGCAAGTGAAAGGGCTGAAGTGAAGGGATGAAAATGAAGAAAGAATATTTTGCTAAAAAGACGTACATATTTACCTCCAGTGTATGGGAAATGCACTGTGTCCAAAAGAGCTTACCTTCAGATGTGAGTTAACGCAGAAGTGTAAAGGGCTCATTGCATCTGAACTGTGCTACTATATGGCGATTTCAATTTGGAACCAGCAGCCATGGGTGTAAAGGATAGCCTAGTGTCTGGTTCTCTCTGTACATTCAAGAAACACATGCAGCAAGAAAATATCTTGAGTACTCCCCAGGTAACAGACATTAAAATGCAGGATGGCATTTTCATAATTATAAACCCTCTGCATATTTCCAGAGTAGTATCACTTTCTAGTCAATATCATGGGATTATAATGAGGAATCCTGATGGCAATCCTGATCCATCTATAACTTGCTGCACTCTTGGGATATAATAAATGTTCTTTGCCCTCTCCAATTGATGCATTCTTTCCCCAAGGAAAGTGATAAAAATGCTTTCTCTTGCAAACATAGCATCAGACTGTGTTTGCTCGGTAAAGCATTTTTATCATTTTCCCCGGGAAGAGGACTTGTCAAGTGGAAAGGGCAGAAATCTGTTTTATAAAGGAATAAGCAACAGACTATGTTATCTGCAACATTTTTCTTGTGTTGACCTGCAAGAAGCTCATTGTATCGATATGATCTGGCATGATGACATTGACAGCAAGAACACTATCCCAGTCCTTGAGCTGTCCCCAAGTCAGACTGGCCACAGCATCCATAGAAAAACATATCCGGCAAAGGCAGGTGCCCACTAATGTAGGCAGCTCGGAGTGAACAAGGATCCTGGAGTAATGACGGTTCTTAACTCACTAAGCAGAGGCGGAATCTGGAACCAGTCTTTAACTAACAGAGTTTATTCATAAACCCAGCGGACACAGGCACAGATTCCCTTTTCCTGCCCGCACATACACACACGTAGAAACCGGTTTGTATATATATATATATTACATATATATGCATGAGAATAATGTGCTATCCATTCCCCAGTGAGTAACAGCTACTCTCACTTACAACCAGAGCATGCACTTCATTGTGATACGATCGCAACATTAACAATAGTCAGGGTGAACATAGCACTTGAGATACATTTGCAGCTTCAGGTGATTTCTCTGCATGAAGCAGTACTTGTGATCCAAATCATAAAACAGCATGGATTTGACAAGGAGTCTTATCCTCCTTTCCTTTGTGACTGTAGTTTGTGATGCGCGATTAAATCACTCGGGAGGCTGGATCGTACCCGGGAAATAAAGGCTTTTATTAGTAACAAGAATGGAGCATACTATATAACAATACAATCCCAGACTAAAGGGTCACCAGGCAGTGCAGTGACCTTTATACTCCTACAGGTAGGCGGAGCCAACCGGAGTGTACCACAGAACAATACCAACAGGTAGAACACCCCAACCCTCACCCCAACAGTGACAACAGTAACATATGTACAAGTACCCATAGTGCTAACCATCTATGGTTCAGTACCCATAGTGGTAACCATCTATGGTTCAGTACCCATAGTGGTAACCATCTATGGTTCACCACAGTTTGCATTGTAGCAGGATTGTGGCAGGGGAAATGGATGTGTAGCACAGCAAAATGGAAGATTGTTCAAAAACGTAGCACCAAAGAATTGGCAAAACTTTCCACAGAGGTTAATGCGGAAATATCACTTTGCTCACAGGGCTAAATATATTTCTTTAAATCATAGAATCCCTGCAGTGCAGAAGAAGGTTGCTTGGTCATCAAACCTACACTGTCAACAATCCGAACCAAGCCCCATCCTCATAACCCCATGTATTTACCCTGCTAATCCCCCTGACACTAAGAATCAATTTAGCATGGCCACTTAGCCTAACACGCACATTTTTGGACTGTGGGGGAAACCAGAGCACCCGAAGGAAACCCACGCAGACATGGAAAGAAAGTGCAAACTCCACACAGACAGTGACCCGAGGCTGGAATTGAACCTGGGTCCCTGGTGTTAGTGAGGCAGCAGCACTAACCACTGTGCCACCGGGAAATGCAAACTGAAAAAGCACAATTTACTTGTAAGAAACATGTGTAAACGCATCAGCTCTTCAGCAGATATGTGGGCTGCAATAAATTATCTTGCCCCCTTGATATACCTTTTAAACACCAGCCATATATGCAAGTAGAGTGCAAGTATCAGATCCGATGCAAGTGGGTGTAAATTAAAGCTTCTCAGTTGGTTTGTTAGCAAAACCAAACAAGCAGTAGGAATCCCAGGATTATCTACATAGTGCTGAGTCTTACAGTTTGCCTCAGTGCCTTAGCTGCAGGGGAATATCAGTCAAAGTTCCCTTTCTTGAGTGGAATCCAATATTCCTTTTGCATGTTGTGGTGGTATCAAAAAAGAGAAGGGTCTAACTCAAGCAAAATAACATGCCTGTTGATCCAGAAGGGACTCTTCCAGTGTAGACAATAAAAATATAACAAAACTTATTCCAACTCATAAATCAAAGAAAAGGTTTAATAAAAAAAGTCATTACTCCAAAGCCTCAGCCTCAGCCATTCCAAGTTCCTCACAATTCCCAACATGTTTTAATTTATACTGAGTCAGCTGGTCAGCTGATCATCAATCATTCTGTCATTGGTTACATGGTTTACTGGGTCAGCTGACCCTTACAGCTTGTTACCATTGGTCACATTACAACAGATCCAATGTTATCACTGGTTACATTCTAACAATGCCAACTCTCATCACTCAGATATAAACATGTACTTTTCCGATTTACCCAAGGAACCATGCCCGAAAGTATCCAATGTCTCCAGGAGAGGAGACAAGAAAATAGGCAAAGTAAAGTAATGAGAATCATTGAACGGTGGTCAACTCACACACATCCGCGAGACAACTAAAAGAGCTATTGAAGAGAGAAGGTGATGGTTAAGGAGTGTAGGTTCCAATCAGAATTTCCAAGACAAACAATCAATGCTATTATAGGTCTTAAATAAAGGCAAAATACTGCGGATGCTGGAATCTGAAACAAAAACAGAAAATGTTCTGATGAAGGGTCACCCTGACTCGAAACATTGGCTCTATTCTCTTTCCACAGATGCTGTCAGACCTGCTGAGATTCTGCGACAGGTCTTTGTTGCCTAAACAAACAACTCTTGACCTATGTCTGATAGATAGGTTTGCCATATAAACAGATTCTGCAGCAGGCAGAGCTTAAACTGGAGCAGGAATTGTGACAGATGTGTTTATCTAGTGCAAATGTGGCAAAATTTCAGGCCCCTGAGGAGTTAACATCAATTAGTGCACAATATTGAACTGCTGATGTACTTAAAATGGCAGGTCACTGTTTAAATTTGCCAAAGTTAAGAAATCATTAGAAAATTAGGATAGATTTTCATTCTGTGAACTAATGAAATATTTTATACATAAACCCCAACTTAACCTCCTCACCCAGGAGAGTCCACATCATGAGGAAAGAGGTGGCAGAAAACCATTTTGCTCTCCACATAATGAGACCTGGATGATTTTAACTCTTGGGTCTCAACCACATAGTGTAACAATCACCGCCTTCAATGGCAGACCACGTTTGGGCCGCACCATGTTGGAAATGCCATTTAAATACATTAGGAGATCATGAATGCTCATTATCAAAGCAGCTTGCCAGATCATGCCCCCACGCAGGGTTGAAAGGCCATGCTGGCATCTAATTAGACCGACATGATTCATGGTCGGACAAAATTGATGTCCACCTGGGGAACTGCACTTCATTTGCGACTTTGAGGAATAGTTACCTACCTTACATCACTCTGCACTCACAGTTCCTCCAACTCTGTGCAAGGTATGTATCAATAGTGCATTGATTTCAGAGGGGTTTCAAGGAAACACATACCTGACCATGAGTTGAAATGTGATGGAAGGCTGGAGGGCAAACTGGGGTGGTGGTGGGGGGGTGGGGTGGGGGGGTGGGGCGTGCGTGTGTGTGTGTGTGGGGGGGGGGGGGAGAGACAGAGGCAAAGGAAGCAGCTGGAGGGCAAAGGCTTGACTGTGGCTGTGGGGTGGGGGGGGGAGGGTAGGGTGGTGGCAGAGGGAGTTTGGTTAGGAGAGAAGTCTGAAGGCAACATTTGCAAGAGAGACAATCATGAATAAAGCTTCAGCTTAGACAGCTGAGCTTGCAAGGACCGTCCTTGGCCCAGTCCAGGGAACAGGCCAACATGTCAGTCTAGTATCAGTTGTGCCCGGCATGGTGTGCCGTGGCATGGTCATCAGGTCAGATACGTCAGCCTGCAAGTGAGGCGGGGGTGGGGGGGGGGGGGGGGGGTTTCGATGGTTGGGTCTCGTACCAAGTAGCAGATTTTCATCTTTTTGCATCAAATGTCATTTTTCAATGCTTTACTGTTCGTGCCATGAGTCTTCTCATCATGACCTCTTGAGTTAAGGTGATGTAGCTTCAAGAACATATCCAGCGTTTGAACATGTAATTAAGCCTACAGTTCAGCTCTGTACTCTTGGAGTGACTAATTGTATCCAAGGATGTATAATCAAATTAACCCCTATCTGACTAGTTCTGGTGGTTGAACTGAATGTTGGAGATCTAATGTAACTCTCAAAGGCTGACCATCTCCTTTAGCAGATGCCAGCAAAATAAATGACATTGCTGGTTTGGATGTCTTGAAGGGAAGAGTCCTTTCTACTTTCGGAAAGTTCATGTGTTGGAACTATTTTAGTGCTCCAATCCCACATGTGTGACTGGTTCACTGACAGTAATATCTTCTTGGAGGTGGACAATTCAAAGGCCCCCATCATGTTCACTTCCAATTATGGACAGCGTGTGGGTTTCTGAAGCAGGAGGCCCAATAAGAGGACCCGTGATATTGAAAAGCTGCCAGTCCCACTGGGAGAGGTGGAAGCACTTGGTCTGTAAAGCTCTCTGAAATCTTCAAGTTAAAGTATGCCCACCCCTGTCATGGCCATCGGTATGGAGAGAGCATTGCTCTGGAGATTGCTTTTAGTCACAGCTGTGGCCTTCCCATCCCACTGTCTCTGTGATTGGGGCATTGGCAATAATGGCAGTCACACCGCACCCACCTTGCTGCAGGGAGGCCACCTGCAGCATAGCTGTCGGACTCTGGCCTCAGCAGGGGGCCCTCCGACATCTGGAAGATGCCCACTTCTGTGAAGTATGGCTGCTAGTTCCTTTGACAGCGTGCCCTCTAACCGCATGGAATACGTTTTGAATGAACTGGCAATGAATAACTTTGAAAAATTCCCTGCCTCCTACATCCAAAGCCGTTTCAAGAGCTTCATGTTTCTATGTGTTCAGATCACCAACAACCTGTCCTGGTCCCTCCATGCAGATGCTATAGTTAAGAAAGCCCGTCAACGCCTCTATTTTCTCAGGAGACAAAGGAAATTCAGCATGTCCTCTACGACTCTCACCAATTTTTATGGATGCACCATAGAAAGCATCCTATCCGGATGCATCACAACTTGGTATGACCCCTGCTCTGACCAAGACCGCAAGAAACTATATAGGGTCGTGAACGTAGCCCTGTCCATCATGCAAATCAGCCTCCCATCCATTGACTCCGTCTACACTTCCCGCTGCCTCAGGAAAGCAGCCAGCATAATCAAGGACCCCATGCACCCCGGACATTCTCTCTTCCACTTTTTCCGTTGGGAAAAAGATACAAAAGTCTGAGGTCACGTACCAACCGACTCAAGAACAGCTTCTTCCCTGTTGCCATCAGACTTTTGAATGGACCTACCTCACTCTAAGTTAATCTTTCTCTACACCCCTACTATGACTGTAACACTATATTCTGCACCCTCTCCTTTCCTTCTCCCCTATGCACTCTATGAACAGTATGTTTTGTCTGTATAGCTCGCAAAAAACAATACTTGTCACTATATCCCAATACATGTGACAATCAATTCAATTCTATTCAATTCTGCTGCCTGATAAGATATTGTGTGAGGTTTGCTAAACAGTTACTTACAGAAGAACAATCACTAAACTTCCAAGCAACTAATTCTTTCCAAAGCCCGGCACACTAGACAAATATAAATCTCTCTTTTCTTCCTCACTTTCTACTTGATCAGAACACCTCCTTGCCATTTTACATTGGATTATCATTTGTCTGTTTGCACATAGTGGAAAATTGCAACTCACATTTACATTGGATATCTCTATTTAATTCTATCATTTTTCTATTAATTGTATTTCAGTACTCATTAGAATTTGTAACATTTGCACAAACATTATTCCCACAGAAATAAACAAATAATGAATGATTTTACTCATCCACTAATTGCCCAAAGGGAGAGGAAACATGATTTTGTGCACTTTTGCACTATGGAACGTGCATTAGAGAGTGGGTAAATTAAAGTTGCTTGCCCCCAGGGATAAAAAAAAAGGTGAATACTAACGTAAATAACAATGTGTTTATTTTGTCATTTTACTCTAATGAAGTTCCCTTAAAAAATCCTGGCAAACATGTTTGCTCTGCATAATTTCACATTTAATCTTTTAAGATTTAGTAGTGCAAAGCAAGTGGAAAGGTCCTGAAAGATGATTATGGCCTACAAAGATAATCTTCACCACATGGGATCTACAGTAAAGTCACATAATTCACCTTTAGAGGTTGTCACACATCGTCAGAAATGTGAGGCTATACAGATTCCAGCTGATAAATGCTGTTGAGAAAGTAATTACTTCTATAAATTGGGATACCTATGTTATTAGTGCGAACAAAATGAAAGCAAGAACAAATGGAACTATGCTTTACATTCTAAAGACTCGAGGATGCGATTGATGCGGCAATTATAATCATTTTTTTAAAAATGACTCATTAATATTTAACAAACAGGTATACAATAATTCCTGTTATTTTGAACAGATAATTCAAGTGAATCTTTTTGTATTTTCATTTACCTGAACAATTCAATTACAACTGCAATTTTTGCATAAGAATCATAAAATCATAGAATCCCTACAGTGCAAAAGAGGCCATCGAGTCTACACCGACGCTCCAGCAGAGCACCTTATCCAGGCCCTAACCCCTGCCCTATCCCCATAACCCCACACATTTACCTTGGCTAATCCATGTAACCTACACATCTTTGGACTATGGGAGGAAACCGGAGCACCCGGAGGAAACACACTCAGACACGGGGACATAAGTTTTACCTGCCCACCCTAACTACAATTCTGCTTCTCTTTAACCCCCAATGCTGAATATGTCCTCTTGAAGTTGCTGTTGCGGGTCTTAAATAAATGATTGTCTTGACTAAGTTAGTGCCACCAAATTAGCAAACTGCCTTTTAGAGAGTGCTGGAATCTCACTGACCTGCATTATAGGACTGGATTTTCAATCTCAAGGTGGGTAACGGGAGTAGGAAAATTCCTGACTCGGTTCATCTGCCTTGGGGCAAAGTGCCAGGAAAAACGGGATGTTCCTTCTGGGTGGAAAGGAGAGGGTGGCGGGTGTGAGTTGCAGTCAGGTCAGCTGACCTGGGCAAACGTTCGGAGGCAGCTACTTGTGCTGTTGGGTGCAAAGTGGGCTTCTTAAATGGCATGTCTTGCTGCTGTGGGACTTCATCATAGTTATAATCAAAACAACACTCAACCCTCAAATCCCCTAAACTCTTGCACATTCCCATGCCCCACCTCATGACAAATCATGCCCCCCCCCCCATCCAACCACCATAGCCCCTTTTGCCTCATGCCAAGCTATGTCTCTCAACCAACCACTGTGGCATCTCCTTCTATAATACCAAGGGATGCCATCAAACCAATCCCAAAGCCCCTCATCCCTCCCCCATGCCATGCTATGAAATTTCCATGCCCATTCACCCAGAATGCATTATAAAGGAACAATGAACCCTATAGTGACAATAGAATATGTAGAAAAAACCTTCCAAAAATATATTAATTCAATGATAACTTTACATGTTCTTTAAAATAGTAATCTTCTTTTACTACAGCCAAATGAAAGTGCCAATTATCCAGACCATTTAAAGAATCAAGAGCTGAAACTGCAAGCACTGGAAACATCTTAAACTTGTGTAAATACACATTGTGCAATTCACAGCATAGACCGGAGAGGCAGAGCTGTCAATCAATCAATATTTTCCCAGGGAGTTCCAAAAGCCTAATGGATTGTTGAGCTTTCAGCAAAACCCCATTATACATTCTCGGCTTTTTTTATTTCTTGGAGTTTTACTTATTCTTTGTAGTATTGTGTTGTGATGCCATTGAGGTCATCCAAATTGAAGCCAGGGCATAAATTCAAACAGTACACCTGATTCCCAAAAGCTCGATGAACACTGGTGGCCTTTTTTTCAGCTGGTCCACGCCAGTGCAAAGAGTTATTAATGAGTAGTGTGCAATCTTGCACGGATGATAAAGGAAACTAAATTGCTTAGAGTTACAACTGCTATTAACATAGTTGCAATTTGATTGATCTTTTATCATTTTAACCAGGGGTGCGCTGATATAGGGAAGTGCAGGAGGCATGAAAGAGTTATTAAATTCAGTGCATGAGAAGTGAATTAATATAAGCAGAGACATGGCCATTAACCTAAAGTGCTTTACAATCACATCATTTGGTTTTCCTGTGCCTCCTATTCACTGAATTAAGAGGTCCTGATTTTTTCCCCGCAAAAACAAGCAAGTTCTGGAATCTGGTATGGATTTGGTCCTAAGATTGTCAGTTGTGAGACACTCTACTTGTATATTATTGTTAAATTCTCAAGTTCATGCCAAGACCCTCACATTCCAATCAACACAGCTTTAACTGGGAAATTTGAAAACAATACTTGATACAGATTGTAACTTGCAGAAACAATCAGAATTAAAATAAACTAATTTTTTAAAATATTGCTTTAAAGGCAAGTTATAATTTCAGATGTCCAATAATCTCAAGTTAATTTTTTTGTATCAAAACAGTATATTTAAAAGTTTTGCGACTTGCACACTTCCATTGTTCTATTTTCTTCTAAAGCTTCCCATTTTAAAAATCAAATGTCTGAAAGGCAACTTATCTCTCAGTGTCAGGCCATTGGTGTCATACTTCCATGTTTCACATTGAACACAAATAGTCAATGGTTAAAACATGCACTTATCTATGCTTATCGAGTTACCAAATATCCAACAAAGAACAAAGTAAGAGCTACTCAATTCAACCAGCACGCATCGATCAGGAATGAATAAGCAACATAACATTGAGCCTGTGTATCACTTTTTCAAACTATGTATGCAAGCTGGCAGGTGGCAAAAAAAATGATGTGCCAAATTCCTGAACTGATTTGTAAGTTTGGTCTGATTCTCCAAGATTAGATTCTTAATCATTTCTGAGTTGGTTACTCATCATTGTTATGGTTCACTCCTTGTTAGCTCTAAACTTGTATGGTGAAATGGTGCAGGGTACAGCAGGTACAGCAATGCTCAACACATTAGTTGTAGCACGTTGCAGATCACACCTCATAACCGGCCCAGGTAGTGAGAGTTCAGCTTTCTGATGATACAGAGACATGATCCTTAAAGTGCTTCTCTGCTTTTGTTGAGGCAATTCTTATCAGGATCATTCTTTGTGGGAGCAGAGTTAGGGAGTGAAAGTCCTTCATGTTGAAGAAATGGAATTTTTCTGTGGAGTCAGAGGCCTTTCAACCCATTGGCCGGAGCACCACCACCGTGACCGCCACAGAATCGGAGCGGGTAAGGGTCCAACAATGGAAATTTCTGTTGACCTCAGGCGGGAATTTCTGCTCTCGCTCGAGCAAGGCTGTCAAATCCTGTCCATTGTGTCTGTGCTGGCCATCAAGCATCTATCTATTCTCACCCCATTTTCCAGCACTTGGTCCATAACCTTGTATGCTATGGTATTTCAAGTGCTCATCTAATGCTTCTGTAGGTGCAGGCAAAACAATGTAGGAACCACCTACTGTAGTCTGCATCATAGGAAAGCAAGACAGCTCTATCACATAGCTGCCTAGAATTGCCTAGCTGTTTTGTGAGATGTTTCACTCACCAAGTGGATAAATGTCCCCACTGTTCTGTGGCTGATATTACAGAAATCATCTGTGGCTGCCTGAAGAAACCATGTGTCATTAGAGTTGAGTGCCATCTTTACCTTCATAGCAACAGAGTGGTTCTCATGTGAGAGAATGGTCCATTGCTTCTTTACTGAAGTGCACTCTGCATCTCTACGAAAGTCCTCACATGACCCGTGGTGACCATATATTCTACAGCAGAAGGAATGGCAATATCTGATCCTTGTCCATGCAGCTCCTCCTTGTCCTTGCCAATGGCAAACAGAACCTGCCCATGTGGAACTCAATAGATGCTCCTGAAAGAAGCCCTTTTGGTGGGTGAGAAAGGATCAAGAACTTGATGTGCCCTCACACTCTTGGAAACATATTCAAAGGCAGCAAAATGAGAAAAGGAAATGCTGCAAAAAGATATTGCCACCTGCGGCGATTTCGACCAAAATTCGCCACCCTCACTGAGCTTATAAATTCCCCACTTCTGCCTTTCTCAGATGCTGACCTGGCAACAGTGTGCCGATTCTAACTGACCCCTACCATACTACAAGTGGAAAACACAGGAATTCTTGGGGCTACAGCACCGCTGGCTTCATTGTAATCTACGTAAATTAACTCAGTCAGGAATCTACTTGCAGATTGGAGGGAAAAAAAGCTGGAAGTATCAGGGGAGTGGAGGAGAGGGTGTGCGAGAATGGGGGTGGGGGAGGGGTGTTGGAGGAGTTTAGTGGTGGGATAATTTTGCATGTAGTAACCGATGGAAACGGCTTCCACCCCATTTTGCTGCCAAAAAAAATGATTTGCCCAGACTGCACGTTGTAACCACGTCAAGAAATGTGGAACTTCAGGGCCCGTTCTACTTGATTTATGGCTCAGAACTTTTGGAAATTCTGAAGTGTGTCTCAGTTCCCTTAACTATTTGGGTGGTACACTATTGCAGAGCCCCGAGGAAGGCTGCTTCATCTTTACAGCATGTGATATTCTATTCTGTGTAGCATTGCGATCTCCTGGGGCTTTGAGCAGGATTTTGATTAGAGCAAAAGCAATCCATCTACAGATAGCACGGATAATGAGGCAGACTTGCAGACTCAGTTTAATAAATCAAACCTCTGTACAGGCCAGAAATGTTAGAGCTGAATTAATTAGAAATGTATTTAGTTAAATGATGGGAATTTTAGTTAATAATCATTCAACCTTTATAAAAGTAAAGGAAAGGTACACACACAACTTTCCAGGAGATTGATTAATTAACGTATCAGCAGATGTCTTTGACCTAATTAAGTTTTGACTTTATACTTTTCACAGCATTAAAAACTCCCCCTCCTCCACACAGCACAGACCTGAGCATGGGTCTCTGGTGATAGCGTAACAGGCGCAACATATCGTGTAGCCCGTAGAAATGTGCGTGACACGGAAATGGTAGTTTTCCGCACAAAGTTTAGCAGCAGGTAATTTACATTTGGTCCCCAGGGTGTTTACAATTTCTGTCTCCTCCAATCATGGGTTCATGTTGTCAGAGGAAATCGTGTGGAGGAAGGGGTAATGCTGGAGATTTCGATGGCTGCCACCACTACTTGCACCCAACAATCTGGATGTCAGAAACTACTCCAACATATGGACCAGTCTAAAGGAGTAAATGGGGTTCAATCTAAGAACCTTGGCCTGAGTTCTAACCTGAATCATAGAACCATAGAAAAGTTACAGTACAGGAGGAGGCCATTTGGCCCATCTTGTCCATGCCAGCCCAAGGACACCCAGGTGCCCTTTCTAAATCCCACCTTCCTGCACCTGGCCCATAGCGCTGGAGCTTACAGCAGTTCAGATGCAGATTCAGGTAGTTTTTAAAAGAGTTTATGGTCTTTGCCTCCACCATCAATTCGGGCAGCGAATTCCAGACACCCCCACCATCCTTTGCGTAAAAAGGTTCTTCCTCATGTCCCCTCAATACCTACTGCCACTTATCTTGAATCCATGTTCCCTGGTTCTAGAATTCTCCATCCATGACAATGGCATCATGATATCGGCTCCCTCAGTAAGAGAACCAATGGATGAAAAGTATCTGAATGCTAGTAATTGGATTAGAAGCAGCGTGTCAGCAATACATTTCTCAACTTTGTTCACCCAGCGAGAGCTACTTTTTTGATACGTGCACCAACTATATTAACCTTTACCCTTTCCTCGGAGGTCAGGGTCCAGAATGGAGGCCAGTAACATCCTTCCTCCGCACATTCACTAGCAGAGTAGTGGCAAGGATATTCAGGCCCCAGATTTATTGAGTAATAACGAAAACAACACTTGTGCAAAAATTGGAATCCCACCTTTAAAATCCAATAACATGATAATGGAGAAACAATAATTGATTTAGCTGCTAGCTTTTTCAAATAGCATGTCCCAATGTGCCTTTTCTTAGTGGCTTTGTGTCGATTTAATTCAAGTCTTTAAAATAAGGTTGAGCAGGTACCTTTTTGTTGAAGCTTCTTCCCAATTACTTACCTTGCACTATAGCTGGAGACGCTTTTCTGAAGCTGAAAGACCTCCAATTGGACCTCCAGTCAAGGGAACTCACTCACGTGCCGCCCTTTAATGGACAGGAAACCTGCCAATGAGGTGTTCAACCACATCAAAATCTTGACTTTAATCAGTTTGCCACCAGACCTAGTTTTGGCACCCAAAAACAGTATCAACTCCTATTTTCCAACTCCATGCAGAAAATCCAAGCCATGGTGTCAACTTCTACATGTATGCTGACAACACCTAGTTCTATCTCCATATCGACCATTCCAGTGTGATTGTGTTGTCAGTTTGCTTGCTTGCTAACCAGTCAGAGGTGAGCTGCAGTTTTCTCCCATTTGACATTGGGAAGACTGAAGAATTTGTCCCATCATCACCGATTGCATTCCGTTCCCTGGCCACTGTCTCGGGTAATGGAATCTCAGCATCCTGTTCAAGCCCTGAGCAAAACTCCTGAGCCTTTAACTTCACTAATGCAAAGACCATCACCATCCTACCATCACTCTTGCCCCCTGCATCAGCCTCTTCAATCTCTAGACTTAATTGCCCTGCCGTGATCCTGACCACCCAGCGGCCACACCGGCCTCCAAGGCCCTAGCCTGGTCATTACATCTCGTCTGCATTACTGAAGACCAGTAGTGATTCCCGCCAGTGTTGCATCATGCCAGTGGTGGGAACACATGTCGTTGCCAGAAGATAGAGCATTAAGCGGTTTTGAATATTTAAATGCATTCAAACAAATGGTAATCAGTTCACGCCCTCCCTGGGCCTGGACAATTTCCAGCTTGGGTTGACAAGTGGCAAGTAACATTTGTGCAATACAAGTGCCAGAAAATGACCATCTCCAACAAAAGAGGATCTACCCATTACCGTTGACATGCAATGGCATTACCATCACTGAATCCCCCTCTATCAACATTGACCAGAAACTCTCCCGGGACTTGATGGATTGAGTTATAAGGAGAGGCTGAATAGACTGGGACTTTTTTCTCTGGACCTTAGGAGGCTGAGGGGTGACCTTACAGAGGTCTATAAAATAATGAGTGGCATAGACAAAGTTAGATATCTTTTCCCAAAGGTAGGGGAGTCTAAAACTAGAGGGCATAGGTTTAGGGTGAGAGGGGAGACATACAAAAGTGTCCAAAGAGGCAATTTTTTCACACAGAGGATGGTGAGTGTCTGGAACAAGCTGCCAGAGAAAGTAGTAGAGGCGGGTATAATTTTATCTTTTAAAAAGCATTTAGATAGTTACATGGGTATAGAGGGATATGGGCCAAATGCGGGCAATTGGGATTAGCTTAGGGGTTTTTAAAAAAAAATAAGGGCGGCATGGACAAGTTGGGCCGAAGGGCCTGTTTCCATGCTGTAAACTTCTATGACTCGATGACTCTACACTGCAATGATTCAAGTAGACAGCTCACCACGACATTCTAATGGGAAACTTGGGATGGGTTGTAAATGCTGGCCTTGCCAGTTGTCACAAGTGAATAAAAAAATGTGTACAATTCTTCCAAGAAAGCTTTTCTTCAAATCCTCGCCAAATGTTTGATCGTTCAATTTCTGAAATATATTTGTGAAAATTTCTGTTCACAATTTGTCTTCTTTTCCTATCTTTAAAACCTTTTCAAAAACTGTTGCAATTATAACGGCTTTATTGACTGCCCTGCTTGTGACGTTAAAGTTTGGATTACATCTTCACTGTCAGTGATATTTCTGCAGTGTTACAGATGTGCGAAGATGTTTTAGAACTAGCATAATTTGCTAAGATACTGAACTACTGGAAGAAACCAAAATGTTAGTGTTTCTGGCAACTGATTAAAAAACTGAAGACTTAATTTGGTGCTTCAGAATTATTCATATTGTGATCAACAGATGCTGTCTGGACCTCCTGTTCTATTCTGCTCAAATTATTCTATATTTAAAAACTTGATAAGCAAGACAGTTGTGGTTTAAAAACCTTTGCTGGCATATTTTATGCTACAACTGTCCTAGATGTATTTAACCTTAGTCTTTTAAATACTTGTGCAGTGAACTGCACAATAGCACTATTTTTCCCCTTAATTACCATCTGCTCATTGTGGAAACACAGATGCTTTATCTGCCAAAACAACTCCTCTTCATTAACATATTTTTGGTCTGTAACTTACTTGAAGACAGAATGGAGGAAGGAGTTTCTTGTTGCATAGCTTCATCACACTGTGCCAAAGGTGCCTCATTAGCTCTGGTGACATTTGTACTGCCACCCCCAGATCACAAGGTGAATACAACTGTATTTGTATTCTTAAAATCCAAATAGCCACTTTACTGACCTTATACTTACTTATATCAATACATTCACAGCAGCAGACAGCAATATGTAGAGGATGCTCTTCAAAAACAAATAATTTAAGGGAAAAAATGCCAATTAGCAAAACACAAGTGACTTATTAAAAAATGTGTGTGCTTAGCATTTTACTTCGATAATGTCACAGAGTTTGTGTTTAAGCATACATTCTTCACGTATGTTTTGAGGAGGTCTTGTGGGTACGGGTTGCCCCTGTCTCTGAGTCAAAAGCTCTGGGTTCAAGTCTCAGTCTAGGGTTTGAAGGTGTGTGTTTTCATAACATGGCCAAATGGGTTGAGTATCAATTTGCAAATCCTTCCAACTGGTGATAAGAGTGGGAGCAATTACTGTGATGGAGAAAAATTGGCCCCTCTTGCATCACTGCTTATTGCTCCTGGCTGCAACATGCAAGTAAAAAGCGTATGTTGTCACACAACTCGGACTCCTTGTGGCAACAGTTGGTTGGATAGCTGGTGTGCACCAGATTTGGTGCCAACAGCACAGGGTTTTATTTCCTGTTCCAGTTCAAGTTTCAAGTTTATTTATTAGTCACAAATAGGCTTATATTAACACTGCAGTGAAGTTACTGCAAAAATCCCCCAGTCGCCACACTCCAGCGCCTGCTCGGGTACACTGAGGGAGAATTCAGCATGGCCAATGTACCCAACCAGCTCGTCCTTCAGACTGTGGGGTGGATTTTCTACATCTCCTCCTTGCGGTGGAGATTGCAGCACTGTGGGCCAGATCCGCCTCCAAGCAGAGAACTGAAGAAGTATGTTTCTTACTATTTTGGGGTAAACGTGCCGTGAAAGCGGCTATTTGTGATTTCATACCAACATATATAAGCGACAGACAAAAAAACGTTTTACTCGCCAAACCAGCCTGTTTGATACAGTTGTATGCACTGTAAATTGCAATATATACACACTCTCTACCCACCTGCAGTCATGCCATCTCTTAGATAGGCAAAAGAAAATTCCCAGTTTGGGAGGAGTGGTGGACAAACTGGAAAATTATTTTCTGACCAATTAAAATGACTCTAGGACATTCCATTTGTCCTCATTTATTTCAGAAAATGCTTACCTCATGTTGAAGGTGAATCCATCACCAGCCATGAACATGCCCTGCTCTTGTTTGATGGAATATGACAACCCAGCATCAAGTGGTTAAATGTTCTACAGGTCCATTGTTCGCTGGGAAAGGAAGGTTTACCTAACATTAACTAAGATAGAGTCATAGAAAGAGGAAACTTGTGCCATCCTACCCACCAGCTCTCTGCAAGAGCGACCATTATTCCTCCCGAAATATCCAGTTTAAAAACAAATCTCCACATAAATGAAATCTAATTCCATAATTATTTTAAATCTGGTCAAATTGGCCACAATTCTACATTTCTCTAAAACATAGAGACCCAGTTCATTAAGCCTGTCACGGTAAGTAAAAGTGTTTTAAAATGGGAATAATCTTGCGACCCTCAGCACACTTTCCAAAGTCTCAACATCCACCCCCCCCCCCACCCCGCCTCCACCCATCCCCCTTCCCCGCACTATGTGAATCACCAAAATTGGACATTGTACTCCAACTGAGTCCTAACTCACGTCTTGTAGAAGGTATGCTTTGTTTTATCATGAATTATCTGATGAAGATAGCCTCCAACTTTGTTTACTTAAGTTAAAGCTCACGGTAATGTAAAGGTTGTGAATTATTAGTGGAAGAGAGCATTTTCGAGAGTGGGCTTGGCTCGTTTCTTGGAGAACTATTATGTCTTCCAAACCTTTGATGCTATTTCTGAAAGTTTTGGCGTAGAGTTCAGTTGATAAGTACTTGATCAACCTTGTTCAAAACAATTTCTCGTCGCTTTTTATTTTAAATAAATGTCAATAATTACGATCAAAACATTTTTCACTTCAACCCTTGCCATTGAGAATCCTTACATTTATAGGGTGAGATTTTATGGCCTTGCTCACCCCGAAACCATAAAATCCCGCCCAAGGTCAACGGCCCTTTCCATGTACCGCCTCTCGCCTGCGACGATTCCCATGGTGGGCGGGGTGGTAAAATTCCGTTCTTAATTTCTCATTTGCTCCAATGTGGTTTATATTCCACTCATTAACATTAACATGATCAGCCATTCTTTGGGCCATCCATTTAATTAGTCCAGATTGCTTTGACTATTATCATGAGTTGCTTATTTTAAAGTCATTAATGAATCTTTTAAAACCATTAGATGTTCCTATCTTTATTTCCTTTCTGAATAGCACAAATACCTGGAGGTCCAGGGAAGACCAGTTCAAGAACAGAGCTTTTTATATATAATCACACATGCTGGATTTTTGCGATGCATTTTGCAAAACTGTATTTGATTTTTTTTATTGAATAAAGAATGCCTTTGTGAATCACAATTCGAGTTTGAAAACTTGTGTGACAAGAGTTGCAGACTTCAAGGTTATTATGTTATTATGGAATATTAACTATAAAGAATTGTGTGAAGGAAAATCAATATGGCTAGTATAACTTGACCACATAAGGAGTTTCTTTTTCCCTCAACATTAGCTAGAGAAGTGCTGCTTATTATATAACTGGAAGCCATTCATGGCCCAGTTCTGCTTCATCTGTGGTCTCAAAGGCCTCAATAGACATAATTCATAGTCTGTCCAGCTGTGAGATGTTAGTTGCAATTCAGCATTGTCACTTTATTTCTTTTAAAGAACACATTATCAGAGTAGTCAGAATCTTTCATCTTCCATTGAATAAATCAAAAGGCTGAACTTAACACGAACAATGTGATAACACAATTGGTCTATCTTTGCTTCTCCCTTCATGCTGTCTTCACTGTACCTGCAAGTCGCATGGTGTCACAGTGGTTAGCACTGCTGCTTCACAGCATCGGGGACCCGGGTTCGATTCCCGGCTTGGGTGACTGTCTGTACAGGGTTTGCTCGTTCTCCCCATGTCTGCGTGGGTTTCCTCCGGATATTCTGGTTTCCTCCCACAGTCCGAAAGACGTGCTGGTTAGGTGCATTGGTCATGCTAAATTCTCCCTCAATGTATCTGAACAGGCCCCAGAGTTTGGCAACTGGAGGATTTTCACAGTAACTTCATTGCAGTGTTATTGTAAGCCTACTTGTGACACTGATGCGCGATTGATTCACACGGGAGGCTAGGACGTACCCGGGAATAAAGGCTTTTATTCACGACAAAATAGGAGCACACTGCTTAACAATATTATCCCAGACTAAAGGCAGTAGCAGTGACCTTTATACTCCTGTAAGAAGGCGGAGCCAAACGGAGTGTACCGCATAAACAATAATAACAGGTGGAACACCCAAACCCTAACCCCAACAGTAACAAGAGTAACATATGTACAAGTACCCACAGTGGTAACCATCTATGGTTCACCACATTCACCCCTCCTTTAAAAACAAAGGCCGGTGGGGTAAGGAAACAAATACGAACTGTCCACATGTTCACAAGTTCAGCCGTATCGGGGGTCCGCACCGTCTCTGCGACCTCCACAGCACTGGCTCCAGTGCCGGTTCTGGTGACCGTGGTGACGACCCTCTCTCCGAGGTGGTGTCCACTGACTCCTCCAGTTCCTCTCCCGCCAGCCGACCTCGAGATGGCGACAATCCCCTGGAATCAGGCAAGCTGCACACGGGAGTAAAAGGATTAAGTTGAGGTCCCGATGCTGCCCGCGCCGTGTCAGGAGGGGAGAGAATGGGCAAAGGAATCCTAACCAGGGGTGCGGGAGTGACGGGGGTTTCCAGGTCCCCTGCAGGCGCCAGATCTCTGATAGAGACCGTGTCCTCTCGCCCATCAGGATATGCCACATAGGCATATTGAGGGTTGGCGTGGAGGAGATGGACCTGTTCAACCAAAGGGTCGGACTTGCGGGCCCTAACATGCCGCCGCAGGAGGACAGGTCCTGAGTACATCAACCAAGACGGCAGTGAGGTCCCAGAGGAAGACTTCCTAGGGAAGGTAAACATCCGCTCATGTGGGGTAGCGTTGGTTGCCGTACACAAGAGGGACCAGATTGAATGGAGCGCATCAGAAAGTACCTCTTGCCAACGGGTGACTGGAAGACCCCTAGACCGTAGCGCCAGTAAAACTGCCTTCCAGACTGTAGCGTTTTCTCTCTCGACCTGTCCGTTACCCCTGGGGTTGTAACTTGTAGTCCTACTTGAGGCAATCCCCTTAGAGAGCAGGTATTGCCTCAAGTCGTCGCTCATAAATGATGAACCCCTATCACTGTGGATATAACTGGGGTAGCCAAACAGGGTAAAAAGACTCCACAGGGCTTTGATGACTGTGGCAGAGGACATGTCAGAACAGGGGATGGCAAAGGGGAATCGGAAGTATTCGTCAACCACGTTGAGGAAATACACGTTCCGATCCGTCGAAGGAAGGGGCCCCTTGAAGTCGACACTCAGTCATCCAAAAGGGCGAGTGGCCTTAATGAGGTGTGCCCTGTCAGGCCGGTAGAAGTGCGTCTTGCACTCTGCACAAACCTGGCAGCTTCGAGTTATCGATCTGACATCCTCTATGGAATAGGGCAGATTCCAAGCCTTTACAAAATGGAAGAGCCGAGTGATCCCCGGATGGCAGAGATCATTTTGGAGGGCCTGTAACCGGTCCTCCTGCACACTGGCACATGTTCCACGCGACAGGGCATCTGAGGGCTCATTGAGCTTCCCCGGACGGTACATGATATCATAGTTGTAGGTGGAGAGTTCAATTCTCCACCTCAAGATTTTATCATTCTTAATTTTTCCCTTTAACGTGTTGTTGAACATAAAGGCCACGGACCTCTGGTCCGTGAGCAGGGTAAACCATTTGCCAGCCAAATAATGGCGCCAATGCCATACGGCCTCCACAATGGCCTGAGCCTCTTTCTCCACAGAGGAGTGCCGAATTTCAGGGCCTTGGAGGGTGCGAGAGAAAAAGGCGACGGGCCTGCCCGCCTGGTTAAGTGTGGCGGCCAGGGCGAAATCAGATGCATCACTTGAGAAGGGATGGACTCATCAACAACGTGCGTCGTGGCTTTCGCGATGTCGGCTTTTATCCCTGCAAAGGCTAGGCGAGCCTCTGCTGTCAGGGGAAAAGAGGTCGATTTTATGAGCGGACGGGCTTTGTCCGCGTAATTGGGGACCCACTGTGCATAGCACGAGAAGAAGCCTAAGCATCTTCTCAGTGCTTTGATGCTAGTGGGTAGGGGAAGTTCAAGGAGGGGACGCATACGGTCTGGAACGGGGCCGATGACCCCGTTTTCCATCACGTATCCGAGGATTGCTAGGCGGTGCTTGCTGAATACACAATTCTCCTTGTTATAGGTCAGGTTCAGGAGAGTTGCAGTGCGTAAAAACTTCTGGAGGTTGGCGTCGTGGTCCTGCTGGTCATAGCCGCAAATAGTGATGTTGTCCAGGTACGGGAAGGTAGCCCGTAGCCCGTTTTGGTCCACCATTCGGTCCATCTCACGCTGGAAGACCGAGACCCCATTAGTGATGCCGAAAGGGACTCTTAAAAAGTGGTAGGGACGGCCATCCGCCTCAAAGGCCGTGTATTTTCGGTCCTCTGGGCGAATGGGGAGCTGGTGGTAGGCCGACTTCAAGTCAATGGTGGAGAACACCCAGTACTGCGCAATCTGGTTGACCATGTCAGATATGCGCGGGAGAGGGTACGCGTCCAGCTGCGTGTACCTATTAATGGTCTGACTATAGTCTATGACCATCCGGGGCTTGTCTCCAGTCTTGACCACCACGACTTGTGCTCTCCATGGGTTAGTGCTAGGTTGAATGACCCCTTCCCTGAGGAGCCGCTGAACCTCAGATCTAATAAAGATCCGATCCTCAGCGCTGTAACGCCTGCTTTTAGTCGCGATGGGCTTGCAGCCTGGCACGAGATTTTCGAATAGGGAAGGCGCGGTAATTTTGAGTGTTGAAAGGCCACATGTGGAGCGCGCTGGACAATTTGGAGGCTACTGTTCTCCCACTGAAAGTGGAGGGAGTGGCCCATCGTACTGCAGGGTCACACTCCTCAGATGGACCATAAAGTCGAGCCCTAGGAGTACCGGAGCGCAAAGGTGCGGTAACACAAGGAGCCTGAAGTTCTCGTAGACTGTGCCCCGCACCGTTAGGGTTACCACACAGCTCCCAAGAACGAGGACAGATCGGGACCTCAACGCCATGGAGATTGTCTGCCTGACAGTTTGCACACGGAGAGCGCACCGCTTTACTGTATCCGGATGGATGAAGCTCTCCGTGCTGCCGCTGTCAAACAGGCAATGCGCCAGGTGCCCATTTACCTCTATGTCCATCATGGACTTGTCGAGTCTGTGAGGCTTGGCCTGGTCCAGGATGATTGACGCCACTGTTGGATCCCAAGCGTAACTGCAGGCAGCTGAGATAGCCGACAACGAGGATCCCTGCTGGTCTTCTGCGGCCGGTGTCGACCAAAGTGGCTGCGCCCATGAATCGCACACGGTCGAGGATGTTGAAAATGGCGGCACCCGCAGGTCACACGTGGCTTGCGTCGTCATCATAGGAAATGGCGGCGCCCGTGGATCGCACGTGGCTGAAGACATCGACGAGGCCGGAGACGAGGAGATGGATCCTGGGGAGTCGCACGCAGCACTGCTGGGCTTGGAAGGGGTCTTTGCTCGGCACACCTTTGCATAGTGCCCTTTCTTTCCACAGGCGGAGCAAAACACCGTCCTGGCCGGACATCTTTGGCGAGGATGCTTCGCCAAACCGCAGTAATAGCACCGTGGGCCTCCAGGAGCTGCCGCAGCCATCAGGTCTGAAGTTGGGAGCATCATCGCGCAGTTCCGAGGAGCCGCCGAGTACAGCTGAGGCGGCGGCTGTGCTTGCCACGCTGTTCCCACGTGGTCGGTGGGGTAGGTTTCGAGACTTCTGGAGGCCGTTTCCATTGCGTCGGCCAATTCTACCGTCTTAGCCAGATCCAGGTTACCCTGCTCTAGCAGCCGCAGGCGAATATAGGATGAGCCGATTCCCGCCACGAACGCGTCGGAAATAAGGTCGTTGGTGTATTGAGTAGCCGACACCTCCTTGCAGTTGCAGGCTCTGGCTAGCTGTTGAAGTTCGCGCAGGTACTGTCCCGTAGTTTCGCCGGGCTGCCGCCGTCGAGTGGCTAATAGGTGACGAGCATGAATTTCGTTCGGCTGTTTATTATACAGCTTCTTGAGTAATTCGATGGCATCTTTATAATTTTGGGAATCGCGAATTGTTGCATACACAGTGTCGCTCACCCTGGCGTGGAGGACCTGCAATCTGTCGGCGTCGGACTGGACTGCTGTCGAGGCCTCAACGTAATCCTCGAAGCACTTCAACCAATGGTCAAAAGTGTTCGACGCCCCAGCGGCACGCGGATCCAAGGTTAGCTGATCGGGCTTTAGCATCTGCTCCATTTTTTTTTTGTTCGAACAAAATTTTCAGTATTTTGTCGTGAATAAAATTGATGCGCGATTGATTCACACGGGAGGCTAGGACGTACCCGGGAATAAAGGCTTTTATTCACGACAAAATAGGAGCACACTACTTAACAATATTATCCCAGACTAAAGGCTACTAGGAAGTAGCAGTGACCTTTATGCTCCTGTAAGAAGGCGGAGCCGAACGGAGTGTACCACATAAACAATAATAACAGGTGGAACACCCAAACCCTAACCCCAACAGTAACAAGAGTAACATATGTACAAGTACCCATAGTGGTAACCATCTATGGTTCACCACAGACACTAATAAATAAACTAAAAGAAAGTCCTCACAGAGACATCATTGAAATGGCCTAGTGGGATTATCGCTAGACTATTGAACCAGAAATTCAGCTAATGCTCTGGAGACCCAGGTTCGAATCCCACCATGACAGATGGTGGAACTTGAATTCAATTTAAAAAAATCTGGAATTAAGAATCTACTTATGACCATGAAACCATTGTCGATAGTTGGAAAAACCCATCTGGTTCACTAATGTCCTTTAGGGAAGGAAATCTGCCGCCCTTACCTGGTCTGGCATACATGTGACTCCAGTGCCACAGTAATGTGGTTGACTCTCAATTGCCCATGCTGGGGCCTTCCACCCAGGAGACTCCAGATGTCCCGAGACCTTACGATTCCCCCCTTCCTCACACCGGGGCATCTCAGGGCCAACTGGATAAACAGGGTGGCACAGAAATATCAGTGTCATCTGCAAGTTGTCTGGGGCCCTCCATGTCTCAGCCTCCCATGGGATGACCGCTAAGGGCATCAAGAGGCAACGGGGTGGGGATCACAGTTGGGCGCTTTCACCTCCGATGTGCATCCTGCTCTCCCACCTCATAGCCATCAGCGGCAGCCCCTTTCCCTCCTTCCTGAGGACCTGCCACTGGCTGCTCCTGGAATGGCCTACCTACGCCCTCCATCTCTTGAGCCACCTTCTCCTCCTCCTCTGTTAACCAGAGCACCCCTGCTTGGAGCACCAGCTGCCTGAAGTGATGAACCCTCAAGCAGCACATGGTGCACTTCCGCACACCCCCCCACGCCTCTCTAAATCCCCAGCAGTCAGTCCAGTCCCTCACCATACCCCACAGCCAGAACAATGGAACAGCCCAGTGGCTGCAGACAGCATCCTGACCAGCACTCAGTAAAGGAACCCAACCCACCCCACAGAAACTACATGGAACATCCCTGGGCCTGGCGACAGCACTTCCAGCTCTCCAGGAACCTTCCCACAGCAAGCAGAATTTTTTCTGGCCCTGTCTCCAACCTATCCCGTGTTCCAGGGACTGCAGCTCCATTAAACTTACCTCCTTACTCCTGTTCAACATTGCCACGCCAAGTCCTGACTTTTATACAACTGTCGTAATCAACGCCAGCTTGATCTCACGCCGGAGAGGGGCCAGACGCTAGCCGGGGCGGAAATTCAAGTCACGCAACCACTAATTAGATGTTAAGGTATATAAACGCATGCTAATGTCTGTTACGCTGATTTTCAGCATGATTCTGTAGACACCAACGAACTTAGGCTGGGAGACGTGCGTAGGCCCAGATGTCCAACGCGAATCGGCCACCGCTTGAGTGTCCTGGACCACTGCGCTAAAAAATCAGTGCAGTGGGATGGGGGAATCATCCCCATGCAGTTTAGGTAGATGAGCCATGCTAAATTGCCCCTTAGTGTCCAAGGATGTGTAGGTTATATGGATTGGTCATGGTAAATGCATGGGGTTACTAGGATGGGGTGGGAGGATTGAGTCTGCGTAAGATGCTCTTTCAGAGAGTCGATGCAGACCTGATGGACAGAATGGTCTCCTTCTGCACTGTAGGAATTATATGGTTCCATGGAGAACAATATCAGCAGTGTAGTCCTTAAGGCAAGAAGATCAAAGACCTTGCAAACATTGTCAAGGTCAGTAAATGTATCTTCTCATTACGATTATTAACTCTTCCATCATGTCACCCTGTTTTACGGCCTTGTAGCATCAAATACTTTATTCGGAACTAGCAAATGGGAATGCATATAATGGACTCGATTATCTAACCAGTTAAAATGTTTTATCATTAAAAGAAATACACAAGTCCATCGACCCCTGAAAATAAATAAGACTGGTTTACATTTCAGATATCTCCTGCATTGTCTACCAATATCCCTTTTCAGATATTAATAGACCTGTTGCATTTAAGCAACTATTCTGGCTTTATTCTGGAATTCAATGTTGGCGACTTTTCTCGGCAGAATATTTGCAGGAGACACATGCAGCCAGTCCAAAGATGTGTGGGTTAGGTTGATTGGCCATGCTAAAATTGCCCTTAGTGTCCGTAGGTTAGAGGGAGTAGTGGGTAAATATGTAGGGATATGGTGGTAGGGCCTGGGTGGGATTGTGGTCGGTGCAGACTCGATGGGCCGAATGGCCTCTTTCTGTGCTGTAGGGTTTCTAAGATTCTAAGATGTGAAAGCAGCAGCCCTCCTTTTGCAGTGCTTCTGCCACCCATCAAATCACTAGGGCAGAATTGTCACGTGGATTCAAGTGGTTTGAGTTTGCCATTCAGCCGTTCTGGATTTGAGAGACCATCATGTATCTTTCAATGAGACTGCAAGATAAATGATGCTTGAGTAAAATGACCATCAGAAGTTCCAAATTTAGGCACTCTGGTTACAATGCGAGGTGTTTGCTGAAAGCGCAACACGACTTTTGGAATAAACTTGGAAAAAATGTATTTTATCAAATCACGTGGCTTAATCAGGCCCATCTCCCTCCAGTTACCATTTTCTCTTCCAAATTCTTACATGCCGTGGAATAGAAACATAGAAACATAAAAAATAGAATAACAAGTAGCCTTCCAGTCCTGCTCCTCCATTCATTATGATCATGGCTGATCATCAAATTCAATATCCTGATACCCCCAACATCCCCCCCCATATTCCATGATCCCTTTAGCCCCAAGAGCTGTATCTAATTTCTTCTTGAAATCACGGAACATTTTGGCCTCAGCTGGTTTCTGTGGGAGTGAATTCCACACGTTCAGCGCTCTCTGGGTAAATCGACTGCAGTCCCTGTGTGCTTTATCAGAATTCATACTCTGTCACTGAGAATGTAGCAAATAAGTTACCTCCAATTGTGAATTGCTTGAAATGTCATCAATCTCATAAAATCTTCGGAAACTGTTAATCACTGGGAAAAGCACATCTGTGTTGCGCGGAGTGAAATGCTCCCTTAATTTTAATTTACTGCTGCTCCAAAATCCCTTACAGATTTACAGCTCGTGTGCCAAATGGGCCAAGTGCCCTTCCTCTGGTCTTATTATCCCAAGTGCAAGTTTACAATAAAAGGGATAAACAAAACTTTGCACCTCTTTTATCCAGAAATCTTAGGTATGTCGAAAGCCATACATGTGCTTTAATATCTCTAATAATGAAGTATCAAGAACTCAGTAATTTTCATTTGCCTCATTCTCCATAAGTCCCCTATTAAGCCTGTAAAATGCATGTTGGCACAGCTTCCTCTTCCAGCTATCATGCCCTAAGCGGATGCTGGAAACCATGGACTTCCACTGGACTGACCCAGGATTATGCTGGACAAGGTACTGCAGGGTTTTGCCATTACCTTCTACAGTATGGCTGACCAGGAAACTCTCCCGCTCTTAGAACCTGCCATACTGGAAGGATTTATAGGCTGATAATCAACCTGTTTGGCCATGTTATGAATGCACGTTCAGTGGCCATCAAGACCTGAAGTGAGAATTGAACCCTGAGTTTCTAGCTCAGAGTTGGGGGACACAACCACTGTGCCACAAGAGCCTAGATTCTTCAAATGTGCACATTTCTGGAGTTCAAACAAGGATATAATCCCCAACCATTGAATGATACTTCCCTCAGTTGAAGATTAAGAGCTTCAGTAGCAGCTTTATTATCATAAGTTGCTGAATCAAAATCCTCAATTTAAGTATCAAAGAAGACCAGAAGATCCATTGGTGCATGTAAGATTTCTACATTACTAGGATACCCTTCTTCTGTATGCCAACTACACTGACAGTCAGAAATGCAGCGTTCATGCTTTCCAGTTTCATGTGGACAGCCCCAAGATGAGTCGGTGGTTCATGTCACCTACCTTCTCACCTGGAGCAGCTTAACATCAGCCTAACACTTTATCATTTAACCACCTGAGAAAGGGTTCTGGCCACCTCTTCCCAGCAAACTGTTCATTCAGGTCATCTTTCTGTGGAACACCTGATGTCAGCTGCTCCATTGATACTATGGGCCAGTAGATTGGGCCTCAGTGCATATCATGCTCTCTTCAAATCCTGGAGATGTTCTTGCAAGTGAAATTTTTACTTACACAAAACCAAATCCCTTGCACATAGTTGAAATTGGGCCCGACATGTTTGTTGCGGAACAATAAAATGGCTTGGAGGGCCGAAGGGCCTATTCCTATGCTGTACTTTTCTTTGTTGTTCTTTGTTCTAATAGGCATCTGGCTATTGGATTTAGTTCAACACAAATAATTTTTGGAACATATTAGGCAACGCAAAAAGTATTTTTGATCTTTTTCTCATTGAGAACCATTGCACAGGAGCACAGGTCCTGTATCCTGCTTGATGCACGGTGGCACAGTGGTTAGCACTGCTGCCTCACAGCGCCAGGGACCCAGGTACAATTCCTGGCTTGGGTTACTGTCTGTGCAGAGTTTGCATGTCTGTGTGGGTTTCCTTTGGGTGCTCCGGTTTCCTCCCACAGTCCAAATGATGTGCTGTTCAGGTGCATTGACCATACTAAATTCTCCCTCAGTGTACCTGAACAGGTGCCAAAGTGTGGCGACGAGGGGATTTTTACAGTAACTTCATTGCAGTGTTAATGTAAGCCTACTTGTGACAATAAGTAATACACTTTAAACTTTAGGTATAAATATTTTGCATGTTAAATTTGTACCAAATATGATGTCAATAAATGTTCTTCTTCAGAGATTAAATTAATTGCCCTGCATGCCACTGCAACCCATATTTTCCTATTAAGCAATTATCAGTTGTTTGTCTGTATCTCATCTTGATGTCAAAATAGCACATAGGGAGGCACAGTGGTTAGCTCTGCTGCCTCATAGTGCCAGGGACCCGGGTTTGATTGCTGGCTTGGGTTACTGTCTGTGCGGAGTCTGCACGTTCTCCCCGTGTCTGCGTGGGTTTCCTCCGGGTGCTCCGGTTTCCTCTCACAGTCTGTAAGATGTGCTGGTTAGGTGCATTGGCCATGCTAAATTCTCCCTCAGTGTACCCGAACAGGCGCCGGAATGTGGCAACGAGGGGATTTTCACAGTAACTTCATTGCAGTGTTAATGTAAACCTACTTGTGACACTAATAAATAAGCTTAAAATTAAACTTAGTTTGAAAAAGTACAAACAAATGCCTAGCTCTGCCCTTCTCCATCACATGGGTTCACCTTTTGTAGTTTCCTGGGTTTTGTCACGTCTCCAGACTTGGTGCCGCAGATCCTTTTCTCTCTGATTCTCTATTTCTGGATTCTTCTTTTACAGTTATCTGACCCTGTTCTGCACTTGATACCACAGTTGCTCTGACTGCAGTTACAATACTACAGTATGCTAATTCAAAGAGATTTAAGTAAAAAATGACTGAAGTTAAAGTCAAGATGCATTTTTTGTGATCTACGTGGAATGATATTGTTGAGATTGGAAGTTAGTGCATCAAATTTCCCCTTAAAGTGGGTTTTTAGTGAATCTCGGATCGCCATTTCCATTACAGAACAGCCAGGTACGCAGGAAGACAGATACTGTCATAATATAACATCGCTGTTTTCCACCCAAAATGTAGGATGTACATAGATATGTTGTATCTAATTATTTCAGTAAAATACCAGTTATTTAAAATTATAAAAATCTGCAATGATATGTAGACAGCAAATACTTAAATGGTAAATTCTTTCAAGCCTCATCAATGATTCTTAAATGGAGATCAAGTGGCACATTGGTAGCATCCTTGCCTCTGAGCCAGATTCTGAAAATCTCTGTCCTCACTTGCCGCTGGGATTCCCCAGTGCTGCTGAAAGTGAATGGAGTTTTAGCCGGAATGCCAAACTCTCGGTTCTCACTTGCAGATCAGAGAATGCGCCCAGAAGCTCCAGGTTCAAGTCCCACCCAAGGACTTGATGGCCAAGGAAAGTGTATTCGCAACGTGGCCAACCAGTCGAATATCAAACTGCTAAATCCTTTGAACATGTCAATGGCAGGTGATAAGAGCTGGAAAGACAGCTATGGTTGATGCAGAATGTGGCCCCTCAAGCTATAAGCCTCTGGCGACAGGCTAGCAACTTGCTCCAGGAAAGAAATTGACATGGGAACAGATGAAAATCTGCCTTGTGTGCCACTAGGAGTGGGAAGTGAAACAACAATGATTCTTAAAACCCAAGTTGCCAAAACTATTGCTTTGAGATGGTGCTGTTTGAGATTTGATGTACAAATGCATAATGGGGCTCATTTTGACTTTGTATAATAATGAATGTAAATTGAGTGATAAGAAGTCGTCAACCAACATGACATTTGTTCCAGATTTTGTGTTTCATTGTAGTCAATTTCACCAATTTTATACCATCACACAAAGTCAAAATTACACCCTATATGTTTACATGAAATTCTTCAGTTTTAGTGAAAATGTGAATCCATTTAACATAAGCAGATTAGTATATCTAATATAATGATGAACAAAGGAATTTTTGTAAGCATTAGTACACAAATATTCAAAGAGATTAACTTCAGAGCAGTGCATGACTTAAAACAAAATCATGCACTTGAATAAATCATAATTTAAGGCTTTTTTAATTCGGACAAATTCTGCATAAATTTATTTTTGGAGTGAAATGACATTTAAAATATGTATTAAAATTAACTGTTCAGCGTAGGTTGCTTATAAAATAAGAGGAGACAGAAGCCAATAGCCCATAGTACAACAAAAGTGAAACAGATGGTTGACTCCCAGGAAAGAAATACTAATGAAAACACATGCAGATTCATTTGGACACCTTTTGTCAATATTTTCGATTCTGATACCTCCCATCTGTTACAGTCAATCCGCATTTCAATTCTGTTCAGAACCAACAGTGTAAAGTGCACCATAAGCCCAATCTCTTTTTTAAGACTTTCTGATCTTTCATCTTAATCACTGTCACAGTCACAGAGTAAACAATGATTCTTGGCACTCCGCATGAAATATTTTGAAAGAGTTTACAAGTTAGTAGATTTTGTTTTAAACTTAGCTGTGTTTGACCTTTAATGACAACTGGGATGACGTCTCAGGCACCATATTTAATGGATTACATTACAGTTTTGATATGGAAATCCAAATCATTTGCATTCATGTGCCAGAAATACTTCCCGTTTTCTTTGTTTATCTTTTCAGATTCTTAAGTCTCTACTTTTGTCCTTGGTACTCATTCCTGTGTTTACTGACTTCCTTCCAATTATGACCTTGACTGTACTTTCTTGATGTTACCGTTCTTGAAAGCTCCCTTTGTTTTTTCACAGTTCTTTTGCTCAGCCAGTTGCTTTTGCCTTTAATGCCAGGCTTCCTTTACATCAACACACAATTTTAGGTATTCTTTGCTTTGTATGCCGCTGGCTTTTGCGTCACAGCTTTTCTCCATTAGGTTTAGATATTCAACTCTCATCCGTGGCTCTTTTGCATTTTGTTGTCTCTAGGATAGTTCAACCAATGGAGTCAATCAGGCTGCTGACATCCCTTTGCTTTGTCCTGCTTGTGTTATTTTACTTGCAAATTCTATTGTGTTCCTTGCAATTAATTCCAGTTGTCTTTTTCCCTTGTCCTTTAGTTCATTGTCTCCAGCTTCCTCCTTTGATCTTGGACCATACCAGTTGATGGTCAGAACCACAATCAGTGCTATGCAAGGCTCTTGTTTGAAGAAGAACCAGAAAAGTTAAACAACAAAGATTGGAAGTTAAAAGAAGAAGCACTAGAACCTGAGGTAATGAAAGATGAGATAAGAAAAGCTATAAAGAGGGGAAAGACAAGGACAAGATCAGATACCAGTGGAAGCAGTAAGCAGAGGTGAAAAAGTTGTACAAAGGAGATTATTGATGTGATATGAACAACCGGTGAATGATCTTGCGAGCGAACTATATCTGAAATGGTCACAATGCCAGAGATAGCAGTCCAAAACATTGTACATTAAGTCTCAACGGTCATGCATCCAAAATACTCCTTCCCTTGATGTCATTGGGTTGTATGAATAGAAAAGTCATAATGTGGAGATGCCGGCGTTGGACTGGGGTAAGCACAGTAAGAAGTCTCACAACACCAGGTTAAAGTCCAACAGGTTTATTTGGTAGCAAATACCATAAGCTTTCGGAGCACCGCTCCTTCGTCAGATGGGGTGGATATCTGTTCTCCAACAGTGCACAGACATAGAAATCAAGTTACAGAATACTAATTAGAATGCAAATCTCTACAGCCAGCCAGGTCTTAAAGGTACAGATAATGTGGGTGGAGGGAGCATTCAACACAGGTTAAAGAGATGTGTATTGTCTCCAGACAGAACAGCTAGTGAGATTCTACAAGCCCAGGAGGCAAGCTGTGGGGGTTACTGATAATGTGACATAAATCCAACATCCCAGTTTAGGCCGTCCTCATGTGTGCGGAACTTGGCTATCAGTTTCTGCTCAGCGACTCTGCGCTGTCGTGTGTCGTGAAGGCCGCCTTGGAGAACGCTTACCTGAAGATCCAAGGCTGAATGCCTGTGACTGCTGAAGTGCTCCCCCACAGGAAGAGAACAGTTTTGCCTGGTGATTGTCGAGCGGCGTTCATTCATCCGTTGTCGTAGTGTCTGCATGGTTTCCCCAATGTACCATGCCTCGGGACATCCTTTCCTGCAACGTATCAGGTAGACAACGTTGGCTGAGTTGCAAGAGTAGGTACCATGTACCTGGTAGATGGTGTTCTCACGTGAGATGATGGCATCCGTGTCGATGATCCGGCACGTCTTGCAGAGGTTGCTGTGGCAGGGTTGTGTCGTGTCGTGGTCACTGTTCTCCTGAAGGCTGGGTAGTTTGCTGCGGACAATGGTCTGTTTGAGGTTGCGTGGTTGTTTGAAGGCAAGAAGTGGGGGTGTGGGGATGGCCTTGGCGAGATGTTCGTCTTCATCAATGACATGTTGAAGGCTCCGGAGGAGATGCCGTAGCTTCTCCGCTCCGGGGAAGTACTGGACGACGAAGGGTACTCTGTCCACCGTGTCCCGTGTTTGTCTTCTGAGGAGGTCGGTGCGGTTTTTCGCTGTGGCGCGTCGGAACTGTTGATCGATGAGTCGAGCGCCGTATCCTGTTCTTATGAGGGCATCTTTCAGCGTCTGGAGGTGTCTGTTGTGATCCTCCTCATCCGAGCAGATCCTGTGTATTCGGAGGGCTTGTCCGTAGGGGATGGCTTCTTTTATGTGTTTAGGGTGGAAGCTGGAGAAGTGGAGAATCATGACAACTGAACAACGAGGAACACTACAGACAGTTACCCACAGATCCGACCAAAGAACACATCCGTCAACTCAACACTCTGATCAAAACCTTTGATCTGGACATTCAGAGCACCCTCCGTGCTCTCATCCCATGTACTCCACGTGTTGGAGATCTCTACTGCCTCCCAAAAATACACAAGGCAAACACACCCGGCCGTCCCATCGTTTCAGGAAATGGAACCCTGTGCGAGAACCTCTCCGGCTATGTCGAGGGCATCTTGAAACCCATTGTACAAAGAACCCCCAGCTTTTGTCGCGACACTACAGACTTCCTACAGAAACTCAACACACATGGAGCAGTTGAACCAGGAGCACTCCTCGTCACAATGGATGTCTCGGCACTCTACACCAGCATCCCCCACGATGATGGCATTGCTGCAACGGCCTCAGTACTCAATGCCGTCAACTGCCAGTTTCCAGATGCAATTTTACAACTCATCCGCTTCATCCTGGACCACAATATCTTCACCTTCAACAACCAGTTCTTCATCCAGACACACGGAACAGCCATGGGGACAAAATTCACACCTCAATATGCCAACATCTTCATGCACAGGTTCGAACAAGACTTCTTCACCGCACAGGACCTTCAACCGATGCTATACACTAGATACATCGATGACATTTTCTTCCTTTGGAGTCATGGTGAGCAATCACTGAAACAACTATATGATGACATCAACAAGTTCCATCCCACCATCAGACTCACCATGGACTACTCTCCGGAATCGGTTGCATTCTTGGACACACGCATTTCCATTAAGGACGGTCACCTCAGCACCTCACTGTACCGCAAGCCCACGGATAAGCTCATGATGCTCCACTTCTCCAGCTTCCACCCTAAACACGTTAAAGAAGCCATCCCCTACGGACAAGCCCTCCGAATACACAGGATCTGCTCAGATGAGGAGGATCGCAACAGACACCTCCAGACGCTGAAAGATGCCCTCATAAGAACAGGATATGGCGCTCGACTCATCGATCAACAGTTCCGACGCGCCACAGCGAAAAACCGCACCGACCTCCTCAGAAGACAAACACGAGACACGGTGGACAGAGTACCCTTCGTCGTCCAGTACTTCCCCAGAGCGGAGAAGCTACGGCATCTCCTCCGGAGCCTTCAACATGTCATTGATGAAGACGAACATCTCGCCAAGGCCATCCCCACACCCCCACTCCTTGCCTTCAAACAATCACGCAACCTCAAACAGACCATTGTCCGCAGCAAACTACCCAGCCTTCAGGAGAACAGTGACCACGACACCACACAACCCTGCCACAGCAACCTCTGCAAGACGTGCCGGATCATCGACACGGATGCCATCATCTCACGTGAGAATACCATCTACCAGGTACATGGTACCTACTCTTGCAACTCGGCCAACGTTGTCTACTTGATACGCTGCAGGAAAGGATGTCCCGAGGCATGGTACATTGGGGAAACCATGCAGACGCTATGACAACGGATGAATGAACACCGCTCGACAATCACCAGGCAAAACTGTTCTCTTCCTGTGGGGGAGCACTTCAGCAGTCACGGGCATTCAGCCTTGGATCTTCAGGTAAGCGTTCTCCAAGGCGGCCTTCACGACACACGACAGCGCAGAGTCGCTGGGCAGAAACTGATAGCCAAGTTCCGCACACATGAGGACGGCCTAAACTGGGATGTTGGATTTATGTCACATTATCAGTAACCCCCACAGCTTGCCTCCTGGGCTTGTAGAATCTCACTAGCTGTTCTGTCTGGAGACAATACACATCTCTTTAACCTGTGTTGAATGCTCCCTCCACCCACATTATCTGTACCTTTAAGACCTGGCTGGCTGTAGAGATTTGCATTCTAATTAGTATTCTGTAACTTGATTTCTGTGTCTGTGCACTGTTGGAGAACAGATATCCACCCCATCTGACGAAGGAGCGGTGCTCCGAAAGCTTATGGTATTTGCCACCAAATAAACCTGTTGGACTTTAACCTGGTGTTGTGAGACTTCTTACTGTGAATAGAGAAGTGGCAGGACAGGAATTTGGCTTCATTCCTGGAAAAGGTACAACTGGCTTCCCGCTTGTGTTCAGGGGTGGCATAGCGGCACAGTGGTTAGCATTGCTGCCTCACAGCACCAGAAACCTGGTTTCGATTCCTGGCTTGGGTCACTGTCTGTGCACCGTCTGCACATTCTCTCCGTGTCTGCATGGGTTTCCTCTGAGTGCTCTGGTTTCCTCCCACACTCTAAAAGTCATGCTGGTTAAGTGCATTGGCCATGCTAAATTCTCCCTCAATATACCCGAACAGGCGCCGGAGTGTGGCAACTAGGGGGTTTTCACAATAACTTAATTGCTGTGTTAATGTGAGCCTACTTGTGACTAATAAATAAACTTTAAAAGAAATCTCATGAAGAAGTGTGAAAGTAAGCAGGAAGTGTCCTGTGGCTCATGTTCGCCAGAACCTTTGACACGGTCCAGCATGATCCTCCATGGAATACATCTTGAATGCCTGATACAAGAGCTATGTGGAATTGCTTCAGGAATTGTCATAGTTGGTGATGGGCATAGAAACCAATTCCAGTTTGTGAATGGGGCCAAGCAGAGATGTCTACTGTCATCAATATTGTTTAATGCTGTGGGAGAGAATATAATGAGGATGAATCCGGAAGATCTACCAGAGAGATATGGCTTGGGAAGTCATAGCATATAGAATCTCAGATATGCAGGTGACACCACACTAGCCAATCTTGAACACCAGTCCATCTGGTGCAGGTACACCTACAGAGTGATTACAAAGGGAGTCACAGATGTTTGACCCACTGACAGTGAAGGAAAATCACTAGAATTCCAAGTCAGGACACTCTCTGGCTTGGAGAGAAACTTTAACTTGGTGGCGTCTCCATGCGTCTGCTGCCCTTGTCCTTCTTGGTGGAAGAGGACATGAATTTCAAGGGTGCTGTTGAAGAAGCCTTGACAATTTGTCAATCTGGTGATGATCTTACCTTCTCGTCCTACTAGTTGATAGGCAGGGTGAGCTGGTAAGATCGCAAGATAGGCAAAAGAATTGCGTTCACGCCTGATTTCTCACCTATTGTAATCTTACTAGGGTTGGATTTCTGGCGAGATCAGCCTCGCACCCGGAAAGGGTGCAGAGCTGATGGGGGGGCACAAGGCTGATCTCAATATTTAAATCGAGATTTAAATATTACAAGTGAGCCCGAGAAACAACCGTCCGGGCACCCTTGCCTTAGTGGCCTCGCTGGTGAAAGTCCACAGTCAAGAGTGCCGTAAGTTCCATCCAAGACCGGAATTGAACCCGGGTCACTAGCGCTGTGAGGCAGCAGTGCAAACCACTGTGCCACATTCCCATTTTGCTCCTAGTTAAAGTCAATTAACTCAGCAAGTGCCTAGTAGGTGAAGTTGAGCTTTTCTGTCTTTGCATACCGGGCTAATATCCATTGGGGGAACATTTGTCCAAAGGGGGTGAAGCACCCACATCTCCAGCACAACCTTTGTGGCAAGGACATTTGTTCGGGAAAGGAAAAATCCTAGTAGGTTAGAGAAGATTTTAATCTATTAGACATTTAAGACACTGACAGAACTATCAGCATTGAGTTAAATGACTCTAAATCAGACTTATAAGCTAACAAGAGAATAGTTTACACACATGTGAATGCAGTAAGAGATTTAAAATGAGTGATAATGATTTAAACACATATTTTGATATTTTAAATATATGTAGTTTTATAAAGTGATCATGCACTTTGGCCAAGAGCAAGTTGCCACAAGGCTTGATGATATGGGAACTTTCAGACAGAACCACATTCTTAGGGAACAATGAAACCTTAGAATGTGCAGTTTCTTATCAAAGGGAATTGTTAACAGTAATGTTCTCAAGACTGCTTATGAATAGAATTATTCACTATCCAGATAAGATGGATGCTTGCCCGCACGTGGGATCATGTGTTCATCTGGTTTGGCAATGACCTGGGGAGTAACTTATGCGAATGTTAATTTTGAACTTGGTGGCCAAGCATCTTGTTTCTAAGTGATACAGGAGGTTGAGCTAGCCGAAAGGGAAGGATACGTCCGGATTCTACCCACTAATAAAATACCATTATCCCAGAGGGCTGGGTGCAATTGGCTAAGGTAAATGACATGTGTTATTAATGACTAATGTATACTGAAGATGATTGATTCAAAGTTAATGAAAGGTGGGAGAATTTGATAAGAAAAATGTATAATTGATCTCTCTTGAACTATATACGTCGGAGTTCATCAGAGAGGTCAGGCTGATCTATATCTGGAGAAGTCAAGAACTCTTTGGTGACTTCTCCCTGTGATCGCTGGTCAAATAAAAGATACGAATTTAAACTGGGACCCTGGCTTTTGTGAGTCTTTGTATTGACTGAAGTTTCGGAGAAACCCGGCCACCTCACAAACCCCACTAGTAACACCCGATTCAAGCTTCTGAATAGGGCGTTGGTGTGCCATATGCACCTGCATCTGGTGCTAGCAGTGGGGTGATCCCCAACATCTCTGCTCACAACCTTTGCATTGTATCTCATAGGCAAAGAGTTGCCTGTTCACATAAAAAGACATTTGACTACAGTAAGGCTCCAGTGGATGAACTGGAGTGTGTAAAGCAGTGACAGAATTGAGTTGCTTCATGTCTCCCTAGGCATGGAAGAGGAGAGGATGAGAACTAGTTTATATGCTTTAGTGCAAAACCACATATTCATATCCAGTGAGCTATGAAAAGGGCAAGATTAGCAATTATAATGCCATTAACGCAGTGTACACAGCATCTTCAAAAACTATATTCTGTCACCATTCAAATACACATTTATGGCTCTTTTCTGGGAATTAGAAGAAAATCAGAATGTAACATTAACACAATGTCAAGTCAGCCTTGCATCAATTTTATTCATTCCAAGATTTTGAAAGTTTCAGATCTTGATACCATTTCATTGAAACTGATCCAATATTAAGCTCAATGAATGCCAGACCTGTGCTACACTGGAAGTGGATGATTTCTTTTCTTATTACAACATCAACATCATTTGCTTCAGAAGATAAGCTTGGAAATGTCACTATGCCTCTTCTAGGTCGGGTACAGTCATTTACAAATAATTAAAAATATACGCTAATTAAACCTTTGACATGCGAATGTGGTTTGAATAAGAAATTTTATTTGTATGGAATTTTTAAAAATGTCAGACCTCAACTTTTTTTTATACTAATCCTGAGATTAGGGCAAATGGAGGCACAGTCTAAATCTGTTTCTCACTGAATATTGAAAACCAGACTCCATCTTGCATCCTACCCTCATCAAATGTAGCCCTGAAACCATCCAGAGAATTTGTTCCAAGGATAATTACTGGTAAAAATTTGCATACTAATTAAACTGGAATGTAATTATAAACATGCACTGTCACCACCAACCGCCCCCCTCCCCCCAACCCCCCCTCCCCCCAACCCCCCCAACCCGTCCAACAATTTCCTATAAAGACAATAACTAAATGGGCATTAAGCACATCACAATTAGACCACAGACCTCAGGAGTAAAGCACCCAGATGATATCAATGACCTAAAACTACTGTACTGTAATAACAATGGATAAAAAGGTAGTGCCAGATTAATTTCTTTATTTAAAAGTTTCACGGTTCATTCAGATTTAATTATTGAACTGGCACGTCAGCTTTTAATCACTCTTTTGTAAGGGGTAGAAAGGTCATATAGGACACAACAGCAGAGAAAATAGTGTTTCTAAATTTCACTGAGAACCTTTTAATAACTAACCCTGTTGGCAAATGCTACCATTTATCAAGTGATTTATTTTAAGCACAAATGAGTATAATTTTATTAGAACTATGTTATCTTTGTGCCATCATTTAATTAAAATAGCCTGCATCTTAAACAAGATGATAGATATTTTAATTGGAAAACCATATCCTACATCTGTGATTTAATTGAGCACCGTGGTAATGTCAGATGGTTGTATTCAGGGTGCACATAAACAGTAACATTTTATTAACTTAAGATTATATGATAGAGAATGTTGATACTCGCAAATCATGCATATAAAGTAGCATTATTTTGTCACATGTAAGTACTTTTAAAACCAGCAGCTGGAACGTTAACAGACATATTGCAAAGAACGATGCGTAATTACCAGTGCTATTCAGTGGGAAAACATTTGCTAAGGCATCGAACAGCATTTGTCATTAATTAGCTTGCCCTTAACATGCTTAGGTTTTTAAATCCTTTTTGTGACAAGTTGCTGGAAGTCAGAGCATGATTTTCTGGAACCTGACTGAAAAGGACAAGCAAATGGGACCAATCAAATCGAAGGACTGTGAAGCTAAGGGTGCTCATCTGAGATGGAAGAGTCAACCCGAGTGGCGGAATTCAACAGTGAATCAGTTACAGAAATAAATTAAATGAGGGAATCAAAGATTGGATTAGGAGAGAGCAAAAAGAGAGGAGAGGAAAAGTGAAACACAAATTGAAGTTTTATGGAGGAAGAAATCTGCCATTTCTAATGGCGTTGCACAGACTTACCACAATTCACCAGGACAGGGAGTGCCATAGGCAACAACTTGTCCCATTTACCCAAACCCTTTTCTCTTTTCCATTAACCACTCCTCTATCCATGTTAATGCTTTAACTCTAGCTCCATGACCGCTTATTTTATGCACTAACCTATTGTGTGGCATCTTACTGAATGAATGCCTTTTGGAAATTCAAGTATTTTCCATATACTGAATCCTCTTTATCTTCCCTAATGACAATATATGATCTGGATTTTCAGGCCATGCTCCCCCCAAGGCCAGAAAATCCCACCTGAGGTCAATGGACTTTTGCATGGTCCGCCCCGCTCTCTATCATTCCTGTGGCAGACAGAATGGGAAAATTCCACCCAGAGAGTTTTTGTCAACATTTTACCCCAGACAACTCTCTAAAGTCAAATTAACTGAATATTTATCAAATTTCTAATTGTGGAATCTTGCTGCAAGCAAATCTGTGATTTTAAAATATTCATTTATGGGATGTGGTTGTCACTGGCTATGCCAGCATTCCATCCCCAACTGTCCTTGAGAAACAAGAGAAATAGAAGCAAGAGAAGGACATTCAGCCCTTTGAGCCTGTACCAACATTCATTATCATCATGGCTGATCATCAAATTCAATATCCTGATACTCCCCTCCTCCCATATCCCTTGATTCCTTTAGCTCCAAGAACTATATCTAATTCCTTCTTGAAATCACACAATGTTTTGGCCTCAACTGCTTTCTGTGGTCGTGAATTCCACAGATTCACCACTCTCTGGGTGAAGACATTTCTCTTCATCTCAGTCCTAAAAGGTTTACCCCTCATCCTCATACTATGACCCCTAATTCTGGTCTTCTCCCACCATCGGGAACATTCCTTCCGAATCTATCGTGTCTGTTCCAAAACTCGGGCTTCCAGGAGCTGCAGCTGGAGACATTCCCTGCACACATGGTAGCCCTGAGAACTGGAAACATTCCTGGTCTCCCATATGGAGCAAGAAGAGCAAATCACAGCTTGGCTCTCCTGCCATGTCTTACCCTTTTAAGTTAAACTAATCCTTTTAATATCAAACAGTGTCAACTAGAGGCCTTCTTGTCCGCTCTTTGTTATTATAGAATATATTTCTTACAAACAGTGGATCACTGAATGTTATCTTAATAATTATAACCAATAGTAGTAGTAAGTACCTCCCCAACAGTATTCACCCAAACAGTTGTTTAGATTTCCTCAGGAGATGTGACTTTGCACTCCGCTCTTTCTTACAGTCTTTTAGCCACTTGGTTCTGCTCTGAGATTCACTTTTTCTTTACTCCTTTATCCTCCTAGCTCTTATCTTGTTTAGTTATTTAAGTTGCAACTATTAAAAGATTATCAGTTAATATCAGCTACTCACTAACCAGTCAGCTTAGCGCTCTGCTGTGACATCACTCTTGGATTATTCAAAATGAGTGCGCTGTTTGGCAGCTGTCACTTGCAGGGCCCCGAGCCTCATGCTCTCTTTACCCTCCACTCCCAGAGAGTGTCCCTCACAGAGCCCCGAGCCTCACGCTCCCTCTATCCTCCACTCCCAGAGAGTGTCCCTCGCAGGGCCCCAAGCCTCACGCTCCCTTTACACTCCACTCCCAGAGAGTATCCCTCACAGGGGCCCGAGCCTCACTCTCCCTCTATCCTCCAGAGAGTGTCTCTTGCAGGTCCGATGCTCTCTTTTCTCCAAGGGCCCTGAGCCTATCGCTCCCTCTATCCTCCACTCCCAGAGAGTGTCCCTCGTAGGTCCCCGAGCCTCACGCTCCCTTTACCCTCCACTCCCAGAGAGTGTCCCTCACAGGGCCCCAAGCCTCACGCTCCCTCTATCCTCCACTCCCAGAGAGTGTCTCTCGCAGGTCCGATGCTCTCTGTTCTCCGAGGGCCCTGAGCCTCACACTTCCTTCATCCTCCACCCCCAGAGAGTGTCCCTCTCAGGGCCCCGATCCTCACTCTCCCACTATCCTCCACTCCCAGAGAGTGTCCTTCGCAGTTCCGATGCTCTCTGCTCTCCGAGGGCCCTGAGCCTCACACTTCCTTTATTTTCTGCTCCCAGAAGCATGTCCCTTGCAGGTCTGGTGCTCTCCATCCCCGAGGGCCCCGAGCCTCATGCCCCCTTTATCCCTCGCTCCCAGAAGAATATCCCTCCCAAGTCCATTGCTCACTGTTCCCTGAAGGTAAGTGAGAGCCCCGAGCCTCACTCTCCAGTTATCTGCCGCTCCTAGAAGAATATCCCTCGCAGGTCCGCTGCTCTCCACTCCCTGAAGGTAAGTGAAGGTGATGGTGAGCTGCCTTCTTGAACTGCTGCAGTCCTTGAGTTGTAGGTACACCCACAGTGCTGTTAGAGATGGAATTACAGGATTTTGAACAAGCAAAAGTGAAGGAACAGCAATATATTTCCAAGTCAGGATGGTGAGTGACTTGGAAGGAAACCTCCAGGTGGTATTGTTTCTAATTATGTGTTGCTCTTGTCCTTCTAGATGGTGGTGGTTGAGGGTTTGGAAGGAACTGCCTAATGAACCTTGGTGAGTTCCTGCAGTGTATCTTATAGATGGTACGCAAGGCTGCCACTGTTTGTTGATGATGGAAGGAATGAATGTTTGTGGAAGGGGTTAGCAATCAAACAGGCTGCTTTGTTCTGGATGGTGTTGAAATTCCTGATTGTTGTTGGAGTTGAACTCATCCAGGCAGGTGAAGATTCTTCCATCACACTCCCGACTTGTGCCTTGTAGATTGTGGAAAGGCTTTGAGGAGCCTGAAGGTGAATTGCTAGCCACAGGATTCCTAGCTTTGACCTGCTATTGTAGCCACAGTATTTATATTGCCAGTCCAGTTTAGTTTCTGGCCAATGGTAACCCCCAGGATGTTGATAGTGGGGGGGGGGGTAAAGCAATAGTGATGCCATTGCATGTCAAGGGGTGATGGTTAGATCATTTCTTGTTGGAGATGATCATTGTCTGGCACCTGAGTGGCATACATGTTACTTGCCACTTGTCAGCCCAAGCCTGGAAATTGTCCTGGTCTTGTTGCATTTGGACATGGACTACTTCAGTATCTGAGGAGTAGTGAATGATACTGAACATTGTGCAATCATCAGCAAACATCCCCACTTCTGACTTGTTGATGGAAGGAAGGACATTGATGAAGCAGTTGAAGATGTTTGGGTCTAGGACACTACCCTGAGCTACACCTGTGGTGATGTCCTGGAGCTGAGGCGATTGATCTCCAATCACCATAATCATCTTCCTTTGTGCCAGGTATGACTCCAAACAGTGGAGGATTTTTCCACTGATTCCCATTGACTCGAGTTTTGCTAGGGCACCTTGATGCAATACTCGGTCAAATACTGCCTTATTGTCAATGATAGTCACTTTCACCTCGCCTTTGGCATTCAGCTCTTTTATCCATGTTTGAACCAGGACTGTAATGAGGTCAAGAGCTAAGTGACCCCGGCGGAACCCAAACTGAGTGTCCGTGAGCAGGCTATTGCTGAGTAAGTGCCGCTTGATAATGCTGTTGATGGCCCTTTCCATCATTTTACTGATGATCGAGAGTAGACTGATGGGACAGTAATTGCCCATGTTTTTGTCTTGTTTTTTGCGTACAGGACAGACCTGGGCAATTTTCCACATTGCCAGGTGGATGCCAGTGTTGTACAGGAACAGCTTGGCTAGGGGCATGACTGGTTCTGGAGCACAAGTCTTCAGTATTATTGCTGGAATATTGCCAGATTTGCAGTATCCAGTACCTTCAGCCATTTCTTGATGTCATATGGAGTGAATCTAATTGGCTGAAGACTGACATCGGTGATGCTGACTCCGGAAGAGGCCGAGTTAGATCATCCACTCGGCATTTCTGGCTGAAGATTGTTGCAAACGCTTCAGCCTTTTCCTTTGCACTGATGTGCTGGGTTCCTTTATCATTCAGGATGGGGATATTTGTGGAACCTCCTCCTCCAGTGAGTTGTTCAATTGTCCAACACCATTTATGGCTGGATATGGTAGGACTGCTGAGCTTAGATCTAGAAGACTTTTGATCAGGTTGTGCACAAAAGATTATCAGTAAAAGTGAGAGTGCATGAAATTGGAGGTACCCTTAGGATAGGGGTTAAAAATTATTTGGAAGGAAAGAGACAAAGGGCGGATTTTCCTGTCCCGCCAACCACCGGAACCATAGCGGGCGGGACACAGACCATTGAAAGGTCTGTTGACTTTGGGCAGAATTTTCCAGCTCCGGGGCAAATGCAGATGGAAAATCCCACCCAGAAAGTAAAAACAAAGGGAATGTAAAAGAGAAAACTCTGTAAAAACGCGACAGGCCAGAAAACATCTGTAAAGAAAGGGTTCAGAGTTAATGTTTCATTTCAATGGCCTTTCATCAACTCCAGTGATGTACTAAATAGCTGAGTGCACTAAGCATCATAATCTACATTTGATTTACACAGGAAGCACAGATTCAGATCTGTAATCATTCAAATATTTCTGATAAAATCAAGATGCATTATCACTTCATATCAGAGAATTATCACTGTGGCCTTTAGTCATGATTTAGTAAGTAAATAATACAAATTAAATGCTCCTTTTCCAGCACCCAGAACAATCAGTAAATCTCGCACTTTTAAGTTAATTAGATTTCTCTTTCGAGAAATGAAATATATGTGTGCAGTTCAGAGAATTATCTATCTTAGAAAAGAAGGTGATCATTATTCTTAGACTTTTTATCAATTAGGAGTAGATACTTATCAAAGCTATCATGCAGGGTACGTTAGATTAGTTTGCACTATGGCCTACTGCTAGAGTATAATTTTTCTGCTTCCGTTTCTAAAAGTGACTTCCAACAGTAGTTGTTGATTTTGACTTATATGAGGAGCTGATGCCAGGTCACATTGATAAGGCCTTAAGTCATATCATGGCAACATTTCATATTCATACTGAAAACTCATTTTTTCACATTAGGAAGCGCAAGTTCATCGTAACATTTCTGCCTCAGGCAACATGAGGAGGTGGAGAACAGCAAATTGAGGGCTTCCTGATTGATGAGTTTCATTGCACAAGTAAACAGCAACTAAACACGTTTACACAGCCACCATCATACACATTTTTAGTTCCTTTAATAGCTTCCATATATTCAAAGGTATGAATATTCTAGTGCCTAAATCAACAGTTGTCACGCCCGGAGCAGACAGAGGTTGCCCAAAACTCCGATCCCTGTCACGACAATAAATCAAGTTTAAAGCCAAACATATGGCTTAACAACCTGCAAGATGTAACCTTTACTTGAAAAAATGTTATTCCTGGCTGTGGCGGGTTTTTTTTCGTTTTGTAATACAGGATGTGGCTGGTGGGTGGTTTCATACATCATGTAGGTTTTGGTAAGCAGGAATCAATCATTGTAATATACGTGTGAAGAGGAACAGTGAAATAGTCACAGACCAGTTAGAGAGGGAAATTAAAACCATCGTAAACCACATGAAAGAAAACTGCGCAGCTATAGAAATATGTTGCGATATAAATCTATTACAAGTGAGCGGCAGCTTTCTTTTAGTGTTACTGTGTTTGCATAGTCAACAGCCACAGTTAATAAAATCTGTTTTTGTACCTGCTCCAAAACATTACCCAGCATGAAAATGAAATGATAATTCTTGCAAATTGATGTATATGGGGACTTCATGGTGTAAAATCACACTGCGCAATATAAACGTGCAAATACAATAAAACGTTTTAGTAAGGGGAAAAAGAATTGTTATTTTAATGGAAGATTTAATGCATGGAATGAATATAAAACAAAAGAATTTCACATTACACATTTATAATAATATTACATGGTGTTAATTGCCAGTTTCGGAAAACTCATTAGCACCTCTCCTGGTTTGTGCTTCTCCAGCTACTGGTCTCTGAGAATGAGTGGATGTAGGCTGGAGGTCACGGGTGGAATTTTCCAATAAATTACACAGTATTCTGGATCTGGTGAGAAAAGCTAGGTGAAACCCGCTGGTTTCACAGCTGCCTTTTGTCATCAGATCAAACAGTGCTCTATGTAATTTCAAAAGTGCTGGTGAGGGTTACACAACCAGCTGGGGGAGTGGGGGTGGGGGGCGGCGGAAGTGGGTGGGGGGTCTTAAATGGCATCCCAAACTCAAATTCAAAGTAAAGGCCCAGTACTGAGCCTCTTGTATTCAAGCCCTTCCACCTTTTGGCCAGCCCCCACTAAGGAATGGTACTTCTTAAGCTGCGAGATAAACAGGAACCCAGGAAGGAGGAAACGGGAAGTGCTGTCTGCATACCAGCCTTCACAACCTCTTTAAAGAAAAGATCATCCCAAAATGAAGGGAAGGTAAGGCCTGTGGACCCCTCCCCCTTATTATGGCAATTGTGGCTCCTGCCCCCCGTCCCCGGACCCAAGTTGCACTTATCCATATCTGCCACATTCTCTCCGGTGCCTCCTGAGCAGTGAACACCCCGGAGACTGCAAGCTGCCTGAAGACTCACCTCCAAACCTGATGCGCTATCAATAAGGCAAAAGACTACCGGTGTGCCAATACAAGTGTAGGCTTTTATTCACAACAGAATCAGGAGCAGATCCCAAAAAGTAACCGACCTGGACTGAACAAGGGGGAGGAGACAGCCACCTTTATACTAGGTGCCGAGGGGAGGAACCAAACTGGAAGGGGATGTGTCCAGGTATGACAAGCACACACAACGGTGGTCCATATAGGACAAAGGCACAACTGAGGTCCACCACATTCACCCCTTCCTTTAAAAAACAACACGGGGGTGAAGCGGAAACAATATTACAAGTCCAGACGAACTGGTGGCTTGATCCGCCGTCGTGATTGTCGTAGTGTAGGTCGCAGAGTCGTCCGAGCAGGGAGCAATGTCAGCCCAGGCTCCGTACAGTGAGCGTCGAGAGAAGGCGCTAGGTGGTGTGAAGGGGACCGATCCATCGTCCCGTCCAGTCGTCGGTACTGCGTGGCGACGGCTCCAGCGACTCAAGCGAGCTGTACACAGGGGCGAGAGGAGTGAGCAGTGGCCTTGGTGGCATATGGGGAACAGTGGGAACCGGAGCTAGGGGGGGTGGGGGGGCCGCGACAGGCTCTGGGCGCACTACATTGGGGACAGGGACTGAGGGAGGAAGAGGCGCAGCAATCTCCGAGTGGACAACACCAGGGACTGTGGGGCGGAAGGACGTGGTGACCTCAGGGGCACCCGCGGGTGCCAAGTCACGGACAGAAACCGTGTCCTCCCGCCCATCAGGGTACGCTACGTAAGCGTATTGAGGATTAGCGTGGAGCAATTGGACCTCCTCGACCAAGGGATCTGCCTTATGGGTTCGGACATGCTTCCGAAGCAGGACGGGCCCCGGGGACATCAGCCAATCCGGGAGCGAAGTACCCGAGGAGGACCCATATAGGACAAAGGCACAACTGAGGTCCACCACAAAACCTCTGCTCAGAGGTGAAGGTACCAGGTTCACGCTTATGTGGAGTTGTCATAGATGAGATCGGTCACACCGTCACAACGATGCCCGCTGAATATCTTGGTGCAGATTGTCAACAAAGAAAAATGTAACACGAAAGAGTGCAAGAAGTGAATCAGAAGTTGAAACTCGAGTATTTCAATTTCAACTCCACATCAAAAAAGTCAGCTCAGAGCAACTGAGTCAGCTCCTCCTCCTAATCTAACAAGAAAGTGACAAGAACAAGATCTGGAAGAGTAGTCAAGCCTCCAAACTGGCTGAATTTAAAAAGTCAGAGGCTTGAGAGAGGGAGGTGGGTAATGAAAGATTGTACTGTTAATATGTTGAGTAAAGACTTAAAGGAGGTGTAGTTATAAGGCTGTTCGGCATAGCCAGGGCTAATGTAGTGCTGGAGAACAATGCTGCTCACAGTATGATGCCCGAGAGTCACACAACAATAGACAGGCGACAGAGTGGTGCAGATTCAGCCTGAGAGAAGTCAACAGGATGATCGCATGTCCCAGTTGAGATCGTTTAACAGACTGTGAATTGAACTTGACTTAGTGACATTATTGCCCCCTTTGTTGATAGTAATTTTCATGGGTTTCCTCCAGGTGCTCCGGCTTCCTCCCACATTCTGAAAGACGTGCTGGTTAGGTGTATTGGCCATGCTAGATTGTTCCTCAGTGCACCCAAATAGATGCCCGAGTGTGGCGACTAGGGGATTTTCACAGTAACTTCATTGCACTGTTAATGTAAGCCTAGTTGTGCCACTAAGAAATATCAACTTTTACACGAGCATCACAACTTACTTTAAATCATAATTGTATAAAAATTGTCACTTTGTTCCATTTGTTCCATGTTTTTTGTTTAATCAGTAATGCAGAACAAATGATGAAATGAACTATAATACAAATATTTACTAAGTATTTTGATTAATCTGATCTGAGCACAACCATAACTCCAACAGTAATTTCTCTGCTTAGGTAGCTGTGCATTTTTTAGGATTTGAATGTGTTTCTATTGCGGTAAAATAGAACATATAGGTCATATTGCGTGCACGTTGTACGGCTTCTAAATAATTCAGCTACATGACAGCAGTTACTACATAACAGTGTAAAGGTTTTACAGAAAATGCATACTAAAATAATGGTGAACATGGCCCACATGTGCAGCAATGACAGGGCACTACCTCAGAGATGTAAATGCTAAACTAATGTTTCTCTGATACTAAAAGCAACAAGACTTGATACGTACATGCCTTAATCGACTTCATGTTTTTCACAAATGTTTTGTGATAAAAGAACTTCTGTGTCTATAAGAAAATACATATGTAAGCATCAGCACAATCAGAGAATTCTATATATTGTCTGATTTAAGTGTGTTTGAAAAAAGACTCTAAATTCACTTAAATTAAACCATCTCCAATCTTCCTTACTTGTGGATAAAGCCTCTGACCAATAGATGTGCTTTTATTATTTCAAAGGATTATATAGAACGTAAAGTATGGGAAGAGGCCATTCAACTCAAATGAGCTGTGTTGGTGGTTATACTCCACAGGGGTTTCTTCTCATCCTGCTCATCTAACCCTGTGTGATTTTCTGATATTCTTTTTTCCTGCATGTACTTTTTGAAGTTTATTTATTAGTGTCACAAGTAGACTTACATTAACACTGCAATGAAGTTACTGTGAAAATCCCTTAGTCGCCACACTCTGGCGCCTATTTGGGTACGCTGAGGAACAATCTAACTAGTCCATCTAACTAGTACATCTTTCGGACTGTGGGAGGAAACCAGAGCACCTCGAGGAAACCCATGCAGACGTGGGGAGAACGTGCAAACTCCACGCAGACAGTGACCCAAGCCGGGAATCAAACCCAGGTCCCTGATGCTGTAAGGCAGCAGTGCTGACCATTGTATCACCCTGCCACCTGTGTAAGGGAAATATTTAATTTCCCTTATAGGTCTCTAGGCTATTCACCTTAAATATTCCATCTGGTGACAATTCCAACATTCACTATCTGATTAAAGAAAGTTCTCCTGAAATCATTATTGGATATATTTGTGAATATTATACATTTATGGTCCTTAATTTTGGACTCCTAACAAGTGGAAACACCTTCTCTATATTTAATCCATCAAAACCTTCATGACTGTGGAGATCTCTGTTAGGTCACCCCTCAACATTTTCTTGACATGAGAATTGAGCCTTGACCTGTCAAACCTTTCTGATATTACATGTAGAATATAGGATGTTATTATTAGCAGTGGTTCAGATCAAGCACATGGCAGAAGCAACACTTAGATATAAATTTAAATGTCTTGCCTGTAAACCTTTAAGATAGACTTCAGTGGATGCAAAGCATCCCGATTGCTAAATCTACAAATTCATAAAAAGGAAATTGTTTGCGGAAGACCTGGGAAATATAGAAAAACAGAAAGGCAAACAAAAAAAATCCCCACTCATTCCAATTAACAGTTCCCTTTTTGACACCTTTAAAAGAATGAGTTTGAATCAGGTAAGTTATCCTGTGGGAAAATTAGTTAATTTTGCTAAAGTGTCTTAATAATTACAGTGACATCAAGGTTAATTGCTTAATCTGTATTGCCATAGTGCAGTCCTGTAGAAATCCCCACACAATCTGCTCTATAATTAGTGCCAGAATTATTAGTAAGACTGCAGGCTGTGACCTAAATAAAGTTTTTTTTTGAAAAAAAAATGATAATCAACAAACATTGCCTATCCGAAGACTTCTATGCGGAATTCTTTATTAAATTATATAAAACAGCAATTATAAGTAAATTCCTTTTGCAAGTAAAGAGAATGACCATTGTGAACTTTTCAGACCATACGCATGCATATAAAGGGGTGACAAGTTAAACTTAAGTGGTTTTTATAAAGAACCAAAATGCATTGATCCATGTATTTGTATAAGTTGCTCATGCTCTAGGTTTGAGTGTTGCATCTCAGAAGAAGCTATACAGGTAGATGTTATATTTCTGGGCTTAAATAATATGAACAATAAGAAATGAATAAACATTTATTTGCCTTTCTCCTCTCCTGTGTCCTACAACTCCTGATCTTTCTTCAGCACGTGGGACGATTGCTTTTCCCATATTCTATCGGCATTGCTCTGGCCAGCAGTTCGCTAATGACAAACACACAATAGCAGAATACTAATGTGCCTGTAAATAACTCATTCAACACACTCAGCAAAGATTGATCTTTCTGTCACCCTTTAGACAGACTGAGGACATGTTGTTTCTTCCAAAAGACTCAGCTCTCCTTGATAGACTTGGGTACAGGTGTGTCATTTGTGTCCCTAAGGAAAACTCCAGGCAATGTGCAGACAGAGAAAGATCAGCATTTATTGAACTGAAATTAATTTAATGACCAACAGCCCTTCAAAATAATGATTAACGTTAGCAGTGATATATGCCTTCTGCTGTCTTTCCTTCAACAAAGCTGCATAAGCATGAATTAAGGCAGTAAAATAATCAAAGTAAGAGACACCAGATGAATGTTGAAATGTTACATTTATAATAGGATAACACATTTGCGAGAACTTAAGACACTGCAGCACTTCTCTATTATGTAATACTGAATACAAGAAATTAAGTTTTTGTGGACTTTGAAAGCTTACATGCATTACGCTATTTTGCATTTCTCATTTTTAAATGCACAGTGCTTGCCTGACTTGTAGGGCGGTACAGTAGCACAGTGGTGAGCACTTCTGCCTCACAGTTTCTGGGACCCAGAGCTCGAATGCAGCCTTGGGTGACTCGAGGTGTGGAGTTCGTACATTCTCCCCGTGTCTGCGTGGGTTTCCTCCCACAGTCCAAAAATGTGCAGGTTAGGTGGATTGGCCATGCTAAATTGCCCCTGAGTGTCCCAAGATGGGGATTAGTGGGGTAATGCATAGGGTTATAGGGATAGGGTGGGGTGTGAGTCGATCCTGGATAAGATGCTGTGTCAGAGAATCAGTGCAGACTTGATGGCCTCCTTCTGCACTGTAGGGATTTTATGATTCTAAGATTTCTCCTTTCGAGTAGTATAATCATTTTCAATAATATCACAATTTCATTATCCGCATGAAGAGAAATTTAGTTTAAGATGTTAAAAATGTATCTAAACAGAAGCCTCAAAGAAAAGCTATATTGATAACCAAATGTAGTCTTCTTCTATGTTTATTTCAGATATACACATCATAAATAAGAACTATAGACTTTTGAGCTATCCATCACAACACATCATGTTGAATTAGTCACAGTTCAATGCTGCATGGCTGAAACCATACATAACAACACTCCTCAGGTAATCCCCCAGGCAGTACAGATGGAAGATTACTCCTTGCCATGTGTGATTACCATAGCTCTCATGCTCATTGGGTTTGCCTACATCTTTCATCATCAGTATATTTTCAACTTATGCAAATGGTTTCACTATCAGCCCTACAAAATATGTATCCGGTCCTGAAAATACCTTTATTTCGTCAACTTTTTAATATCCCTTTACCACCTCATGTTTTGAGCCCTGTTTCTTCATTCTGCATTTCTGATCTATTTCATAGATTTTAATTTTGTCTGCAAAGATGGGGTTCTTATTGGCTGCCATATGTAAGCAATATCATAGAAGCCCTACAGTGCAGAAGGAGGCCACTTGGCCTATCGAGTCTACACAGACCACAATCCCACCCAGACCCTATCCCCTGAACCTCACTTATCCACCCTGCTAGTCCCCCTGACATTAAGGGGCAATTTACCATGGCCAAGCAACCTAACCCGCACATCTTTGGACTGTGGGAGGAAACTGGAGCATCCAGAGGAAAATCACGCAGACACGGGGAGAATGTGCAAACTGCACACAGAGAGTGACCTGAGGCTGGAATTGAACATGGGTCCCTGGTGCTGTGAGACAGCAGTGCTAACCACTGTACCACCGAGCCGGTGTAGGCATTGGTAACTTTGTGTCGGACTACCGTCACACTGCCTATATATTCTGTGCCTGTGCATCTCACTCGACTTCACCTGAGAACGGAGCAGCACTTCAAAAGCTTGTGATTTCAAATAAACCTGTTGGACTATAACCTGGTGTTGTTTGGCCTCTCATCTTGTCCAAACCAGTCTGACACCGGCATCTCCACAACTTTCTGACAGTCATTTGAGGTTTGCCTATTCTTCTGTTGATCTGTTATTTGTTGAACGCTTATCTCTTCCGCTTTACATTCTGATATCTAACTCCTGATATCTGTTTGTCACATGGGCTTGTGTATCAATATTATTAATTATACTGCAAAGCGTTCCATGGTTAGAAATAGTCATTATGTCAACCTGTGGTTTGGATTGTCAAACCAACTGGAATTCTTCAAGAATGTAACTAGTAGAGTTGATGAGACGGAGCCAGTGGATGTAGTTTATTTTGGACTTTGAGAAGGCTTTTGGCAAGGCCCCACATAAGGATTATCAGATTAAATTGGGCTGAGGTAAATCTCATGACAGCTTCTGAATCAGACCATCCAAAATTTTGAAAAAAACATGTCATTGTCTTTAACAGTGAGCTGGGAAGCGTGAAGGATATCTCAGTAAAATTGCAGATCAAGGAAGAAAGTCAGGCAAGATGCTTAAAGGCTAGGTCAATCAGACATAAGATAGAGGCAGAATTATAGTGGCTGGTCAAAATGGGAGTACTCAAACCTATTAACGTGAGTGATTGGACCACACCGATCATACACATGATGAAAAATATAGATCTGCACATCTGTGGTGATCTTAAAGTCACTATTAATCCTGTACTAGGTGCAGAGCAGTACCCTCTAGCCCTGGTTGCTGACCTATTTACTGGGTCGGCTGGAGGCCAACACTTCAGTAAAATTGACCTCAGCCAAGCATATCTTCAGATGAACGTGGATCCAGATTCACAATAATTCTTCTCAATTGTGGCACACAAAGGGTTATTTCAAGATAAAAGACTACCATTTGGTATCACTTCCGCACCAACGTTGTTCCAATGAGCTAAAGACCAAGGTTTAAGCAGACTGGACAGAGTCCAGTGTTAGTTCGATGACATCTTGGCTACTGGAAAGAATGAGGAAGAACATCTCCGCCACCTAGATGGCACACCCCAGTGATTAGAAGATCATAGATTAAGAGTCGGAAAAGACTACTGTGAATTTTTCCAATCTTCAGTCGAATATTTGGGTCATGTCATCGATGCCAAGGGACTGCATAATTTGCGTTGAAAGATCAATCAAAACACCAGTACCTCAAATGTCAACTAACTTCAATTTTTCTTCGGCTAACTCAATTATTATGGAAGGCTCATCCCTAATCTGGCTACTTTTCCAAAACCCTTGCACAATCTACTGAGTCAAAATAACAAGTGGAAATAGTTGGATCAATGTGAGAGAGAACATTTGTGCAACCAAAGTCAGAAGCCCTGACATATTTTGATGCAAACGTACCACCTGCAATTGGCATGTGATGCACCACCTTATGGGGTTGGGGCGGTGGTTTCCCTCATAATGCCCGCAGGTGAGGAGAAGCCAAAAGCCTTTGTGCTGAGGACCTTGAATAAAGCAGAAATCAATTACGCACAGATGGAGAAAGAAGCCGTAGGAATCATTTTTGGAATAAAACAGTTCTACCAATTCCTATATGGGAGGAAAGTCACTTTATTGATCGACCATCATCCACTAACCATGGCTTTTGGACCTCATACTAGGATTCCATTGTTGACAGCAAGCAGAATGCAGAGGTGGACATTGCTATTGGGACCAGATCAAGATACATACACAGTCAAGTATTGTCAATCAAACCCTCATGGGAGCCAGCCTTAAGAGACCGATCAGGTGACGTTTGTGCGGTCAAATGGGCAGTGTAACATAGCGACCTGGAGTGTTGACATCGCCTCAATAAAGTTATTGGTTTGTTTGACCCTCTGAAGCCTGCAGTCCTAATTTTAAAATCATTACATCCTGGTCCCAACGCAATTAGCAAAATGTCCAATTAGATGGAGTACTGCTTCAGTAGAGTATTGAAGAATTTGGTGAGTAAGGAAAGTGAGACACAGTGAGGAAGGGGGAACTGTTCTGGTCTTTTACAAAGTAAGGTGCGTCCAAGTGAAGGAGCAAGAAATAGTGCAAGCTGAGAGCTGAAGTCTCTAGACATTAATTAGGTGAGGAGTGAGATGTTTATCAGAGACACTGACAGGCAGCTGCAACAAGGACAGACTTGGGTAAAGACTGAATACAGTGACCGAGGAATTAAACCGGGAGAAAATTTCCAGCAAAAACACAAACAACCAAAGCAACATCCACAAGACGTCACAATTCGGGAAGAAGCTGATATATGTGTATTTGGCAAATGTTAATACTCTGGAAAGTAAAGGCACGGCAATGAGTCTCAGTCCTGTGAGAAAGCCTGTGTCATGTGAGAAATCCTTGATGCGTCTTGAGGTATGGACAATGATAGGTGCAGGAAGTGTCACCAGCCAAAGCAAATTGAGCTCTGGTTTTTAGAACTTGTGCAGCAGTTGGAGTTACTACAGTTGCAGGGCAGCACGGTGGCACAGTGGTTTGCACTGTTCATAGAAATCATAGAAACCCTACAGTGCAGAAGGAGGCCATTCGGCCCATCGAGTCTGCACCGACCACAATCCCACCCAGGCCCTACCCCCACATATTTTACCCACTAATCCCTCTAACCGACACATCCCAGGACACTAAGGGGCAATTTTTTAACCTGGCCAATCAACCTAACCCGCACATCTTTGGACTGTGGGAGGAAACCGGAGCACCCGGAGGAAACCCACGCAGACACGAGGAGAATGTGCAAACTCCACACAGACAGTGACCCGAGCCGGGAATCGAACCCGGGACCCTGGAGCTGTGAAGCAGCAGTGCTAACCACTGTGCTACCGTGCCGCCCACTGTGCTACCATGCCGCTTCACAGCGCGAGGGAACCGGGTTCGATTTCTGGTTTGGGTCACTGTCTGCGTCACTGTCTGTGCGGAGTCTGCATGTTCTCCCCGTGTCTGCGTGGGTTTCCTCCGGGTGCTCCAGTTTCTTCCCACATTCCGAAAGACGTGCTGGTTAGGTGCATTGGTCATGCTAAATTCTCGCTTAGAGTACCCGAACAGGCGCCGGAGTGTGGGATTTTCACAGTAAATTCATTGCAGTGTTAATGTAAGCCTACTTGTGACACTAATAAATAAACTTTAACCTTTAAAGCTGTGAGGCTGAGAGTTAAATTGATAGAACATTTCTGGAGGTGGCCACCCTGCAGTCTAAAAATGTGCAGTCAGCAGAGGGAATGGGTGACTGTCAGAAGGACAAGGAGGATCAAGCAGGCAGGCCAGGGATTCCATGAGTCCATCCTGCAATCTAATCCACATTCAATTCCAAACAGTGGTGGGAGTGATGTTTTCTATGTGGCAATGAGAGCCACACAGCATAGGTGGCTCAGCAGCAAGGTGTGCGGGGCAGTGGAAGAGCAGCAGTGGGAGGGGATTCAATCATGAGGGGATTGGATTGTCCGCAGATGTGACTCCAGGATCGCATGTTGATGGCAAGGTCAAAGATGTCGCCGAGCTACTGCAGGCTATTCTGAGGAGGGGAGGTGGGATAAACAGTCAGAGGTTGTGGCCCATATCAACACCACTGATAGAGGCAGAAAGAAGGCAGACTTTAGGAAGCTAGGAGAAAGATTGGAATGCCGGACCCCAAAGGTAGTAATGTCCAGATTACTTTCAGTGCAGCATGCTAGTGAGTACAGATAAAGTAAGACAGAAAAAATGCCTACATGGGAGAGATTTGTGAAAGAATGGGGGCTTCAGATTTATGTGGCATTGGGACAGTTTCTTACAGAGGTGAGGCCTGTGCAACCAAGGTTGCACCTCACAGGACCAGGAACAATGCCCTCACAGGGTGTTTTGCCTGTGCTTTTGGGGAGATTTTTAACTAGCTTGTCAGGTAGTTGGGAACCTGAGAGTAGATTCAGAAGGGTGAAAATAACCACTGGAAATGGAAGGCAACAAGTTACTCAGGGTCTTTGAAAGACAGAGGAAACAAAGGCTAGAAAACAGGGAGTTTGGCAATGCTAAATGTTATAAACGTCAATGCGAAAAGTCCAGGCAATAAGGCAGATGAAACGAGAGCACAGATTGGCAGACGTAAGTATGGTATTATAGGTGATAATGATGTGGAGATGCCGGCGTTGGACTGGGGTGAACACAGTAAGAGTTTTAACAACACCAGGTTAAAGTCACCAGGTTAAAGGTTAAAGCTAATGGTGTTTGCTACCAAATAAACCTGTTGGACTTTAACCTGGTGGTGTTAAAACTCTTATTATAGGTGATACCCAGACATGGAATGAAAGGCAGAAATGGCAGCTCAACATTCCTGGTTATGGGGTGTGCAAAGGTGAAGGCATAACAAAAGAGGGTTTGTTACGGCCATTCACGCCGGCGGAATTTTTCCATCCCACTGCAGTGAACGGAGATTTGGCTAGGTGCCAAGTTCTCCGACTTCGCTGCAGTGGGGTGTGTGGCATGAAAAGCTAGTAAGATCGCGCCCAATGCGTGCAAGCAACATACACATCTCTTCATATGCCCTTGCTTTATGTGCATATCACTTAAGCTGCAGGATGGAAATCAGCGGATTGTGGCAACTCTGCGCATGAATGACGGTCAACAAAATGTCTTGTGGGCCGCACTCTGAACCCTGATGGGCCGCCTCCTACAACTGTGTAAAAACTTACTCTGCGCACCACCATGTAAGACCTTGTAAAATAAAAAAATGGTGGATTGTTGCGATTGATGATATATATTCCAGCACAAGTCTACAACATTTTGGCATCATATCAAATGATGGCAAAGGTTCTAAAGGTTAGAAAGTAAACCATTCCTTCGATGGAGTTTTACATGTTTTTATGGCTGAGCTGTGAGGATTGATAATTATTATATTTTGGAGTCAAGAGAAAATTATTCCAAACTTTCCCACTGGGGGATTGAATACTGGAATAGAGTCCATAAAAAAAGTAGTCTGTGGAAAAATAAAACAGGCTTGACGAGTGAATTAACTTCCTCTTGTTGCATATTTTCTGAAATTCTTACAGTACTGGTAATATAGATCTGTTTATGATGAATGTTGATGTCTGTGTCGATATGCGCGATCTTCTTGGAGATCCTCTCCACTTGGAGCCGGCAGTTTGCGATGTCGATGGTAGTCATGATGTGGAGATGCCGGCATCTCCACATTATGATGAATGTAACAGACAAGGCTTTAAACTGTAATGTGAAAGCTTCCAAAAAGTACAATGGAGTCCTGTACTCCTCGAACAGGTTGAAGATAAAGTATTTTTTCTGCACCAATAACTTATCATTTTGGTTACAAATTTGAAATAAATAACTCGGTCTCTGTAGCTGTCTTAGAATTCAGAAATTATACATTGAGCCACTGATTCCCTCCCTCCCTCCCTCCGCCCAATTTGGACCTATTACGTGTTGCACCTAAATAAAAATAGGTGAAAAATATGATCAATAAACTGCCTGACTTGCTCCAGGTCATTCTCCCCTTCATCATGCATTTATAGTGGCTACAAGCAATTAAATATCCTTGGTTGAGAGATGGGAGCAAGTAGGAGCAATTGCCAAAGATAAAGGAACCTTATCTTCCTTGCATAAACTCTTCTAATCATTTGGGGGCAGTATATTTTATTGCAAACTGGGTATGTTTTTCACTGTGTGATTTTTATTTAATTTGAGCTATCAAGCTGCTATTAATATGACAGGTCTGGTAGAAACTGACTTAAAGAAGGTCAAATAATCAACATCTGGAAAGGTGGCTCATTTATCATAACCCGACAAATATGTCAGAAATATAACCTCATCATAGTGAGATGGCATCGCATAAAAGGTTAATGTATTTAAATGCTATAGATATTTCAACACATTGGCTTGTACTCTTCATAATATTGCATTTAATTTTTTTTACTTAATAGTTTGTCTTAATGCTTCCTGCATTTATTAAATGATTGATTGCCTGAATAATATTAGCTTTTATAAGCAAAAATGTGAGAATATTTGTGAGAAGACTGTCTCAGTAAGGAATCAGTGGAGCTATTTGCCGTCTAAAGGCTTTCTCTAAAAGAGGGAATCAACAATATCTACCATTTTTATTAAATATTTATTCTGCACAGGTACTAGCTCAAACTTTATTTAGGAAACAACTGAACTAGTGGAAAGATTCATAGTCATTTTTAATGCAACCAACTTCACTATCCAACTAATGCTATGAAATCCAGTTCAGAGTTAATCCCTTCACTTCTCCAGTCAGAAGGGAGTGAAGCATGGAGGACTTTTTGAAAAGTTTAACTATCGCTTGTCAAATCACAATCATTTCATGAATCGAACTTCTGAATTGAGCATCGAAAAGATTGTACCACAGCATAATAAACAACTTGAGTGTAGGCAGGCAGTAGGCGGTAAAGAAGGCAAATGATATGTTGGCCTTCATAGCGAGGGGATTTGAGTATAGGAATAGGGATGTTTTACTGCAATTGTTCGGGGCATTGATTAGGCCACACCCAGAGTTTTGTGTGCAGTTTTGATGTCCTTATCTGAGGAAGGATGTCCTTGCTATCGAGGGAGTGCAGCAAAGGTTTAACAGGTTGATTCCCAGAATGGCAGGTCTGTCATAGAAGGAGAAACTAAGTCGGTTAGGATTATATTCATTGGAGTTTAGAAGAGTGAGAGGGGAATCTTGCAGAAACTAACAAAATTCTAACAGGATTAGACAGGGTAGATTCAGAAAGAATGTTCCAGGTGGTGGGGGTCACAGTTTACAAATAAGGAGTAAACCTTTTAGGACTGTGGTGTGGAGAAATTTCTTCACCCAGCGAGTGGTGAATGTGTAGAATTCACTACCATAGAATGTAGCTGAGACCACAATGTTGTGTGATTTTAAGAAGAAATTAGATATAGCTCTTGGGGCTAAAGGGATTGAGGGATATGAGGGGAAGGCATGATCAGGATATTGAATTTGATGATCAGCCATGATCAAAATGAATGGCGGAGCAGGCTCGAAGGGCCAAATGGCCCACTCTTGCTTTATTTTCTATGTTTCTATGGTGTGAAACAATATTCAGTTTTGCATGCAAATTAACCAATTAGGCAATCAAGAGTACTGGAATAATAATGATACAGCCTAACAACCTCGTTTTAATTTAAATACATAAGCCAATTTGTAGAAAGTTTGTACTTTTATTTCCAAAGTGTATATATATAAGCACAACACACTGAATACATAAACCCAAGCAAATTACTGTCAACAATCTGAACAAAAACTTCCAGAAATATAGAAAAACGTTCAGCAGGACAGCCAACAGAGAGAAAAGGATGTGTTCCAGTTTGATGTTCCAATGAATGGTGATCAACCTGAAAAGTTTACTCTGTGGAGAATTTTAACATGGTAGAGCTCATGTTTAGGCACAGGTGGGAGTTAAATTGATGAAAAATAACAGCGGGTCAAAAAGCCAATTCCAACTGACCATTACATTCAAAGGACAACTAGGCATGGGCTATAAATGCTGGCCCAGCCAGCAATGCCACATCCCATAAATAAATTGAAAAACATTCATTCCAGCAGGTTAGGCTGCGTGTGCACTTGTCTGATGCCACCCATCGTAATGAAGTACAGCAGCTCCACAACAATGTCATGTGACCACAGGATATGTGACCCAACAAGCCACAAGCATGCTGAAGAGATGCTTCTCATATTAAGGAAGCACCCCTCAAAATGGGTCAGCCACGGTCTCAGAATGGTTGTGGTTTGGTGTACAATATTCTTCAGCAGTGAAGTTTGGACCTGCAGGAGGAACAAGACACTGAGCTCAGATTCTTCTTGGTTCTGCGACTCATGATGTTTAAGCTATCACAGCTGTGATGAGGCTGACTCTACACTGCTGGCTTATTCCTGTCTTTAACGTCCATGTGTCAACATGTATATTTATATTCAGATTCTTCTTAAAATATTTTACTCCATTCTTAAAGTTACAAAGCCAATGCTCAGAGTGGAGCGGGCAGACCGAATTCCATATTCCTGTTTGCTCCGAAAGCCAAATTAAAATGAAATATAATTCATGGTCCCCACGAGAGACGCCGACATCTCCACATCATCCCCATGAGAGAGACAGATCCAAGCTGACTAAAACAAGGCATTGCAACTCCATTTGGGCTTGATCCAACACTTGATCTTAGCCAAAAAGAGCAGCACACTGTACATAGCACGTGCACTTCAAAAAGTGATGAGACAGAAATCAGTGTAGTTATCGAGTAAAATTTGAAATATCAAGAATTAATTTGAGTTGAAATAGATGTAATAACATTTCACAGCAACCACAGGATTAGTTATGAAGCAGAGTAACATCCACCACAATTCACATGAACGAATCAGCTTTATTGTTTGCTGACCAATTACATTTATCTAACTTATTATAAGTTACTATGAGTAAGATTTTAAAATTCAATACTTTAGGTGCTGACAGATAAGGTAGCAATGAATAAGCGTGGTGAAAATAACATAGTACAATGATGCAATTTATTATTTTGTAAGTGATATTTTAACACAATGGTGAACTTTTAGAGATGTACCTAATTTCCATAACTCAAATGCAACATAGTCAACTTAAGGTCAAAAATAATGTTAGCAACAAAGTTGAACATTTTAAATTTGCAGTGAGCAAACTTCAGAGTGACCTACTGCTGCTCCTATTTTGTATATTTGTATGTTCATGTTGAAACCTGAACCTTGATTGATACCTGGAGTGTGGCATTGTGTTAAATCTGTTTATTGTCCAGTGTTACCATTTTCCTTTCAAACTGCATTAATGTATGAAAGTTTCTACCTGGTGGCATTCTAAGAGTATTTAATGTGGTCATTTATAAATGATGACTTAGACAAGTATGGAAAGTCCATCTCAAAATGAAATGGGATTGAATGAGTGAATAATAATGCTGGAATTCTTGGGTGCTCTTGTTGGCCTTAGGCTACAAACTCAACCCCAACTCCTGTAGACATGTTCCTTGGGGTCAGGCCAGCAATAAACAGTGATGACGTCGAAGTCGATTCCCTCCTGCAAAGAAGAGCAACCCATGGTTGCTGTCCCTGATGTTGTCACACCTCCACTGGAGCTCAATAAGACCGAGATAAAGGTAGCTTTCTTTAGTCTTCAGTTCCAAAGGAAGCCATTCAGCATTCGGACAAGGTAATCTGATCTGTTCCTGCATTGTCTGCCTTAGTTACTAAAGGTATTGAGCCTTCCTAAAGATTTCAAAAGACTCACAGCAGCATTCCAGGAGCTAAAGAGTGACAGACATATCCTGGGAAAGGCTGGGAACACTCCTGTCATTCCCCCTGACAGGCGCATTCCTGGTGGAAGATGTAGTAATTCAGTCAAATGCCAGTTTCCCATCACCAACACCCTTTTTTTGTGCACCAAAGAAAAAGGCCATTCCTGCAGCTTACAGTCAGGTAGTCTTTACCTGGGGACCTACAACTCTGGTCCAGGTAAAGTTACAGGCTTAAAATGCCCTGCTGGCTGCTTCCCATTGGGCATTGCCTCCTTTGGGGTCTATATAAGGCAGCTTGTGCTCATGAAGCCTATGGGTCGATCTATTGATCCTCTATGGTCTTTGTGGTTGTCATGACAGAAGGTCTAGGATTTAAGCACCGCAACATTATATTTGGACTTTATCAATCAATGTTTAAGTCTAATATCATCTTCATCAAGTGATGTACTATGCTCATACCTACTATTTCTTTTCAAATGTGATTAAAAATGATCAATCCCAGAGAAAGAATTTTATTTTACTGATCCCCAATAACTTTATGACACTTTATGTGTTCCGCTGTGAAAATGTGGCAAATTTTCTACCATGAAACCAGGTAAGTTCAACATCTCTGGTGCCCTGTTTCCAATCTCCCCTCTCAAAATAGGTCTTTGGACTACTCAAGAAGTGTGCAGGCAGATAGCAGAATGATTGAATGTGTTATGACCAACAGCCATAGTTATCAGCTTAGACCAATGTGGACGGTCTATATCAATGTTAAGTGTATCAACTAGGAATCATTACTTTCCTCTGTATACCTAAAATGTAATACTTTCAATCATTCTAAATGTAAACCACATGTAAAATGTAAAATCATGGAAATGTAAATTCCTTTTATCACTTTCAAGAAGCAGTCAATGAATGAATTTTCTGAAATGATTTCTTGCATAAGAAAGGTGTTTAGGCAGCACGTAGAATGATCTTAGTGGCAAAACAACTGTGAACACATCTGAGCAATTGAATTAATATATGTGGTTGGGGTTTATTTTCTGAGCGACATAACGTTTCTTGGCAATTCTTCAGGAATTCATACAAAGTAATTTGGTGATAATATTAATTAAGCGGTGAGAATGATAAATCACATTTTCAGCAGTAAGCTAATTGATGGAGCCAATTATCAGGGAGTTAATTCATTTGGTTAATTGTAATTCATTTCCACCTTTTAGAAAAATTCTGCCACTATTTGTATAATTGGACACATTTAGACCTGGTCTAAACTTTGTGCCCCCAAATTCTGATGGTTTGCGATGGCGGAGCTAAAACCCCTTGACACCTTTTGACATTTTTGACTTTACTTCCCTGTTTTAAAGTATGTTTTTTTGATTTTTTTTGGTCCATTCTTTATTGTGCCAGTTGAGCATCCGCAAGTCAATGGTAAGTTTAATTTGGTGGAATGTGACATCACTCTTTGAGAAGTTTAATGCTACCTTCTTATTAGTTCCTGTTCAAGCCATGCGTAACTTCATTGCAGTGCTAATGTAAACCTTACTTGTGACTAATAAATAAACTTTAACTTTAACTTCAGTTTGTTGCATTCGCAAGATTTTTAAAGAGCAGGCCAGCTTTGAATGCAGCACATCAACATTAAGAGTTGTTTCCCTTTTTTCCACTCTTCCGATGAATTATCCAGGTATCCCAGCATAAACTGCAATTTGCTGCCAGGAATTACATTTTTGGCAATGTTCTAAAGAACCCTATGATTTCTGATGGACTCTACATCAGGGCATAGCGCGGTGCATGGTGCGGTGCATGGTGCGGTGCATGGTGTGGTGCATGTTCAGGTGCATGGTGCGGTGCATGGTGAGGTGCATGGTGAGGTGCATAGTGCGGTGCATGGTCAGGTGCATGATGCTCCAGTGCATTTACTATGGTTGATTGCAAGGCTTGGAAAATCAGATGTTAACTCTGAACTATTTTCTTGTTAAGAATGTGTTTCACCTACACAAAAACAAAAAATGTTGGAAATTCTCAGCAGGCCTGACAGTGTCTGTGGAGATAGAATAGAGCCAACGTTTTGAGTCAGGATGCCCCTTCATCAGAACTATGTGTTCCACCTAGTTATGTTGAAATCTTGTTGCTACTGCTTTGATATAGGGGAGTCAGGAACTTAAAAGCATAATTTCTAATACTCTCTCTCACTTGCAGCCGTGTGTGGGGCTGCTCGTAGGCAGATATTGACAATGACTATCATTCCTTGGGTGATATGGAAATATTTATATTAGATTGAAAAGAGAAAGTCAATGATCAGACATGAGGTGACACAAGTCCCAATCTGAATGATCAATGGTGAAGACTAGAACTCTGATGTATTTCTAAAATGTTGTTGCGTATGGATTGCAAAACCTCACACGTCGTATTTGTTCAAACCATCACTTTTTTGTGGTTTGCTTACTTGTGCATCAGTTCCAAAGAAAAAAGAAATCGACCGTGAAAGCTCATTAATGTACCATTGATTCAGCTAAATGTATCATTGGAAAAATGGTTGTTCTGCTTCCAAAGTTGTTCAATGAATAAATTATTCAATATTCAATGTCATCAACTATCATGAAAAAAATGGATGAGTAACCTGGACTGTGCTTCCGTTTAAAAATTGGTAAAGTACATTTAAGTTCATTAAAAACTGGAAATTATAGTCCTCCTGTTTGGGATCTGAACATTTCCATTTAGGGTGGCACGGTGGCACAGTGGTTAGCACTGCTGCTTCACAGCGCCAGGGACTCGGGTTCGATTCCTGGCTTGGATCACTGCCTCTGCGGAGTCTGCACGTTTTCCTGTGCCGGAATTTTACCGCCTCACCCGAGGCTCGTAAGATCCCACTCGAGGCCAACGGAGAATGCCATTCTACGAGCTTCGCCTGCCCCCATTCTGGGGAGGGCGTGTCAGTAAAATTCCGGCACTTCTGTCTGAGTAGGTTTCCTCCGGGTGTTCTGGTTCCCTCCCACAGTCTGAAAGACGTGCTGGTTAGGTGCATTGGCCATGCTAAATTCTCCCTCAGTGTACCCGAACAGGCGCCGGAATGTGGCAACTAGGGGATTTTCATCGTAACTTCATTGCAGTGTTAGTATAAGCCTACTTCTGACTAATAAATAAACTTTACTTTCAGTATTTTAAATCTACCATTCTAACCCTGGAGGATTTGACGGCAACCCTGGCAGTCGTGATTGTCATTTGCAACAGCATTATTTGAAGGGCAGTGTTTGTGATAAGGGTTCCAAAATACTCATCGATGGAAAAGAATTGTGCCTAGAAATTGAATGGCAACCTTTCCTTTAGCGGGTGCAAAACGAGCACCTAAACATCCAACATGGTGGACGGCCATGGGTCACATGCTCAATACAGGCTGAATGTGCACCTCATTATAAGAAAGACCCAACACCAATTTCATGTGCTGGCTGGGATCAGCTAAATGGCCAAACACATTGTGAACATTGCTTGACCTTTCTATAGTTGAAGCAAGTTAGCCGAACGTATTACTTCAAGCAGCCAGACTTCCAAATGCACTAATATATGTCAGAATTTTACTGACAATATTAATTGGTTAAGAATAATGGAAACAGCCAATTAGAAGAACGCTTTACTCCAGCTATAATCTTCCAGCAGAATTATTTTACCGTTCACTAACAATACCTTCTAGTTTTGTGGCATCTACGATGAGCTGCATACCTCAGAGCACAACACTTCTATATAAGTTTCAGCCTAAAACCTTGATTAGCCACCTAATTCAAAAGGAGAATGCCATGCATTATTGGTTTGACTCCTAAAGGTTTCCTACACGTTCTTGTATCTTCTTCCCATTGCTTCAACACAAATCTTATTGGTTATTTCAATACCCTTGCATTGAATATGCTATAGAGCCTTCAAAAAAAAGTTTTTTGTTAAATAGGAGGTATAGTGAAACAATTTGATTTGATTTGATTTATTGTTGTCGCATGTATTGGGATACAGTGAAAAGTATTGTTTCTTGCGCACTATGCAGACAAAGCATACCATGCATATAGTACATAGGGGAGAAGGAAAGGAGAGAGTGCAGAATATAGTGTTACATCATAGCTATGGTGTCAACCTAATATACGGTAGGTCCATTCAAAAGTCTGATGGCAGCAGGGAAGAAGCTGTTCTTGAGTCGGTTGGTACGTGACCTCAGACTTTTGTATCATTTTCCCGACAGAAGAAGGTGGAAGAGAGTATGTCCGGGGTGTGTGGGGTCCTTGATTATGCTGGCTGCTTTGCCGAGGCAGCAGGAAATTTAGACAGAGTCAATGGATGGGAGGATGGTTTGTGTGATTAATTTGGTCAGAATAAAAGGATGTCATAATTCTCAAAGTTAAATAGAGAAATTAGGAAGAAAAAATGCAAGATTTATTCAAAAATGAGGAAAATACATTTTTCAGTTTAATTCATGTTTTGTACAGTAAGATTACATCCATTCTCAGGATGTAGTGATTGTGCATGTTATCATAAATATTTGACAATTGGTAAGACTTTCCCGGAAATTGGCAAAGACCAATGGGCAAGTGGGAAAAGCGGTGTTGAAGCTGCCAACGGCAATGGTGGCTTTCTCCACCATTTAGTGCAGTCATTTGAAAAAAAATTCAAGGATTGGGTTGCACGATGTATCACTGGTAGGGTGGCCTCTGAATCGTTCACCCACCAGCAAATTAGAAACAAGAGAATCAGGGTGCCATTTCCAAAGGCCACCCTAGCATATAGCAAGCCAGCTAACCCTGGAACACCCCCCCCCCACTCCAAGCACCCCTCTGGGCACCTCCTGGCATTGCTTGGGCAACCAATGGCACAGCCTGGATGGTAGCAGGGCAGTCCCCGGCATGGCCCTCTCACCCGTTGAGTGCTGCATTCATCTGTTCTCCACTGGAAGGTCTGCTCACCAGGTGTACGCCTTCAGTGACCAGTCGAACGTCACGTTGCTCTGCTCTCATGCCACCATGTTTGATTTTTGACAGGGGGAGGGTGATGATTCAGATGTATTCCCCTGATAATGATATGTTAATTCATCATAAGAATATTTCCAATGCTCAATGTCGGGGAACATGTCCCATCCCTGACGAGGGAGGGGGCATTGCGTTATGCATTTACACCAACATAAAATGCGACTTTGCACTTCTCGCGATACTTTCCGCTCCAGTCTCTGAACACCTGACGTGAACGGAAGGGGAAAATCCCAGCCAATATTTGCTGAAATGCATTGAAAGCAATCCAGTATATGTAGTACTAGATATTAACAGTGGGGGCATTCTGTGACATGGCTGGAACCAACACTGGTTGAGGGGGAGGTGATGAGAGGGAGGAATAAGATTGAGAGCTGTGCTGGGCAGTTCTGATAGGGTTAGATAGCCACAGACCATTATCACCCTATGGCTGGAATTCTACCACCTCGCCTGTCCCAGAATCAGGGCAGGTAAAGCTCACAAAACGGCATTCTCCATTGGCCTCAAATGGGGTCTTACAAGCCTCGGGCGGGCGAGGTGGTAAAATTCCAGTATATATTTGGCACTGGTGCCTGGAGTGGGTCCAGTTCTGAAATTTGAGCTGGTGCGAATTTTGCATGTAGCAAAGCTGCTATATTTCCTAAAAGCAAAATACTGCAGATGCTGGAATTCTCTCGCCATAGTTGCTGCCAGACCTGCTGAGATTTTCCAGCATTCTCTGTTTTTTGTGTGCTATATTTCTCAATGTTTTTCCATTTCTTACTCTGATTGTCAAATGTTTCATGTGACTTTCGAAAGCTCCTTCGAAAATTGCTTTGGATGAGCATACGGTTTTCTATGGCATGTATTTTTTCAAGATTTTGCTAACTCTTACCTTTGAGCATAACTAATAGAACAAAAGTTTCGATAACAGGATATGCTTCAACTGATAAATAAAATATTGCTTGAATGTGTACCTCCTCCCAGCCTTATTGGCGCTGAGAATTTTTTAAATGCTTACAGTTCACATAAAATGTGTTCCCTTCAGCAAAGATGAGAAACAAGCCACGTTTACTTCCCGGACTTCAATTCATCATTAGTTCAAGGCTTTTACCCTGACGTTGTATTAGAAACCCTTTTGATTATCACAAGTGTTGACAATGCTACAGCGTACTTTTGGAAATGGTGTAGGTTTTGTGATGGTAATGAAAACAAAACTATCAGCATTTGCATCATTGCTCTTCCAAAACTGATAGCACACTTCTGGGGTCAGCACACTCGGAGTAACATACATAATTCTACAAGTTGCTGTCAGTGATTTTAATTTTCTTCCTACATTACGTTCTTGAAGTCAACCCAGTCTGCAATCAAATAGAAATCACTGAACTGATGAAAACTTATCCTTTTATTCTATTGGCATCATGAAGCCAATTGTAATGGATTCGCAGCATCTCCCAGTGGGGGAAGGTATCCGCCAAGGGCAAGACCAGCTATTCAACAGTCATTTAATGGGTAATCAACTGTTAGCAGGCTGAATTTGGGACTTTCACCCTTCTGGATCAGGAAGTCCCACCATAGAGAGTTGCCAGTCAATCAGAGGATGGTGGCTCTCCAGTACCAGCAGTGCCACTGGGAGCAGTCGCCACTGCCAGTATTGCATGTGGAGCTTGAGTAGGCAAGCAATGCTGGATCCAACCCTGAAAATGAGTCAGGGGTTTCTCTAGGTGCCAAGCTAGCAGGGAGCCAGGTTTAAGAGGTTGGGAGATGGACAGGGGTCCTCCAATGGACCAACTGCAATCAACCCCAGCAGGGAAATTTGCCTGACCAGGTTCTTGGTGTGGGCCTCTCCCGCTGTTGGTTACGCCCCAGCAGTGACAGGTTGAGGCAATTAAGTATTCATTATCTACTTAAGGTTCCCAATTGGGCAGCATAGTGACATAATGGTTAGAAGGGAAGATGATGGCCTAGTGGTATTATCGCTAGACTATTAATCCAGAAACTCAGCTAATGTTCTGGGGACTTGGGTTTGAATCCCGCCACAGCAGATGGTGGAATTTGAATTCAACAAAAAATATCTGGAATTAAAAATCTACTGATGACTGTGAAACCATTATCGATTGTCAGAAAAACCCAACTGGTTCACTAATGCCCTTTAGGGAAGGAAATCTGCCATCCTTACCTGGTCTGGCCTACGTGTGACTCCAGAGCCACAGCAATCTGGTTGACTCTCAACTGCCCTCTAAGGGCAACTAGGGATGATCAATGAATGCTGGCCAGCCAGCGACACCCATGTCCCACGAATGAATTTTTAAAAAAGAACTGCTGCCTCATAGCGCCAGAGAACCTGGTTCAAATCCAGCCTTGGGTGACTGTGTGGAGTTTCCACATTCTCCATGTATCTGCGTGGGTTTCCTCCTACAGTCCAAAGATGTGCAGGTTAGATGGATTAACCATGCTAAATTATCCCTTAGTGTCCCAAGATATGTAGATTCGGGGGATTAGCAGGGTAAATACATGGGGTTACAGGGATAGGGCCTGGATGGGATGCTGTGTTGGAGAGTCGGTAGAGACCCAATGGGCTGAATGGCCTCCCTCTGCACTGTAGGGATTTTATGTGAATTGGCCGACTGATGGGCAGGCCACCTGAAGCCATCCCAGTCGCTGGTAAAATTGCAGTGGGGGCAGGAGTGGGAGGGTAGGTGGCAGGCAAGTCACCAGTTAGATTTTACATGTCCTTTCTCACCCCCAGCACCTTCGAACCTGCTGACGGAGTTGGTTATAACCAAGGCCACAGTGTAAACCTTTAGAAACTTATACCTTATTGAATGAACTGTTAACTGGGGACAGCACGGGCACACAGTGGTTAGCACTGCTGCCTCACAGCGTCAGAGCCCTGGGTTCAATTCCGGCCTTGGGTGACTGTCTGTGTGGAGTTTGAACGTTCTCCCCATGTCTGCGTGGGTTTCCTTTGGGTGTCCAGTTTCCTCTCATAGTCCAAAGATGTGCAGGTTAGGTTACTTGGCCATGGTAAATTGCCCCTTATTGTCAGGGGGAGTAGGAGAGTGAGCATGTGGGATTACAAGGATGGGACCTGGGTGGGATTGTTGTTGGTGCAGGCTCGATGGGCCAAATGGCCTCTTTCTGCTCAGTAGGGATTCTATTTCTATGAAGTGGGTTTTTAATGGTGTACTAAGTTCATATTACTATCAAAAAAATTATTTTATATTTGTGGAAAGATGCCAAATTTCTCACTTGACAATAAAAAAATTTTTTTCAAGTTTAAGCTTTTAATTTACTCTCCTGCGTATGTTCCAATCATATATTTAGCTCTCTGTAAAAGTTGATTTAAAGTGAAGAATAATCAGTGCACTTTATTTCCTAGTTTGCTGTTTTTGAGATTACTTACTATTTATCCTGCTGATGAAATCACTGATGTGGAATGACTGGAGATTTTCTTGACGCCAGATACAGATTAACATTGATAAAGGAGAAATTTACACTCTTGAGATTGCATTGTTTCATGGCTGACTGCGAAATCCTTAAGAACTTAAGAAATAGGAGCAGGAGTAGTTCATCCGACCCCTGGAGTCTGTTCCACCATTTAGTTAGATCATGGCTGACCTGATTGTGGTAATAATTCCACTATCCAGCCTTATCCCAATCTCATAGAAATTGATAAAACTTATAAAATTCTAACAGGATTAGACAGGGTAGATTCAGAAAGAATGTTCCCAATGGTCGGGGAGTCCAGAACTAGTTCATAGGAACTAGTTCAAGGATAAGGGGTAGTTCAAGGATAAGGGGTAAACATTTGAGGGCTTAGGTGAGGAATTCCTTCATCCAGACAGTGGTGAATCTATTGAATTCACTACCGCAGAAACTAATTGAAGTCAAATCGTTGTGTGATTTCAAGAAGAAATTAGATATAGCTCTTGGGGCTAAAGGGATCAAGCGATATGATTTGATTTGATTTGATTTATTAGTATCACTTGTATTAGCATACAGTGAAAAGTATTGTTTCTTGCACGCTATACAGACAAAGCATACCATTCATAGAGAAGGAAAGGAGAGAGTGCAGAATGCAGGGTTAGTGTTGGGTCCACTGTTATATGTCATTTATATTAATGATTTGGATGAGAATATAGGACGCATGGTTAATAAGTTTGCAAATGACACCAAGATTGGTGGCATAGTGGACAGTGAAGAAAGTTATCTCCAATTGCAACGGTATCTTGATCAATTGGGCCAGTGGGCTGACGAATGGCAGATGGAGTTTAATTTAGACAAATGCGAGGTGATGCATTTTGGTCGATTGAACCAGGGCAGGACTTACTCAGTTAATGGTAGGGTGTTGGGGAGAGTTACAGAACAAAGAGATCAAGGGGTACATGTTCATAGCTCCTTGAAAGTGGAGTCACAGGTGGACAGAGTGGTGAAGAAGGCATTCGGCATGCTTGGTTTCATTGGTCAGAACATTGAATACAGGAGTTGGGACGTCTTGTTGAAGTTGCACAAGACATTGGTAAGGCCACACTTGGAATACTGTGTGCAGTTTTGGTCACCCTATCATAGAAAGGATATTATTAAACTAGAAAGAGTGCAGAAAAGATTTACTAGGATGCTATCTGGACTTGATGGTTTGAGTTATAAGGAGAGGCTGGATAGACTGGGACTTTTTTCTCTGGAGCATAGGAGACTGAGAGGTGATCTTATAGAGGTCTATAAAATAATGAGGGGCACAGATCAGCTAGATAGTCAATATCTTTTCCCAAAGGTAGGGGAGTCTAAAACTAGAGGGCATAGATTTAAGGTGAGAGGGAAGAGATACAAAAGTGTCCAGAGGAGCAATTTTTTCACACAGAGGGAGGTGAGTGTCTGGAACAAGCTGCCAGAGGTAGTAGTAGAGGCGGGTACAATTTTGTCTTTTAGATAGTTACATGAGTAAGAAGGGTGTAGAGGGATACGGGCCAAATGCGGGCAATTGGGATTAGTTTAGGGGTTTAAATAAAAAAGGCGGCATGGACAAGTTGGGCCAAAGAGTCTGTTTCCATGCTGTAAACGTCTATGACTCTATGTAGTGTTACAGTCATAGCTAGGGTGGAGAGAGAGATCAACTTAATGCAAGATAGGTCCATTCAAAAGTCTAATGGCAGCAGTGAAGAAGTTGTTCTTGAGTCAGTTGGTACGTGATCTCGGACTTTTGTATTTTTATCCCGACAAAGGAAAACTTTCCACCTTCCCCCGCCCCCCCAATTCGCTTCCCCTCCCCCCAACCACGCCCTGCAGTTCTGACCCAAACCCCACCTCGCAGTCCCAAACCCCGAGCAGGCTGCCCACCACCTCTTACCCGGATGGCCAGCCCCAATCGCTGGCCTCCCTCCTTCCCTCCCATTCTGATTCCGACTGCAGAGTAGCAGCGGGAACCCCTCACCCACACCGATCACCCCCCAGAGGCCCCACCCCTCTTCAGGCCCCACCCCATTAGGCCTCACCTCCTTGGCACTGTCTGATACCCTTGGGCAGTGCCAAGGTGCCCACTGAACATTGCCACTTTTCCCTTTGGGCAGTGCCAGAAGGCCCAGGCTGACACTGCCCGAGAATAATGCCCAGCACCTGACCCTCTGGGAACCGGGGGGGGGGGGGGGGGGGGGCTAGATTGTGTGGAGTTTACATGTTCTTCCCGTGTCTGCGGGTGCTTCCTGCAGGTGCTCTGGTTTTCTCCCACAGTCCAAAGATCTGTGATTTAGGTTGATCGGCTATGCTAAATTGCTCCTTAGTGTCAGAGGGATTAACAGGGTAAATATGTGGGGTTACGGGGAGAGGACCTGGGTGGGATTGTTGTCGGTGCAGCCTCGATGGCTCAAATGGCCTTCTTCTGCACTGTAGGGATTCTATGATTCTATGATCCTATGATGTGGAAGGTGCTAAATAAATATAAATCATTCTTACATGGCAAAGTTAAAGATTAGTCACAAAGGAAGCATTTAATAGCAGTGGGGATGCAGATATGAGATACATTAGAAGAAGCACGTCCATAACAACATGAGCCATTTTTGTGACCTAACTACCTAGTCAACACGCTGGGTCTGCTCGAACACGCTCCTAAGGAAGGGTAATCCATGACATATTGAGAATCATCAGCATCCCAAAACCATGAACATTTTAAAATATCTATCATCTTTAAGTCCCAAGGTTATGATTTAAGTCACAATCAGATTTAGCATTAATGGTAAAATAAATACATACAATGTGCGTGTTTATTTGTATATTGTCCTTGTATATTTTTATTTGCTTTCGTTGCCATCTCTCCTGCCACTGAATCATAACATCTTACATTAGCACTGTTTAGTTAATGCGGGCACACTCAGTGTGAATTTGTACAGGGTTACTAGAGATTACATGGTAATCACAAAGCAATTAATGATGCCTCCATAATTATCATCTGAAGGTAGATGACAGCACAACAGCAAATTATATACACATATCAATAATTATGAATAAATTATTTATTGAGGTAGCAAACATGATTCAGATTTTATCTGAGATGTAATTAAAAATGTGAGGCACTTGGCAACTCCAATAAATACAACAAAGAAAATATGTTCCAACAGTGTTCAGTTAGTATTGGAACTTTGTGGAGGTTTCAAGAAAAGTTGCATTTAGAAAGTTGAAAGAAGATTTGATCTATACAGGACTTAAAGGCCTGTATTTTCACTCACTAGGCAGCACGGTAGCACAGTGGTTAGCACTGCTGCTTCACAGTGCCAGGGACCCGGGTTCGAATCCTGGCTTGGGTCACTGTCTGTGTGGAGTTTGCACATTCTCCCCGTGTCTGCGTGGATTTCCTCCAAGTGCTCCGGTTTCCTCCCACATTCAGAAAGACGTGTTGGTTAGGTGCATTGACCCGAACAGGCGCTACACTGTGGTGACTCGGGGAATTACACAATAACTTCATTGCAGTGTTAATGTAAGCCTTACTTGTGACTAATAAATAAACTCTAACTTTAACTTCGTGTTGGGTGCACAGCTTTGGGTAAGTTTCTGGCTTCATGAACGCGACATCCATTAAAGTGGCCCCGAACATCCAAGTTTCAGTTGAGGAGACTGGGCAGCGAGTAACCCCGGAAGTATTGTGTGGTCGGAGTTAGGCCCAGCATGGGTTGGGCAACCTGGACGGATATAACAGCTGAGCCTACAGAAAGGCCCACTTGTGGGCAAGAAATCCGTGATCCCTATGGAGGAGGTGTCACTAATCTGTCAGGTGAGTGGGAACTCTGTAACATGCACAGAGCTCCAGAACTGTCAGACTCGGCGCAAATAGCCCCCGCCCCCCCTCCCCCGCCCCCTCCCCCTGCACTGGGTTTTTAATGAGATTCACAATTGTGACCTCTTCAGTGCACAGAGTGGGGAGATTCGGGTGAGAAGCTGAACTGACAAAACAGTCGGGATTTAGAACAGTTTTCCCGCCAATTCAGTGCTTTTGGGAGAATCGTGGCCATGAATTCAATAAAAATCTGGAATTGAAAAGTCTAATGATGAGCATGAAACCATTGTCAAACTGGTTCATAGAAACATCGAAACTAGAAGCAGGAGTAGGCCATTCGGCCCTTCGAGCCTTGATCATGGCTGATCATCAAATTCACTAATGTCCTTAAAGAAAATCTGACTTCCTTACCTGGTCTGGCTTATATGTAACTCCAGGTCCACAGTGATGTGGTTGACTCTTAAATGATCTAGCAAGCCATTCTGTTGAAGGTCAATTGAAATGGGCAATAAATGTGGTCCAGCCAGCAGTGAATGAATAAAAATAAAACTTTTCTTCGGGAAAACAAATGTCAGTATTGCTGTTAATTGACAGTGTACTGTACTGAAGCACTTAAAGCAGAGTCATTTCACAAGACATAGCCAGGGGGATGGCATCACCTTGGCACCAGTACCTGATAAAGATATTTTGTACTAATACAGTTAACTCAGTGGATGGATGATAAACAGTGCCATGGTCTTTAGTCCATCCCCCCTCCCCCTCGGTTCACCAGCTGGTACTAACTGCATGTGGTCATGGCATAAAAGCATGACTAAGAGAGAACAAACCAATAGGGTAGTTAATGATCGTGAGCGAAGCAATCTAGCTGAGAGTGACAGCTTCCACATCCATTGCACCATGCACTTGTGCTGAGTCATCTCCTCCACCACATTTTAACTGTACTCAATGATGATATGGCGAAAATGGTTTGCTCCCATAAACACTCAATTGTGAATGAGAGCATTGGAATCTGAGTGGTTCCTGACCCATTTTGTTTTACCCTGGGCATGGGCACCTTGGCAATGCTCAGGGTAATTGCCCAAGGGGCAAAGTTCCTATGCCCAGGGGGCACCTTGGCACTGCTCACCAGGCATTGGGCAGTGCCAAGGGGGTGGGGCCTATTGTGAGTGGGGCCAAGGGGGCAATCAGTGAGGGTGGGGGGTCCCGCTGCCACTCTGCATGGTGACCGGTCTGGGCTGGAGGGAGGCCAGCGATCTGGGCGGGCTGGAGGGGGATGGGGGGGGGGGGGGGGTGGAGGGGTGCAGTGCCGGGGGGTGGGGGGGGGTTCTGCCTCTAGGGGAGGGGGGTTGGTCTGCCGAGTGGGGGTGAGCCGGGGGGGGGGAGGGGGGTGCTGCTGCTGTGTTGGGGTGGTGGGGGGGATTGCTGGAGGAGGTGGGCTGGACATCGGGGTACTTCTGGACGGAAGGTGGTCAGGGCTGGCCCGGGAATTGTCGTGGGGGCCGTGATCGGGCCATGGGGGGAGTGGGGGGCACTGGAGGGGCAGCACTGTGGGGGTCCCAGGCTGGCCAGCGATCGGTCTGGCCAGCAAATGGGGAGACCGACAGATCGGGGCCAGTGCACATGCTCAGAGTTCCAGAACTCTCAGACTCCGGCGCAAATAGGCCCCGCCCCCCTGGGTTTTAATGATATTCACAATTGTGACCTCTGCATAGCACAGAGTGCGGAGATTTGGGTCTGAAGTTGCACTGAAAAAACAGTCATAATTTAGACCAGTTTTCTCGTCAATTCAGCACTGTTGGGAGAATTGCTCTCCCCACCACATTTCAAATGTACCTCTGTGGTAGTTTTAAAAAATAGGCTGCAAACCTCGAAGGTCTAAACAAACAAAGAAATTTACTGAAAGGACGTTAACACTACAGGCTGTGTGCCCGTGGAAATAGCCAATAAAGTGATATCATGTGATCAGTTTCTTAAAGTGCCCCTGTTCCACTGCAAAACTGCTAGTGAGGAAACACTAGAAATCACATGAATACATAACACTTTTATTGACTGGAAATCACTTGGGACATCCGATGATTGTGACAGCTACTATGTGAATGTAAGTTTTTCTTTCAAGGCAAAGTCAAAGGTTAGATTTAGATTAGTCCCAAAAAATGGCTTTAAGAGCAGTGGGGCTGTAGATATAAAATGTGAGAAAATTTAGTTCATCTTATAAAGAAAGAAAAACAAAATAAAAGGTTGCTAATACCCTGCATTTGTGGGGAGAATAGATAAGTTAGTGCATGATCCTTCTTCAATGCACGTGAATGAAAAATGGGAGAGCGAAATGCATTTTATATAAATCAGCTGCAAGAAGTCACTTTCAAATTGTGCCCTAAAAGGACATGGAGTGAGTGTGGCAACCATATTGTTCATACATTGGAGTCAGCATGAGGCACGAGTCCTTTTCAGGTTTGTGTTTTGTCTAAGTGTGATGGATAAACCGCCAGCATGAACAGTGCTGGTATTTGACTCCTTGTTCATTGAGGGGAGGAATTGTGCTCAGGTTCAATGTCTTATCCTGTTGGCATGCACCACTTAAATGGGGAATGTAGTGCACATTGTGAAGTTCAAATAAAGGCTGTATTCTGAAAGGAAAGGAGGTTAACTGGAAGACACTCCAATGATGCCTTGAAGTTTTTAATAGCTGTGGTTTGAATGAATAAGTATTTCTGATGTATAATCACTGCTGCACTGTAGGGAATGCAGCAGCCAATTTGCACATAGCAATATCCCACAAACAGCAATGGGATAATGACCAGCTAATTTGTTTTTAATGATGTTGGTTTGGAGATAAACAATTATTTAAAGCTGCAACACTGTTCCGCTTGTCCCTTCAGGCTGTATTTTTTAAAGAAAGTAAAACTATTAATATCTCAATGCACAATGAGGTCAGTAGGAGCAATAGAGTGAGCACATTGGCAGAGCACACTCAGCTACGCTAAAAAGACACACTCTGTATCTCAATGACTATTCCCATTGAATATACTTAATGCAAAAGATTATCAAAGTTATCTAAAATAAGCCCTAGAACTCGTAACGTGAAGGCAATTATGTTATCCCAGTGTCAAGATTCTAAACACCGTGGGCAGCACTTGGCACAGTGGTTAGCACTGCTGCCTCACAGCGCCAGGAACCCGGGTTCAATTCCAGCCTTGGGTCACTGTCTCTGCGGAGTCTGCACATTCTCTCTGTGCTTGCGTGGGTTTCCTCTGGTGCTCTGGTTTCCTCCCACAGTCTGAAAAACATGCTGGTTAGGTATATTGGCCATGCTAAATTCTTCCTCAGTGTACCCGTATAGGCGCCAGAGTGTGGCAACTAGGGGATTTTCACAGTAACTTCATTGCAGTGTTAATGTAATGTAATGGAGTGGGAATGGAGGGATACAAAAGAATGGTCTAGTTTGGACCAGGGAGCGGCGCGGGCTTGGAGGGCCGAAGGGCCTGTTCCTGTGCTGTATTGTTCTTTGTTCTAACCCTACTTGTGACACTAATAAGTAAACTTTAAAAATATGTTTATCAGCAAACCAAGACTCAAAAGTTATTATTCAATAATCCACATGTCACACATTAAAATACTTTGTATTAATTGGTCAAGAGGGCAGAAGTGCGTATCAGTGTGTGACCGGCCACATTTAGTTTTATGCTGGAGGAAATTTGATTTATTTCCAGATCCTGTGCCATCTTCCTCTGGATTTTTTGCAGGTTGGTAATGCCTCACACTGCTCCTGCTGAAATTGGATTCCTCATTTTAAGTGGGAGATGGATTTCCTCCTGCACAACATTTCAGTCTGGTAATGCGGGATTTTGAAGTCTGTTAAAAGCACACCATGTTTGAGAATTTTTGAAGATAAAGGATCAGGAGTCTAGAAAATTCTGAAAAGTAACTGTAAAATGTTTGCACACAAAGAACAAAGGGGAACAAAGAACAGTGAAGCACAGGAACAGGCCCTTTGGCCCACCAAGTCTGCCAACACAGATGCTTCTCTAATCTATTATTTTCTTGCCTCTATGTGGTCCATGTCCCTCTATTCCCTGCCTATTTATGTATCTTTCCAGATACCTCTTGAACGTTATATAATCTGCTTCCACTACCTCCTCTAGCTGTGCATTCCAGGCATTCATCATCCTCTGTGAAAAACTTGCCCTTACATCTCTTTTAAACTTTCCTCCTCTCACTCTCAACCTATGCCCCCGAGTATTTGACCCTTCAACCCTGGGAAAAATACTCTGACTACCCATTGTATTCAAGTCTGTTATAATCTTGTAAACCTCTGTCAGGTTCTCCCGTCATCCTCTGATGCTCCAATGAAAACAATCCAAGATTGTTCAACCTTTCTTCATAGTCCATATCCTCCAAACCAGACCACATCCTGATAAATCACTTCTGCACCCTTTTCGATGCATCAACATTCTTCCAGAAGTGTGGCAATCAGAATTGTACACAATACTCCAAATGCGGTCTAACCAAAGTTATATACAGCTGCAACATGATTTTCCAATTCCTTTACTCAACGTCCCAACCGATGAAGGCCAGCATGCCTTCTTAACCACCTTGTCCACCTGTGTTGCCACCTTCTGAGAACTGTGGATCTGCACGTCTAGATCCCTCTGTATGCTAATATTTCTAAGGGCTCTACCATTGTCTGTGTACTTTCCTTCTGCAGTAGACCTTCCAAATCGCATTTGTCTGGGTTAAATTCCATCTGCCATCTTTCGGCCCCAGGCACCAACTGATTTATATTTTGCTGTATCCCCCTCACTATGCGTTACTCCCCCAATTTTTGTATCATCTGCAAATTTACTAATCAGACCATCTACATTTTCCTCCAAATCATTTATATATATTACAAACCACAGAGGCCCCAACACTGATCCTTGTGGAACACCGCTTGTCACAGACCTCCAGTTGGAAAAAGTACTGCTACTCTCTGCTTTCTATGCACACCTTCAAGTGTCATGATTAGGTGGTGTATTAATATACTAGTAAGGGATCAGTAAGGGCACATGAGGAGATAGGAGATTATGCCTGAGTAAGGCGGAGACACAGTGATTAGTGATATAGCTTCACATGGGATATCAGTGCATGGGGGATAGAGGTGCATTTTTTAAGGTTTATTGCAACTCATAAAATATTAAGTATTAGTCTGAATTATCAGTACTAGCAAGGTTTATTAATAGTTGTAAGATTCATTAAGTCAAGGCCAAATAAAATTAATATAAGCAAATCAATAAAGTTAATGTAAGTGAAGAAAGGTTATGATATGGCGGGACATCTTTGTCGTGTGGAATGCATGTCCTGTGGTATGTGGGAAGTTGTAGGTGCTACCAGTGACCTGGACAATCATATTTGCAGGAAGTGTCACCAGCTGCAGAAACTTGAGCTTGGGTTTTGGAATTCAAGTGGCGGATGGAGTCACGGTGGCACATCCACGTGACTGGGAGTTACGTGGATAGCATGTTTAGAGAGGTGGTCACACTGCAGACTAAGAACATGGAAGCAGGAAGGAAATGGGTGACTGCGAGGCAGTCCAAAAGAACCAGACAGGTAGTGTTGAAGTCCCCTGAAGTCCCACTTGCGAGTTGATTTTCAATTTTGGATGCTGAAGAGGACATTGGTTCCTTGGAGTAGTGCAGTCAGAGCCAAGTTCATGGCACGAGTGGCTCAGCTGTACAAGAGGGGTAGAAGAAGAAGGAAGAGCAATAGTAATAGAATATTTGCTAATTAAAGGAACAGATCGATGCTTTTGTGGCCACAAACATGATTCCAGGATGATATGCTGCCTGCCAGGGACCTGTATATCACCAAATGGTTATAGAGCATTCTGGAGAGTCAGAGTGCACAACCAGAAGTCGTGGTCCCTGATATAGATAGAAAAGGGGATGAGGTCCTGCAGGCTGAGTTTAGAGAGTTAAGAAAGAGATTAGCGAGCAGGACTTCAAAAGGTGGTAATCTCTGAATTACACCCAAGGCCATATGCCAGTTAGTGTGGAAATAGGACAATACACCAGATGAACGTGTGGCTGGAGAGATAGTGCAGGAGAAAGGGCTTCAGAATTCTGGGATACTGGGACTGATTCTGGGGAATGTGGGATCTGTACAAGCCAGACACACCTAACTCAGACAGGGACAAATATCCTTGCAGGCAAATTTGCTTATGTTGTTAGTGGGGGGCAGGGGTGGGTTAAACTAGATTGATGTGGAGATGCCAGCATTGGACTGGGGTAAACACAGTAAGAGTTTTAACAACACCAGGTTAAAGTCCAACAGGTTTATTTGGTAGCAAATGCCATTTGTGTCTCTGTGCCCTGTTTGAGAGCAGATTTCCACTCCATCTGACGAAGGAGCAGCGCTCCGAAAGCTAATGGCATTTGCTACCAAATAAACCTGTTGGACTTTAACCTGGTGTTGTTAAAACTCTTACTGTGTTAAACTAGATTGGCAGGGGGATGGGAACCTGAGGGCAGATTCAGATAGGACAAATTAAGATCAGGGTGTGGGAGACAGAAATTTAGCGAACAAAGGAGCAAAGATTAAAAATTATTCAGGAATGGAATTTGGCAATGTTAAAAACTATTTCTACAAAAATCAAGAAATATAGCAAACAAAGTTGATGAGCTGAGGGCACCTTAACATCACCAGATATAGAGTTCAGCTAGGATCGAGAGAGGTTAAAAAAGTTGGGGCGTAGCATTATTAGTTAAAGAATCAATTACAGCTGTGAAGAGAGATGATATACTAAATGATTCATCAAATCAGGTCATATGAATTGAGCTCAGAAATAAAAAAGGGGCAGCAACACCACTCGGCGTGTACTACAGAGCCCCAAACAGTGAGAAGGAAAAGAAAGAGAAAATATGTAGGCAGATTTCTGAGTGCGAAAACAATAGAGTAGCAATAGGGTGGTATGGTGGCACAGTGGTTAGCACTGCTGCCTCACTGCACCAGGGTTCACTTCCGACCTTGGATGACTGCCTTTGTGGAGTTTGCACATTCTCCCCATGTCTGCTTGGGTTTCCTCCGGGTGCTCCGGTTTCCTCCCATAGTCTAAAGATGGGTAGGTTAGGTGGATTGGCCCTTAGTGTCCCACAATCTGCAGATTAGATGAATTAGATGCCTGGTTAGGTGCATTGGCCATGCGAAAATTCTCCTTCAGTGTACCCGAACAGGCGTCGGAGTGTGGCCACTGGGGGATTTTCACAGTAACTTCACTGCAGTGTTAATGTAAGCCTACTTGTGACACTAATAAAAAAAATAAACTTCTTAGTGTCCCAAGATGTGTAAATTTAATGGATTAGCCATGGTAAATGTATGGAGTTGTGCGGATAGGATGGGGGAGAGGGCCTGGGTAAGATACTTTGTCAGAGAGTTGCTGCAGACTCAATGGGCCGAATGGCCTCCTTCTGCAATGTTGGATTCTATGAATTGGAGACATCAACTCCCTTGCTATAAATAGGGATACAAACATTGTGAGGGGCACTAAAATAGGCTTACATCAACACCGCAATGAAGTTACTGTGAAAATTCCCCAGTCGCCACACTCTGGCACAAAGAGCACAAAATTCTTAAATTGCATTCAAAAGAATCTTTGTCGCTAGCATGTAATAAGCCCAGCAAGATGGAGTGCGATTCTAGATTTAATCTGAGGAAGTGAAGCTGGGCAAATAGAGGAAGTAGCACTGGGTGACCATTTTGGAGATAGTGACCATAACAGTTAGATTTAGATTATGGAAAATAATAAATATAGAAAAGGAATTAAAGTTCTAAATGAGGGAAAGATACATTTTTATGAAACAGAGTTGATCTGCTGAAAGTAGACTAGTTACAGCTACTTGGAGGTAAATCAGTGATAGGCCAGTGCGAGGCATTCGCAAGCAAGATTCCACGGGCACAGTATAGGCATGTCCCCACAAAGAAAAAGGGTTCTCAATATGTACTTTGCCTCTGTCCTCACAGAAGAGAGAGATGATGCAGGCATTCTATCTGTCCTGTCACTTTCAGGGACCTGCGGACATGCACTCTAAGTTCTCTCACTTCCTCTACCTCTTCCAATCTCCTACCACTTATTGAGTGTTCTCTTGCTTTCACCTCACACTTCTCTGGATTGATTTCCATTTGATAGTGAAGAGAATGGCTGTGGACTCCAGAGTGATATTAATGGTTTGTGTGGTTGAGTGGAGTGGCCAGAAAAGTGGCAAGTGGAATTCAATCCAGAGATTTTCAACTTCAATCCATCTAGATCAATGATATGGAGGCTTTTATTAGATGGTGAAAAGTTTACCTTGCCCAAGAAATTAAAATACTTCCCCATTAGTATTACATGAAGTCAGAACTGTGCTGGTTATTGGCTACCGAGGCTACATGGGAGACATCAAGATGACATGGACAATCTGAGGGAGCATGGAATATGCATGGTGGGGTATAGGATTGACATGGGGTGGCATTGGTGATCTGAGATGGCATGGCTTGGAGTGGGGAGTGGTTATGGGTTGAGGTTTAAGGGGCCTAGTAACACTTTTGGAAGCTGGGATACTGAGACGGCCTTCTAACTGGCTCACATCTGCCCCCATACTCATCACTCACTCCAGCGTGGCTCACAAATGGGACTCCAAATCCTAACCCGATGTGAAAAGACATAAATGGTGAGGTAAGTCACACATGGGTCTGGTCTACAGCCTGCGAGCCATGAAAGTGCACAGGCACTGAGCACACGAGAAGAACTGGTCCACAGCCTTAAATAATTTATCAATATTTATTGAATATTTAGATTTATTATACCATTAGTGCAAAATTACTTGAAAAACTATGAAAATTGATTTCACCTTTGTCCACAAGTCGATAAAAATCAACTCGTTTTCATGTTTATATCAGTAAGGAATCAAATAGTAAATGTCATGTCCAAAGAAATTAATAGCAATCATGGATTTGGGTCAACTGATAAATTGCACTCCATCTAATAATTTAGTTTGGGTTTTTTGCTATTATCCCTCAAGTGTCTTTATATGACTTCAAATTGTCATAAAATGGATCACTTCAGATAAGTGAATCTTCAATATGTTTTATTGAGGGTAACTATGTTAACGGCCAATAATTCTAATGAACTGAGTAGGTTGGTATGCTGAAAAATTGAGATGATTAGTCGACCTTTAACTTAGATCAATTAGGATGTTTAATTGATGAAACAATCTTATTAAATTGGTATTACCTTAAACCACACTAATGTGTTTAACATATTGCGGTGTCATAGCTTTGTAATAAATGAAATAAAATCTAATTGTCCTGAGTGAATTTTATTGGCCTGAAAAGGAAATGAAACGGCAGCTGAAGAAAGCTAAGTTTAACCTTATTTATCAGTGTCACAAGTAGGCCTTCATTAACACTGCAATGAAGTTACTGTGAAAATCTCCTAGTTGCCACACCCCGGTGCACGTTCTGAGGGAGAATTTAGCATGGCCAATGCACCTAACCAGCATGTCTTTCGGACTATCGGAGGAAACCAGAGCACCCGAAGGAAACCCACACAGGCACAGGGAGACTCCGCACAGACAGTGACCCAAGCTGGGAGATTTGCATGTTTGTTTTTGACTTCAGAAATAGGAATATACAGAAGTTGCTTGCAATTCAAGTATAGTTTTTCTCTGAATACCATTGGATATATACGTGCAACACAATAGAATATTTCCATTTTAGATTAACTACTGTCAAAGTCGGACTTTTTATAAAAGACTTATTGAATTACAAAATTGTTGAAATAGTCAGTGATACCAACCTTATGATTCATAGAATAGAATTTCAGTCTGTGCAAAAGTGATTCTATTGTATTAATCATGCCAGTTATTGTATAATTGTTACAAATACATTATTGCCATAGAGACAGATTATGAGAGATAAACTGATTTATCCTACTTTGGAATAAAGAGCTTTGTATTTGTTAAATGCATTTTTATTCAGTATCCAATTGTATTAGTTCCATATTAGGTCTCGAATGGACGAAGAGTTGGAGGAACCACTCACAGTTAAGGAGGAAATCCAGATGAGATTATTAGTTATTTTAGAATAAGCAGACATGCTGAACAACTAATTACCATGACTGGGGTAATCCATCTCATTTATTATGAGTATAAGTCTAATAACAAGAGAAGGTCTGTAATTACCGGTAGGAATAACAATGTCAGCTAACATGCTCCATTCTTCCTTTGCAAACGGCCACATTGACTATATAGCAGGTGGTAACAATACACCAACAAAAGCAGTCGGGTGAATTTTACATGGACATGAAGTAAGTTGGCCGCCCACGTCCTTGCCTACCCCCAAGCTCACCTCTATAATACGAAGGTTAGGTGGGTGCAAAAATGGGCAACCCACCTTCCACATTTAAATAAGTGCTGAAGAGTCAATTAGGCTTGTTATCAAGCCAATTGACACTGATAATCTGCTGCCACACCACAAGATGGTTGGTGTGGGCAATGGGAGGAGCGAACAACCCAATTCTTTTCCCTGAGATGGTTAAAGGGCAGGAAGGAAGGGCAGGGGTAGGGGAGGGGGTTCAAACTTCCAGGGCTGCCCTTTGCCGATTGTTGAATGCTCCCACTAAGGCCGAATCTCCCTTTTCTTCGTACCCGTTCCTCTTAAACCTACTCCCTAGCCCTCTCCCAAACCCTCCCGGCACAAGACCCCAGATTTTACTTCCGTTAATTTATTTATTTCCCTTGCTTCACATTGTAGTCTGGGATACATCTTGTCTGGGCCTGTGAATTTATCAATTTTTCAGCCCACTAAAACCATTAATGTCTTCTCCCTCCCAGTGCTAATTTGTTCAATTATATACTGACCCCGTCCATGATTTCAAACTTACGTTGTCCTTCTCCATAGCAAACACAGATACAAAAACTAATTTAAAACCTCACCTACAACTTATGGTTCCGCACACAGATTGTCACTTTGGTCCTTAATGGGCCCGGATCTTTCCCTGCTTACCCTTAATGTACTTACAAAACACCTTGGGCCTTTCCTTTATTTCCTTCGCAATCCTTTGGGGTTCCACAACTTTGAGTTCTCTGGATCTACCACAAGCAACTTTTTTTCCTTATCACCTGCACATCCCCCTTGACATAATTGAAATAATTTTGCAAAATCATTATTTAAGCTCCTCAGAATGAATCATTACAAAACTGCACTATGCCGTGGTGGCACAGTGGTTAGCACTGCTGCTTTAAAGTGCCAGGGACCCCGGTTCAATTCCGGCCTTGGGTCACTGTCTGCGTGGAGTTTGCACGTTCTCCTCGTGTCAGCGTGGATTTCCTCCCACAGTCCAAAGATGTGCAGGTTAGGTTGATTGGCCATGCTAAATTGACACTAGTGTCAAGGGATTAGCAGGGTAAATATGTGGGGTTACGGGAATAGGGCCTGGGTAGGATTGTGGTCGGTGCAGACTCGATGGGCTGAATGTCCTCCTTCTGCACTGTGGGGATTCTATGAAAACTACACCTTATTAACATGTATTGAATATATCTATGGAAATTAGTATACAGGAACAAGATAGACTTTGCAACTAGGAATGTGCATCAGAAGGTGTCAGTCGGAATGGAGTCTCACTGGAATTTGGGCATTGGGCCTCATCGATGTAAATCGAGCATTTTGATGCAGTTTGCTAGTCAGAGCCTCAGGAAATCTTCCAGATCGAATGACAAGCTGGCCAAGAGATAGTTCCTGGGTAGGAGGGCAAACAGAAAGGGGGAAGAGTCTGAGAGGGTCAACCTGGGACCATCAGGGGCCCACATGATTGCTGTTCAGCCAGGAGGAGCACCTTACCTCTGTGTGGGCATCCTACAGTGATCTATTTAAGGATCGCTGGCTATAGACCAGAAGCAAATGGGACATTATGGACAAAAGGAAAATATAAAGATTCTGTAGATGGTAAGATAGAACAATAATGACTATCATTATCATAAAAATCAAATTGCTGCTATCTTGGTGCAATCGCAATCATTTCTTTAATCGAGCTATTTGTGCCAGACAAATGTAAAACACAGACCAGACTTGTTTGCAGAGGTGATAATCTGAATACCTGGTATTTGACCATAAAAAGCAATAATAAGGCTGAAGAGTGGAAAACAAATGCAAATTAATTCCTCTTTGTAAGGGCATTGAGAACAATAAATTGGGATGTACTTGCAATCAAATAGGAAACAGCTGGATGCATTTAACATCTACTTGTGCCAAAACCATTGCAGCAACATCCCCTGGTGTAATATTAGTCACACTGGTCGAAAGAAGCAGATGCATTCTCTGCTGTGTTAGCTGATTTGATCTTGAACAGCAGCTGTTGGGCCATTACAATTGATTTCAACATTCCAGGGCTGGGAAATCAGCCTGAAATCATGCTCTTCATTGCTATTAAGACCTCTCCGCATGTGTAATTATGCGAGGGTATCCAGTGGGCACAAGATGGCGTGTTTGTGACTCCTTCTACGACCAAACATGCCTCTGATCCCAAGGGGAAGAAACTGGTTCCACTGATTTCAACGATGAAAAATGAATGTCGGGATATCAATTTCACATCATGAGCTCTTGCACCTGATCTCTCCAAGTGCTGAATGGGCTGCCAAGTTAAACTTTGAAGCATGCAGGCATTCGCTTTGGAATAGGAAATGGATATCTTCCACGTAGTAATCAGGAACACACTCCCAATTTGACGTCAACTACTTGGAGATTGCCCCCGGACATGCTACATTGCTCCCTGAAACAATATACCAATTCGATGAATATTGGTGAGGGTGAGTTCTCCTATGGGTGGGTGATCTGCCTCACCAGATTATCAACTAGGAGATTTAGGGGTTTGTTGCATTTGATACTTGTGTTGACTGCTCCCCCCTCTCCGCACACCCTAAACCACTTAAAGTTTCTCCTATAATTAAACTGAAACAATGCAAAATCACAGTTAGAGTAGAACACAGAGGAACTTTATGAAAACTTCTCAAGCACTCACAATAATGAAACAAAACCAATTTTCCAGCCTTGCGCAAAGCATTATTTGCTTTTTATGACAAGGACTAACTTTCAAAAGTACTTCATTGGCTGAAAGTCAGTTTGGGAAGTCAGTTTAGGAAATCTTAAGGTCATGGAAGATACACACACACACATAAATACACATATATATTATATATATGAATGCAAATTATTTCTTTATTTGCTGCTGAAAAAAGCATCTGGGAGACAGGTCCTAAAAAATGAAAATGCAATATCAAAAATAAGTTCTGGCAGTGTGTGATCCCAGCAGCAGATGCAACTAAATGCTTGATATAGATTTTCTGCTTACCTTCAGTATCCTCATTCATCACGTAAAACCTTAGCCAGGGCCCATGGGGACAAGTAAGCAAAAATGAAAACGTAAAATACACATCAGGCTTTCAAGTGTCTCATACAGCAACAAAACAAAACAGGAACATGCCATGCCTTGTTCCTTTACCAGTCTGTACACAAATGCTGCCTAGAGAAGAACTGATTTTTTTTGAACAGTGATAAATCTGCTGTTATTCTGAGTCATGTTTTCTGTCTCTTGAAGCCCCAGTGCAGTATTCTGTAAACGCTTGTTTCAGTTTTCATTCTTTTGCAATCTACTCAGGTGTTACGTTTAATCTGGGTCGGATTTCACCCTTTTTAAATGAAAAGTTGCATTGAAGCTAAAATAGATTCTTACTCTGGCACCTCATGATCAAGTGCTTGTGCGAGGTTACACATGAATGTAAGAGTAATGAAGTAAAAGTTCAAAGTCATTGATTATGTCAGTCTAAGCAATAGCAAAGGTTAAATTTAGCTTCAAATGTTCTGCCTAATAAATATATCTTAATGCCAACTTTAAATGAATGTACTGAGCACAAACACACTAATGGCCTGTATTCTTTATATTGATAAAATGGGCAATTATAATATTGAGATTTGAGAAGGGGAGAACATTTGATTAATCTTAATAAAGTTATGCACTGAATTTGATGCAGCAAAATGTAAACATGCAATAAATATAGGTTCCCTTATCAATGGTGGAAGGTTATGAATGATTTCAAAAGTCTGAAGAGAATCATAGCTCACATCTGGGACAAGTTAAGTGAGTTGTGATCATTCATGCATGATTACCTCTGCTAACCTTTTGGTTAGGGTAGAGATGAGAAATGATAAAGGCAAAAAGTCACTCGTGAGAGTAGTGTACTTACAGTAACCACATGGTGGGATGGAGAATGAAGGAAGAAATAATGAGAGCTTGTCAGAAAGGTACAGCCATAATCATGGGGGATTTTAACAGGAAAAATCTGGTGGGCAAAGGTAGCAGAGATGAAAAGTTCATAGAATGCTTTCAGAAAAGCACAGTGGCACAGGTTGGGTGGCATGATGGCACAGTGGTTAGCACTTCTGCCTCACAGCGCCAGGGACCAGGATTCAATTCCAGCCTTGGGTCACTGTCTGTGTGGACTTTGCACATTCTTCCCATGTTGATTGGCCAAATTGTTAAATTGATCCTATTGTTGGGGGATTAGCAGGGTAAGTATGTGGCGTTACAGGAATAGGGCCTGGGTGGGATTGTGGTCGGTGCAGACTCGATGGGCCGAATGGTCTCCTTCTATGAACAGCATGTTCTGGAGCCAACTCTTTTCATCAAAAGGCAGAGGGGTAAATTTCCCCATTCCACCCGCCACAGGAATCGGAGCGGGTGAAGGGTTGACCATGGAAAGATCCGTTGACCTTGGGCGGGATTTTCCAGTTTCGGGGTGGGCACAACCGGAAAATCCCACCCAGGGTCTTTGAATATTTTTAAGGCAAAGGTAGATAGCGGTAAATAAGCAAGAGGGGAAAGGTTATGGGGGTAGGTGGGAACATGGGGTTGAGGTCATGATCAGATCAGCCATGATCTTATTGAGTGGCGGAGCAGGTTCGAGGGGCTGAGTGGCCTACTCCTGTCCTTAGTTAGACTTGCCCTTGCATCCTTCAGCTCAAAATATTTTTCCCACAATGTTGTTGAAAGTCTGAATTTACAACGTCACAGTGCACGGAACAGGGTATCTGGGACCTGAGTGAACTGGACAACCAACAGGGTATCTCTCTAACTAATGAGACTGAAAAATAGAGAATTTAACAACAGAAAGACTGGGAAGGAGAATGAATGAAAGAGAATGAAGTCAATAGAAAATCAGTTACCGAGGGAAATAAAAAGAGGAAAAGAAAAATGGATTCGGAGAGATAGAGAAAGTAAAAATGAAATCACATTTTAAATTTGACTTTAGTGTAATCTCCCTGAAAAATTCAAAGCCCCAAAAAATAAGACTTGATACTGTTAATAGTTAATTTTCAATACCAAAGATGTTGGCAGATAGTCATACTTATCACTTTGTTAAAAAGATACTTAGGCTTGTGAGTCCTAGGCCTGATATCTGTGTTAACTCTAGTTTTTGCCGACTATGCTAATACAATAACTTCATGATATCTGATGCTTGTCAATAGTGGAACAGAGGGCAAGGGAAATGGCAGAGCATGTAAACTTGAACAACATTTTTGGATGTTTGCCTATTATGCATTGCTTGAAATTACTCTACTAATTACACACAAGTCGTAATGAGAAATATTGACAGCAAAATCTGACCCAAATATTCCAGTGGTGCTGTCACCTTGTTACTCATCCACACAATGGCATTCCCAATTCCATGGATAGACGGGGAAGAAAGTGAAAAGAATGTGCCTTCTTAGGTTTTTTAAAATGAATAGGGCCTTTTTCGTATGCACAGTGCATTACTCCATTGAGCTGAAGACCCATTATTGGCAAGGGCAAGCTTCTTTGATGACAGTGAGTGGGTTTTTGATATATATTCTGAATGTTTCAAGTTCTAAATAATTTACCAAATGTAGTGTGGATTCAATTTGAATTTAGATTTATAAGTGCAATATATTACAGTCACATTCACAAGTTATTGAGGTTAGATGTAATCACAAGGGCTGACAGAAAAATAACAGCTGAAAATGTCACAAATGAGTAGATATGAAAATAATCTCCACATTCCCTTTTCCACATCTAGGGAGTAATTTCTGTTTGGTCTGCAGATCTGCAATTGCAGGGCCTGAGTAGGTCCTTAAACCAGGTCTTTAAATAAATCCTCCACCATCTGACTATCGGTCGTTGAATGGCATTATGCATTTATGCATTATCTTTTTGATTGTTATGCTAGTTAATCTTTCATAGGTTAGCTGAAGCACAATTGTAGTGGTTCGCTACCAAAATCGAACCGTGTTTAAACTGGCCAGTCCCTTTAAGGCCACTTCTTAAGTACTCCCCATGGGAAAATGGTTTAACTAGGCAAATCAGGATAATTGCAGTTTCTTATGAACTGTTGATGTGAATCAGAGGGGACTTGTAGAAGCTTGTAAATTTCTGGCTTCAGGTCATAAGGACCTATCATAAAATATTTCTTTCCCCTTTTCTCTTGATATAACCTGTGCGGAAGAGCATTTTTGCAGACTTCAAAATTACAATTAATTCCTGAAGAATATTTAAACACGTCTTGATTATTTCAGTGCTACTCAGCCACCATCCGGATCATGGATGATAAATCCCCTTTAATTGTTTCAGTTTGGCTGTGACTTATGTGGAGCTAATTGTGAGGCACCACTATTCCCTGAGTAACATAATTAGCACAGAACTCATGCAGTCCATTTGCAGCACAACAGCTAGTAAGTTTGTTCCATGACAGCAGTCATAATGTGCAATATATTTAATTGACTATTAAATTGCAATGTAAGCTCATTATTTGGAGGAATATTTTACGTGCAAAAGCAATGTGACCAATATCATTGTTTGTCATATAAAATCATGTATTGGAACAGAGGGACAGTTAAGAGTTCATATTTTTGTTATCCCCAACTTTTTGTTAAATAAAGTCACAAAAATTGAAGACAGAAAGTATAGCGATGCAATCAATGCATCATAAAAGGAAAGGCACTTTTGAGAAGTATTTATCTCAGTACTACATTAATAAAAGTACTCTGGTCTCTGAGAAACATCACTACTGTGTTTTATGAACTCTACAACTTTAATGCAGTCCTGGTTCAAATTTAATCGACTAAGGATCCATGATGAATTTTTCAGAGCTAATTGCAGCTTAACATGTAGAACCTTGACTGCTAGAGCACCTGTTGTGAATTTGGAAATGCTACTTATAATTTTCCATTCATTACAATTAAGAAAACGAAGGTGATCGCACACCCAAATAAACAAAGAATATGCCTAATGGATAATACTCTGTCCCAGGGACATCATTTCCATTCTGTTTTCTTCCTTCCTCATGTCCACTCCGGAGGACACCCACGCAGACACGAGAAGAATGTGCAAACTCCACACAGTCACCAAGGTTGCTGTCCTCTTCCTCAACAATTGTATGCCTCTAGCCCTAGAAATCTCGCAATGCAGAAACCTTATATTGTTGTTTTAACATCACTCAGTGTTATTTTTCTGATGCTTTATTCTGCCTTGGTCCTTGTTCATCCACATGGTATTCTACATTTCATCAACCTTGTTTTCCCAAACTCCCTTCTCCCCACCATCTTGACTTCAAAATTTATAACTGCACATTCAAATCGCTCCTTTATATTCTGGCATGCACCCTTCTTTCCTCTAATACTTGGTTTCACCTTATTCCATAATTCCTCTGTTCCACCATTCATGGTTGCTTGTGCAATTGTTAAACTTTTATCCTCTGGAACTCACTGGCTAGTTCCCTGCACCTGGCACCTTCCTCCCTACTTTCAAAAATCTCTTCAGAAACCCTTTTCATTTATCAAGGCCTGCATCTTATAGAATAGCTATAAAAGATATAGAATCATACAGTAAAGGAGGAGACCATTTGGCCCATCGAGCCTGCACCGATAGAGCCAACCCTATCCCCGTAACCCCACATGTTTACCCTGCTAACCCCTAGACACAAAGGGACAATTTAGCATGGCCAATCAATCTAACCCGCACATCAAAGGAGTGAGGGAAGAAATCAGAGCACCCGGAGGACACCCACGCAGACATGGGAAGAATGTGCAAACTCCACACAGTCACCCGAGGCCGCAATTGAACCAGGATCTCTAGCGCTGTGAGGCAGTAGTGTTAACCACTGAGTGGAAACTACACTAGACTAACCATATAAATACAGTGGCTACAAAAGCAGATCAAAGGCTAGGAATTCTGCAGGGAGTAACTCACCTCCTGACTCCCCAAAGCCTGTCGACCATCCACAAGGCACAAGTCAGGAGTGAAATAGAATACTCTTCACTTGCCTGGATGAGCGTAGCTCCAACAACACTTGACACCATCCAGAAAAAAAACAGCCTACTCAATTGGCTCCCCTCCTACAGACACTCAATCCCTCCACTACCGACGAATTGTGGAAAAATTGTGCACAATGTACAAGATGTACTGCACGAACTCACCAAGGCTCCTTAGGCAGCACCTTCCAAACCCACGACCACTTTGAGAAGGAAGAGAGCAACATATACCTGGGAAGGCCACTACTTGGGTGCTTCCTTCCAAGTTCCCTTCCACAAACAATCGTTCCCTCCACAACCGACAAACAGTGGCAGCCATGTGTACCATCTATAAGATGCACTGCAGGAATTTACCAAGCTTCCTTAGGCAGCACCTTCTAATCACATTACCATTATCATCCAAAAGGACAAGGGCAGCAGATACTGGAAACATCACCACCTGGATGTTCCCCTCCAAGTCGCTCATCACCCTAACTTGGAAATATATCACTGTTTCTTCACTGTCACTGGATCAAAAATGGGGAGTGGCAATCGTCGTCAGAATCCCCCTCCGCTGAAACGGTTGCCCACCACAACACTGTTCCACAATTCCGGATGGGTCTTCCGTGCTCAGATTTCCCGGGAATGTGGAGTGTAACATCCCTCTGAAAACTCGGTCTCGGAGGATGGTGGGGAGATGGGCCATGGGTGGGAGAGGATACAGCATGTGCCCCTTTCCTTTTTACAGCATTAGTTGCAATATGGTAAGCTTAAAGGCCCAGTGTGAATGGTACTGAATGGGCGAGTGGATGAATGGGTAGAGTGGCAGATGGTGGGTCAGTGTATGATGTAAGTGGATACGTGGGAAGGGTGGGGGGGGGAGGTGAGTACGATGGCAGGTGGATGAGATGGCATCATGCAGCTGAGTGAGGTGGAAAGTGGGTGAGCTGGTTGGTTGGCTGAGTTGAATGGGTGGGTCTGGTCATGTTGGGAGATGTATTCAGGTTGGGGGTAGCCAGGTCAGCTAAGGGGAGTGGTTGGGTGAAGGGAGTGGTTGGGTGGAAGGGGGTGGTGTGGTTGGGAGGAACAGTTGAGTGAGTTTGGTGCTAATCAGGTGGTCAAGGGGCAAGGGGGCAGTTGGATTGTTGGGTCATTAGAGAGCTAGTATAATGGTCGGGGCATAGTCAGGTTGGGTCATGTTGGTTCAGGGATTTAGTCGGGAAGGAGTAGGGTCAGGGAGAGCCGGGTAATTGGGCGGGTTGGTCATGAAGGTCGGCGAGGGTCGGGAGTGTGGTTGACGTTCAGAAGTGTCTGGAGGGTCAGAGGTAGGTGGAGGGGAGGTGGTCAGGGAAAGTAGACAGGGAGTAAGGGAGGTAGTCAGGGGTCTGTGAGAGTAATTGGGGAGTCAGCTCTCTAGTTACCCAGGAGTTAGACTAGGATTTAAACTAACAATTCTGGGGTAACCATCCAGGTAAGTACCTCAGAACTGTCCAAAGTCTCCAACTCCATTTCAGAGTCAGAGAGATTCATGGAGGGTCCTGGAGTGCAGGGGAAATGCCAATCAGAAGTGTAAACTTCCCAGGCAATTCCACCGAGGTCAACGCAAAAGACCACCATGGGCACCTGGTGCATATCTTGGGCTGTACATTCTGTCTCCAATAATCCAAGACTAGAAGATTTGAGCTGATGTCTTTGGTTCTGCTGCTCTCTCCATTTTTTTTCTTTTCACAGCCTTTACATTTAACATTTATTGGTTTGTCCTAATAGTGTTGAGCACTTTGAGATCCATGTATCAGTGCTAACGAATGGCAAATAAGGTGACATCCTCTACTTTCGTACTCCTTGTTGGAAAATAACAAGTTGGGGATATCCTAGTATTCACCTCCAGCTTGCGCTAATAGCTTCAAACGTCTTCTACCTTCTACTTTTGGATACCCCATGTCATCATCCCAACAGAATGGCCATATGCAGGCGCATTTGTGTTCTCCGACATGATGTCTTATCATTAAAAAGTAACAGCTCGCAACTAGATCAATTTTAGCTCCTGGAGTGAGTCCCATGAGTGCTCCAGATGATGTGGAGATGCCGGCATTGAACTGAGGTGGGCACAGTAAGAAGTCTCACAACACCAGGTTAAAGTCCAACAGGCTTATTTGGTATCACGGGCTTTCGGAACGCTGCTCCTTCATCAGGTGAGTCTGAGTTCAGCACTCACCTGACGAAGGAGCAGCGCTCCGAAAGCTCATGATACCAAATAAACCTGTTGGACTTTAACCTGGTGTTGTGAGACTTTTTACTGTGCTCCAAATGAGATTATGAATTTAGTGACACCCAGGACTGGATGCTGGAAGCTTTTTTGCTGCAGTTGTGAATCCATTCAGAATTGGGTTAAGATTATCCAAACTATTTTTTGTAGATTGTTCAGAGCTGGCAAAGTCGAGATACTTTGATTAGATGTAGTGTGATGTTAGAGATATGCATGCTAACCCACTGCTGCACCCAAGTGTGTAATTCCTCTTCCATTATCTATTCTAACTATCTGCTTTACTTGCAGAGCTTTGGTTTGGGTGCAACTAACACTGCATTTTAGCAGAAGAATATTAGCATTGAAATGTAGCCAAAGCTGCAGTATTGAACATGGCATTTCAAAAAAAAGGAAATCCTAATTGCTATTGGACAACATTTACCAACTTCAGTCTGTGGGCGAGATTTTACGGCTTAGCTCCTCCTGAATCGTAAAACCCTGCCTGAGGTCAATGGACCTTTCCATTGTACGCCCCTCACCCCCTCCGATTCCCATGGTGGGCGGGATGGTAAGATTCCGATCGATGTGTTGTGAGCTAGATTCTACCGATCACAATTATACAGTTTGTACTAAATTTGTGGGTCTTCTCCTGATCTCTGTGCAAGGAAATGTGTGACGCAATGGTGCACAGTGAGGGTCAGTCCAGATTATCAATACATTAAAAAGCCTCATTGATGCGTTTATAAACTATCCAAGCTGATCTGTGAACTGCCCAGTCCCCTTTCTTATTATCTGAACACCACACCTGAGAGATACACGGATTTAGTGCAATGACAGAGGTCTTGAACCCATCTACTGGGAATAGATTTACCTTCATGCCTTCAACTAGGCTGCAGATATGGCATAAATGCAAAAGTGATTCTTTATGTGCAGCCTTGGGCTTAAATTCTATTAGGTGCACAGATATTATTTAACATACAAAATCCTCATATTGAGTTTAAAAATGCTTCATGCTTATGTGAGATAAAGCAAAGACATTTTTATGATAGGTACTTATGATACCTGTTGATCTGCATGCCTGATAGGGAACAAATTATTTCCAAATATCTCTTCTTTTTAAATATTACGTCAACATTACTTGCATTTTCATTTTCTCCTGGCAACTATATTGCTGCCAAGCACCATGTCAGTTAATCTCATAGCTGTCACTGACAATTATCTACACAAAGAGATGGTTTCTCATGGAGACATTGAGCAACTGAAATGAACAATACACGGGCTGCTGACAGATTAATACAATGCCTGGAAGCTAGAACATATAGACAGAAAGACCTTTATGCTCATCTGAAAGATACTGTTACAAGTAGCAATAAACCTACAGCAAAGTTAAGCCATAGGCATCCCAAATGGGTATATCCGTACATGCGTTGACATTTGTTCTGCCACATTCACTGACATTCGTTCAATTGAGTGCTGTCAACAGGACTGAGAACTGTAAGAGAAAACCTTCAACAGAGAGATGCTATCCATGCACATGTATTGGACAGTAAAACATGAAACACAAAGTACTAGCACCACATTTTATTCTTTCTAACCTTTCGTATTTAATATATTTCACTGAGATTCCAAATAAAATTAATTTTAAAATGTTTTCAATGACTTAACAGTACAGCACTGCTACATGATAGTGCCAGGGACTCGGTTTGATTCCCTGCTTGGATCACTGCCATGCGGAGTCTGCATGTTCTCCGTGTCTGCGTGGGTTTCCTCCGGGGGGTCTGGTTTCCTCCTACAGTCTGAAAGATATGCTGGTTAGGTGCATTGGCCATGCTAAATTCTCCCTCAGTGTACTCGAACCTGCCTGCATAGGCGCCGGATTGTGGCAACTAGGGGATTTTCACAGTAACTCCATTGCAGTGTTAATGTAAGCCAAATTGTGACACTAATAAATAAGCTTTTCAACTTTTGTAATCTTGCTATGAGTTAATTATTGATCTTTAATTTCTGTGACATGAATTCAACTTCAGTCTAGATTTATAAGATGGAAATTTCCTCTATCTTCTGGATGTAATGATCTTTTACTTATATTTTTTACCCCATCCTCAAAGTTACAAAGCCAATGCTCAGAATTGACCAGGCAAACCCAAATCCATTCCTTACTTGCTCCAAAAACAAATTCAAAATCCAATTGAATCCAATTCATGGTCCCCACAAGAGAGACAAACAAGATACAAGCTGACAAGGTAAGGCATCGCACCCCATCTTGCACTTGATCTGATGCTTGATCTTAGCCAAAAGGCCGAGACTGACCAGAACAGATACTACTCTTGATCTTAGCCATTGATCTTATATGAATAAATTTGGGTAATTTTAGTTGCCTCATTGGCTTGAGTCCCAGGCGTTAATTGGCCATACTGGGCAGAGCTGCATTCTGCATTCTTAACAAATCCCAGAAGTAGTTTGTACACCTTTAGCCCATGAATTCTCATCTATTCATTTTGTGTGATGCATTATCAGCACCAAAACGGCACTTTTATCCCTCATTGCTGATATCAATCAGAGAGGACACGACTTGGCCTTTGCGACAATCTTACAGCTTCATTGTGCCTGCCACAAACGCGATTGGAAGATTCCACTTTTAGTCCCTCTCAAACATTGCAGTAAATAGAGCATCAGAAGATCAGCAATTAGAAATTTGAAAGTGCAGTTGTAAATGACTGGGGGAAATGTTTTTGTGCACTTTTACAGAGATATGCAAGGTTCGTTACTGTTCTTATTTCTATTTTGTTCATTGGCAAGTTCTTTCAGAACTGCAATTCTAAATAAAGATTAATATCAGCAAATGTTGACATTTTGATCAAATTAATAATGTTTCAGATTTACATATGACCAGACACAAGAATGAGGAGAAGGAATAGGCCATTCAGCCCCTCAAGCCCATCTGCCATTGCCTCAACTCCAAAGTGGAACCTAAAATCTGCTTTTAGGACTTGTCACTTACACTGCCTACGTCAATGGTCCCAGTGTGGACCATAACTTCTGGCTGTTCTTTCTCCATCAAAAGAATGTCCTGCAGTTGTTCTGTGACATCCTTGACCCTGGCCCCAGGGAGGCAGCACGCAATCCAGGAGTCACATCTACAGCTGAAGAATCACCTATCTGCCCCTTTAAATATGGGACCCTTCCCACTATCACACTTCCACTCTTCCTCCTACCCTCCTGCGCAGCTGGGCCACCTGTGATGCCACAAACATGGCTCTTGCCTCTGTCCTAGAATCATACAGTGCAAAAGGAGACCATTCGGCCCATCAAGTCTGCACCAACCACAATCCCACCCAGGCCCTATCCCCATAACCCCATGCATTTACCCCAGTTAGTCCCCCTGACACTAAGGGGCAATTTAGCATTGTCAATCCACCTATCGTTTGGACTGCAAGAGGACCAGAGCATCTGGAGGAAACCCAGACACGGGGAGAATGTGCAAACTTCGCACAGACAGTGACCCAAGCTGGGAATCGAACCCAGGTCCCTGGCGCTGTGAGGCAGCAGTGCAAACCACTGTGCCCCCATCCCGTCCTGTAAGGAACCATCTCACTCACCAGTATGCAAAATGAAAAAGCAGTAAGAGAGCGAGATAGCCTTGGTGGATTTCACACACAGAATGAAAAGCAGTTCCACACCTTTCTGGGATCTCGATGTTATGAGACCCATGAGTCAGGAGCAAACCTGCAGCCGCGTGGGCTTCACCAGAGAGAGAAGAACACAACTGAGCAACACTGGCAGCCAGTTGCCTTATGATAATTAAGGTATTGCTTTGGTTAACCACTTGTTCTGACCTTGACCTCGACCCACCCAAACAGACCCTCCTCCCACTTTGAGGGATTTAAATTACTGAATAACTGTGTGGTCAAGGTCAGATTTGAACAATGGTGTACATCACCTTCCAAATTCATTCCAACGCATTCTACCCTTCCCCTGTCACTCACCAATTTTCCCCCCATTGCCCGAGACCTATTCCAATATCACCATTTCCCTCCTCTCTGTACCCTTGAACCTTCCCCGCTTTACTCTGGACTCTATCAAAATCCACCTCCACATGCCTTTCCTCTCCTCAGAGATAATATCAGTTACTGTCCCCATTCCCACTCTGAGCCTGAACCCTCTCATTAACGGTTGATGAAGGAAGGGCCGTGGATGTCGTCTATATGGATTTCAGTAAGGCATTTGACAAAGTCCCACATGGCAGGTTGGTTAAGAGGGTTAAGGCTCATGGGATACAAGGAGAAGTGGCTAGATGGGTGGAGAACTGGCTTGGCCATAGGAGACAGAGGGTAGTGGTCGAAGGGTCTTTTTCCGGCTGGAGGTCTGTGACCAGTGGTGTTGTACAGTAAGAAGTCTCACAACACCAGGTGGCAGATGGAGTTTAATCTGGATAAATGCGAAGTGATGCATTTTGGAAGAAATAATGTAGGGAGGAGTTATACAATAAATGGCAGAGTCATGACTACCAGTGGTGTTCCGCAGGGCTCTGTACTGGGGCCTCTGCTATTTGTGATATATATAAATGATTTGGAAGAAGGCGTAACTGGTGTAATCAGCACGTTTGCGGATGACACGAATATGGCTGGACTTGCGGATAGCGAAGAGCATTGTCGGGCAATACAGCAGGATATAGATAGGCTGGAAAATTGGGCGGAGAGGTGGCAGATGGAGTTTAATCCGGATAAATGCGAAGTGATGCATTTTGGAAGAAATAATGTAGGGAGGAGTTATACAATAAATGGCAGAGTCATCAGAAGTATAGAAACACAGAGGGACCTAGGTGTGCAAGTCCACAAATCCTTGAAGGTGGCGACACAGGTGGAGAAGGTGGTGAAGAAGGCATATGGTATGCTTGCCTTTATAGGACAGGGTATAGAGTATAAAAGCTGGAGTCTGATGATGCAGCTGTATAGAACGCTGGTTAGGCCACATTTGGAGTACTGCGTCCAGTTCTGGTCGCCGCACTACCAGAAGGACGTGGAGGCATTGGAGAGAGTGCAGAGAAGGTTTACCAGGATGTTGCCTGGTATGGTGGGTCTTAGCTATGAGGAGAGATTGGGTAGACTGGGGTTGTTCTCCTTGGAAAGACGGAGAATGAGGGGAGATCTAATAGAGGTATACAAGATTATGAAGGGTATAGATAGGGTGAACAGTGGGAAGCTTTTTCCCAGGTCGGAGGTGACGATCACGAGGGGTCACGGGCTCAAGCTGAGAGGGGCGAAGTATAACTCAGACATCAGAGGGACGTTTTTTACACAGAGGGTGGTGGGGGCCTGGAATGCGCTGCCAAGTAGGGTGGTGGAGGCAGGCACGCTGACATCGTTTAAGACTTACCTGGATACTCAAATGAGCAGCCTGGGAATGGAGGGATACAAACGATTGGTCTAGTTGGACCAAGGAGCGGCACAGGCTTGGAGGGCCGAAGGGCCTGTTTCCTGTGCTGTACTGTTCTTTGTTCTCTTTGTTGTTCTCTTATCCAGTCCAGTCCCCCTCCATGACCAGCCCCCCTGCCATGAGATCTTCACCTACCAAATTCTCACCCTGGATCTGTCACCCTGCCACATCCCATTCCCCCCTCTGGCCGCGATTGTTCCCTCCCATCACCAGTACTGACATCCCTCCCCCCCTACCCAGCACCCAATCGCAACGCTACCAACCCCAACCACTAAAACCTCCCCCCTTCGCTGGACACCTTCCCCAGCATCTTCACCACTTAGTCTGCTCCCCACATCCCAGCCTTTGCTACCAGCACTCAAGTAATTTGAGGTCCCCAGGAAAATGAAAGCAGTATCGACAGACCTCAAAGTTGTGGGAGAGCCAGGTGCACACCACTTAAATAATGTCTTAAAACTGAATGCTCTAAACTCTCACTGGTTTAGAATTTAATTTGGTGGGTGGACTTAAATCCAGCAAGGCAGCCTGTTAATTAGATGCTAATGCACATAAATGGAGTTCCTGACATTGTTCATTGGGAAGTTCAACCTGCCTTGAAAGTTGGGAGAACAAAATTCCAACAGTTTATTCCACCTTCAGAAAACAGATTTTCTTTCCTTCCGCCCACCTTGAACAAAGAACAATACAGCACAGGAACAGGTCCTTCGGCCCTCCAAGCCTGCGCCGCTCATGCGCCCAACTAGACCATTCGTTTGTATCCCTCTATTCCCAGTCTGTTCATGTGGCTATCTAGATAAGTCTTAAACGATTCCAGCGTGTCCGCCTGGGAGTGCATTCCAGGCCCCCACCACCCTCTGTGTAAAATACGACCCCCTGACATCTGTGTTGAACCTTGCCCCCTTCACCTTGAACCTATGACCCCTTGTGTTTGTCACCTCCGACCTGGGAAAAAGCTTCCCACTGTTCACCCTATCTATGCCCTTCATAATTTTATACGCCTCTATTTTATACATGCTGGCATAGCGGAAGATTCTGTCCCCACATTCCTCCTATTGTTGATAACCTTTGACTCCATTGTTAGTCAAGAATTTACTTATATCTTTCTTATTCAATGATCCTTGTCTCCATCATTCTCTGGGGAAGAGAGTTCCAATGATTCATGACCCTGAGAGAAAATATTTCTTCTCATCTCTGTCTTAAATGTAAGATCTATTTTTAAACTGTGTTCCATAGTTCTAGTCTCTCCCACAAGGGCAAACATCCTTTCAGCATCCACCTTGTCACCTTGTCACGTCCCCTCAGGATCTTATATGTTTCAATAAGATCACCTCTCAATCTTCTAAACTCCAACAGATACAGGCCCAGCCTGTCCTACTTTGCCTTGTAAGATAAGCTCCAAGTGTCAGTTGGGTGAACCTTCTCTAAACTGCTTCTCACGCATTTGTATATTTTTAAAATAAGAAGCCCAAAGCTACACAGTATCTCGATGTGGTCCCATTAACACCCTGTATAACTGTAGCAAAACATTCCATTCCCCTTGCAATAAACAATAACAATGTTCCATTTGCCTTCCTAATCATTTCTTGTACCTGGATACTAACTATACCAAATCCCTCTGTAGCTCAGAGTTCTGCGATCTCTCTCCACTGAAATAATATTCCACTTTCCTATCCTTCCTGCCAAAGTGGACAAGTGCACATTTTTCCACATTATACTCCATCTGCCAATTTTTGCCCACTCACTTAATCTTTCTATGTCCCTTTGCAGTCTTAATGGGCGGGATTTTCTGGCCGCACGCACCCCAAGGCTGGAAATTCCTGCCCGATGTCAACAGACCTTTAAATGGTCTGCCAAATTTTCTGTCTCATCCACTCCGATTCCCGCGGCAGGTAGAACGGGAAATTTTTGGCATTTATGCCCTCTTCACAACTTACTCACCTATCTATTTTTGTCTCATCAGCAAACTTTATATTCCATATATTTGGTCCATTCACCCACGTCATTGGTATAGATCGAAAATAGTCCAGGTCCCTGCAATGATCCGTGTGGCACACAACTTATCACATTTTGAAAATGACCCATTATCCCTATCTCTGTTTCCAGTTCGCTAACCAATGGTCTATTCATGCCGAATTTTATCCCTAAATCATGAATCCTTAGTTTATGATTTGTGGCCGATTGTTTCAGTGAAATGTTCAACACTAACACTAACTCAAATTGCAGTTTGGGCTACTTACCTAAATACAGTCAATTCTAAGTAGAAAATATTTGATTATGAGAACTTTCTAACATTAGCAATCATTTAATTGATGCATGCTGCTATCGGGCTACTTTTAATGAAGATGTTGCAGTATTTCTACACTTGTGAGGCCATTCGTTTTAAAAGGACAGACACATACAGAGAAAAACCATGGATGTATTACAGCAGTGTGATCAGACCTGGTTTCAAACACAATAAATGGAACAAATAAACCTTACACTTCACTTTCTTAGAACACTGCAACCAAATGTATTGCTCCAAGCTGTTGAACTTTTCCGTCATGATAACACTGCTGAGTAAATGATTGATTTCACCAATCTTTAGATTAAATTGGGAAACCATTAATTTAGGAATACTCTCTATTTGGTTACTCCCTTGTAAGGTCTGAGAGTTATGAACGAGAAGGCTGACAGAGATGCTGACAAAACTGTTCCGATTGAATTTCTCTTTTCTGACAACGGGATGTCTGTCCAATAATAACCATTATTTCAAACTGTCAATGGAAGCCTGCAGCAAATGAAGAAACTTCATCCAATATTCTTTTCTTTTTCCTCTTGCACAACTTTTATAGTGTCTGTCTGAAATGGGCGCTGGCCTAGTGGTATTATCGCTAGACTATTAATCCAGAAAATCAGTTAATGTTCTGGGAACCCAGGTTCAAATGCCGCCACCGCAAATGGCGGAATTTGAATTCAATAAAAAATATCTGGAATTAAGAATCTACTGATGACCATGACACCATTGTCAGAAAAACACATCTGGTTCACTAATGTCCTTCAGGGAAGGAAATCTGCCATCCTTACCCGGTCTGGCCTACATGTGATTCCAGAGCCGCAGCAATGTGGTTGACTCTCAACTGTCTTTGGGCAACTAAGGATGGGCAATAAATGCTAGCCAGCCAGCAATGCCCACATCCCATGAATGAATAGAAAAAACAACAGTTGTAAACCTATTGCACAAAACACTCCAGTTCATTGTGGAATAAAATGCAGTACACATCCTTTGAGCTCCCAACTTTGCACAAACCAATTAAGCATTTAGAAATGATACATCATATGAAGAACTTCATTGTCCTCATTGATTTTTTGAAGATCATACATTTGTTTATGTTCAAACATATTGGGTGGAATTTTCTAGCCGCTCAGCCGGCAGGATTCTCCAGTCCCACTGCAGTGAATGGAGATTTGGCTGAGCACCAAATTCTCCGTCCTCACTCGCAACAGCAGCAGGGCATGAACGGCTAGAAATTCTGGCCATTTTCTTAGTACCTTATTTTCTGTCAATTCATCAAATTGTGAATAATTATTAAATATTATTAAATCTTATTTTGAATAGTTTCTATGGTTTTAACCCAATGCTGATGATCAGATTTGCTTCTCCTTTGTAAAGATCAGTTCCTTGTTTGTTTCTTTCTATTGTTGCAACTATTCTCCAGCACCAATCAACCTTTAATAAGACCTGACAAAATTCCACCTTAAGACAACAATAAGAAGTATTATTTTACTGGGTTGTAACTTCCTGCCTGAATGCCGGGTTAAGTTGATTATGACCTGCACATGCCCGTGGGACATCACAGAAGTCCTGGTGCATGAGCGTGTACACTGAAAGAGCCCCAATTTTGAACTGTCGATCGAGGTTCGGAAAGCTGCCGGTGCTGAAGCGCTAAGCTGTAATTGTACCAAAACCACTGCCACTTGTGCTGTTGTTAGGCGAGTTTTGCCCCTATTTGTTTGCACTTTTATTTTTTGGTCTAGCTGCAGCAAGTAGAGACAGCAGACATTGCTTGGATGAGTTACTTTTTTTGTACATGTTTCAATAAGATATTTAACATATATGTAAAGCACGGAAAGTAAAAGAATGATTAAAAAATTTTTTTAACAACTTTGCCATGACAACCAATTCCAGTAAAAAAAAGTTTGTTCATATATAACAAAGTGGATGTTGGGGTCAGGAATGAATTTCAACATTTGGATTTTGCAAAATATTTTAAGCAGTTTTTAATCCTATGTTTAGAGTCTTCCTGGTGCAACGTTGATCCTTGTGTAATTCGACTAGTTCAAATGCTCCAGGGAAGTATATCCCTTAAGATAACATATGCAAATCGCCTGTAATATTTATCCCAATTTTAAGAGCCTTCCTGATGCAATGTTGATCCTTTGTACATTGTTTAAATATAACAAAAGGAGTGGGTGAGCAGAATCCCTGAAATTCTTCAGTAGTGACAAGCCCAGTAAGGCACGTCATGTTATGAACTTTCAATCAACACTTCTAAAAATTGGACACAGACAGGCTGTGAAAATGAGTGCCACGAATCATGTGTCTTTTGTCATTTGGACTACAGACAGTCACTTCCCTGGTGAAAACCTAATTAAATGTGGGGCCCTGGATCAAATGTGTTTTCTTATTGTCCATGATGGAAGTGTTTTGTATGTGAGGTGTGTGTATTTTACCCTGAGTGATTGTCCAAATCTAAATAATCCCAGCTGCAAGTTGTCTTCTGAGTTTTAAAATAAAGAGGGTATTTTTTTATCCCACATTTACCCCAAAAGTTTAAAAAAACTCACAAACCTTATTACTCACAGTGGGTGGGATCTTGAACCCATTCTTGCTGTCCGTGGGAATGTCAGCGCGGACTCAAGATCCTGCAACATCCAGAAATCATGAATCTCGCCAGCGAGATCATGATATCCGATTTACATGAGAATATAAGAACTAGGAGCAGGAGTAGGCCATCTGGCCCCTCGAGCCTGCTCTGCCATTCAAGAAGATCATGGCTAATCGTTTTGTGGACTCAGCTCCACTTACCCGCCTGCTCACCCTAACCCTTAATTCCTTTACTGTTCAAAAATCTATCTTTGGCTTAAAAACATTCAATGAGGTAGCCTCAACTGCTTCACTGGTCGGGGAATTCCACAGATTCACAACCCTTTGGGTGAAGAAGTTCCTCGTCAACTCAGTCCTAAATCTACTCCCCCTTATTTTGAGGCTATACCCCCCAGTTCTGGTTTCACCCACCACTGGAAACAACCTCCCTGCTTCTAATCTATTCCCTTCATAATTGTATATGTTTCTATAAGATCCCCCCCTCATTCTTCCAAATTCCAATGAGTATAATCCCAGTGCACTCAATCTCTCCTCAGAAGCCAACCTTCTAAACTCCGGAATCAACCTAATGAATCTCCTCTTGGAGCATGAACCTAATTTTAATACATTGAAATGAATTAACTTATTATTAGCCACCCCCCTCACCATATATTGAGCCCAAGGCATATTTGCAGACCTATGGTTTAAAACATGTTCACACTGACATGAACCTGGGAATTCCCCCACGGCAGCATAAAGGTGAGCATAGGCCGCTGGGGTTTTAAACCATAAAACCCATTCAGGTAACCACAGGCCTGCCACATGGGAGACTTGAAGTCATAAATCAGAGAATAAATTAATTATAATCTTTAAAGGTGCACTCTTTATTTGTATCCAATCGTTTGTGTGTGCACATGTGCTGTGCGAGATTGGATATGTGATGTGTTAATTTGTTTTTAAGTGCATGAGAATAAATAATCTTTATTTGAAACTCACAAAAGCTGGCTGCTAAGTAATTTCATTGGAATATACACTCCAAAGGTAAGAAAAGATGCACCTCTTTCTGCACAGAACACATTGATTATGGGCAGCAATTCTGTCTGTAACACAAGCTATCTCAAGTAATAAATTGTAACTGATTACTGTTAGATATTGTGAACTACAGTAACTAATGATACATTAAATACAGCATCAAAAACATTGTAAGCAGGATCTATAGAAATAAAGTACAAAGATCTTTAAATACTTTACTCCTCCAAATGCCAGATGTAGAAAGAGACAAAACAAAACACCAAAATCAGAATTAGTTCTGAATCATAGAATCCACAGTGCAGAAGGAGGCCATTTGGCCCATCCAGCCTGCACTGACAACAATCCCACACAGATCCTATCCCCGTAACCTCACATATTTATCCCCCTAATCCCCCTGAAACTAAAGGGCAATTCATCATGGCCAATCAACCTAACCCGCACATCTTTGGACTGTGGGAGGAAACCAGAGCACCCGGAGAAAACCCACGCAGGCGCAAGGAGAATGTACAAACTCCACCCAGACAGTCAACCGAGGCCAGAATTGAACCTGGGTCCCTGTGAGGTAACAATGCTAATCAGTGTGACACCATGACGCCCCATTTCCTATCTTTTCTGTTGAAAAGATAGGAAAAAATTGACTAATTAAACCCTGACCACCTGTCAGAAACTGGGGTTACAGTTCAATTTGCCCATGGAGACTGAACCACTCGCTTCTCAACAGTTACAATTTTATCCTTCCCTTTTCAGCAGACATGATGGACACCCACCAGGACCTTTCTTCAGATATGCAGATTGAGCACCAGTGACACCACATTACAGCCAACTGCTATTTTAACCAAAGACCTTCATGAGATGCCTTTGTGGCTTTCCTGCCATCTCTACCTAATTGGAAGAGGAATTGAGGTCATAAGAACAATGAAGCATTTTATTAACACCATCTGTTCTGAAGAAATCTGAGTTTTCTTTAATAAGGACATTCAATTTGGGAATTTTGTGTTCTTATAGCAGCATGATGTTCTTTGACGCTATGACTGTTTACCAGCAAAAAATTAAAAACAACCAAATTATTCATTTAAGAACAAAATTTTTGCTTTCCTCGAATTGAAATCTGCTGTGAACTTGTGCATACCCTCATGATGGATGACTCAAAAAGGAACATTTGTAACAGGCAGCCTCAGTTACCTCCTACCCATATATTGAAGAAAATCATTTTCAGGCATCTGCTGAGGTTTAATATAACTGTGTATAAGGTGTTCCGAATTCATCACTTATATCCTGTGGGAAATTGTATTCCTGGAGCCATTCTTCAATAGCAAGCGACACAGTCCCTTTATTTTGTTGGGCTATGTGGAATAAAAGAACCAAAAGAAAATCCTGGAAAATACTACATTTAAATGTACGTTATTTTATTTATATTTAATTATAAGTTCACATTTAATCTCAATTCATATCATAAACAACCAAATGGTACAACTTATGTCTGACAACATTGAAAATGACAGGATAAAGTTAAGGGATAAAATCAAGAGACAATCATTAAATGTCAATTAATGCATTTGTAAATAAAGGGACTTTATTCTTCTGGTTGGGCATGTTGCAGCCCTTGGGACTCAACGTTGAGTTTGGCAGCTTTAGATTGTGACCTTACTCATCCATTTTAAACCCCTTATTTTAAATATCCCATACATGTATTGCCTCAATGTAACCGCCCCCCCACCCCACCTCCTTACCCTCCCACACCAGGCCATCTGTCCTTTGTTCTTAAAGTTGCTACTTTTTGTTGTAATCTCTCACAGCCACACTTTAAAACCTAACATGGTCTCCCTCTCTTCAGTTCTGAAGAGCCAAGAGGACTCGAAACTTTAACCCTGTTTTTTCTCCTTGCAGATGCTGCCAGACCTGCTGAGTTTCTCCACCTTCTGCTGTCCTTGTTCCAGATTCCAGCATCCGCAGTATTTTCCTTTTTTATCGGACTTCATTTATGTGTGGATAAGGTTGCATGTGAATATGAATGTATATCTGTATTCGAATGTGTAACACAAAAGCTAATAAACAGAAGCTTGCTTTGGCAGATATAATTATTTATGCACTTGAAGATATGCCTTAATGTGCATCTAAACTATTGTAACAATAACTTGCATTATTGTAGCACCTTTAACAAGATAAAACTTACTATGGTGCTTCATTGGAGCATTATCCAACAAAAATTCCGATTGCGTCATGTGAGGAGATATTAGGACAGAAGGCAAAAAAAACACAATCAAGGAAATAGATTATAAGGAGCATGTTGAAGGAGGAGAGAGTTGGATAGGTTTACAGAAGGAATTCCAGAACTTTACACTGAGACAGATGAACCACCTGTGGGGGAGCAATTAAAATTAGATGCAGAAGAGGCAGGAATTGGAGGAGCACAGCTATCTCAGAGGGTCATGGGGCAATGGGAGATTACAGTGACGGGGAGACAAGAGGCCATGGAAGGATTTAAAATACAAAGGTGAGAATTTTAAAATTGACAGGACTGGGATTCAATGCAAGGCCAGGGAGCACGTGGGACTTATTGTGCATTAGGATTTGGCCAGGAGAATTTTGGATGAAGGCAGGCTTATGGAAGGTGCAAGGTAGGAGGTTTGAAAAGGATGCCAAGGCTGTGAATGATCTGGCTCAGCATTAGATAGCTGCCCAGGAGAGGAACGGAATTGCTAGCGAAGGAACTGAGGTTCTGGCGAGCCCAAAGACCAGGGCTTCTCGATATTTCGGTGGAGGCATTTCCTGTTTATCCAGTACCGCCCCTCTGGCAAGCAACATGACAAATCAGAGAGAGATGATGGTGAGGGAGAACCGGGTGTTGTGAGACCTGACATGTTTTCACCGAGGGACAAAATGTAGATGAGAAATAGAAAGTACCAGACAATAAGATGCAGTGAGCTGGGGGATATTTCAACGTGAATAATTAAGTACTTCACATAAAAACCGGCAGATCATTTCTTTATCTCTCTGTCAAGCAAATAAAGAACTTCTGCAAAGTTATTGCCCATACATTATTGCTCAAGTTTCTATACTAGCAGCAAACTAAGGCTCAGTTGACAGCAAAGTTCCTCTGTACATAACTTGCACAGAATTCTGGTATTTTTGGAAATGAATGGATCTCTTACTGATTAGCTGATGATTAAACTTGGCCAGTGAATATTAATTGCAGCCCAGAGAAATCATTGCCCTTGGAGTGCTTCATGAAAACATACTGTTTACTTCAGAGAAAGGTCATACTGTGTATTTTAACAATATGCTTTGATGGTATGTGCATGCCACTGGCAAGGTCAGCATTTGTTGCTCTTCCATAATTGCCTGTGAACTGAATAGCTCGCTAGACCATTTCAGAGGGCAGTTAAGAGTCAACCACATTGCTGTGGGTCTGGAGTCACATATAGGCTAGACCAGGTAAAGATCCCTAAAGGACATTTGTGAACCTGATAGATTTTCATGGCAATCAATGATAGTTTCATAGTCATTATTACTGAGACTAGTTTTTAATTCCAGATTTTTTTTTACATTAATTTAAATTCCACCAGCTGCGTGGTGGGATTTGAACTCATGCCCTCAGAGCATTATTTTGGGCTTCTGGATTAATCCAGTGTTATTACTGCTGCACTACCACCTCCCTCTAACTCTCGGACTATGGGTCAGAAATTCGATACTGAGGCGAGTAGCTTGAATTGAGTTGGAAAATTTCACTTTGGTTTAAAGGCTTCCATAGACCCAATTTTTGCTTTGAGGCGGTGGGAAGGGGATCAGCTGATCTTGCAAGTGGATCCGCAATTGCCACAGGGACAACCGAATGCCTAGGGCATCTGGTTTCAAAGTCTGTCTTGGTTCTCTGGGACTTTGTCCCAATTGTTTTCAAAGCTGTAAGGCCTTCTAGCCCTGAACCTCACGATCCCTAAATCCCCTAACCACTCCCCAACTCAATCCCAATTCATGCCCCAACCACCCCTTGTGTGTCCTCATTCCCCTATATGCCAGCCCCACAGCCACTCTCCCAGCATTTACCATGGAAAAACCTCAGAAGCTGTGTGGAGATGGACTTCTAATAACCTAATGTAGTTCTCACTCCCGCACACTTGATAGTGAAAAAAAAAACTCTTATTTATGAAACCCTACCAAACCTTCTAAATCAGATCAAGTGGTTAACCACTTGCAAAAACAAACACACTTCGATTCAGACTCCACATCAAAAACAACTAATTCTTTAATATCCTCCTAAATTGCCAATAAAACTGTGAGCTCAGAACCCCCTATTGATAGAATTGTAGTTTTTGAAACTCAACCAGACATTAATAATGACATAATAACCCTGGGGAAATATCAGCAAAGAACCCTATTGAAATTGCATGATGAGACGGGTAATTTCTTTTTCTAACATACACCAGATGGCCTGCAAATTAAAGTAGTCAAGCAGAGGTGTTTTCTAAATTACACTGACAGATATAGCCTAGAGGAGCATAGAACTAAAAAGTAAACTTTCGTTCATGACCCCTAAACAATCCTTATCTGACCTTCAGGGTGTTTGCATCTGCTGCAGAAATTTGTGAATCCTACACTGTGGGTTATGGTGCTTGGACCAGCTGAATTGGGGTCTGTTTGAACTCAACTCTAAGCTCAAAGGACTCTGCTGAGTTTGGCTTTCTCGCTTGTGTGAGTCATACAAAATCCCCTTTCCCCTGATGGCAAAATTTGGATCTGTTGGAAAGGGAGGCAGGCCCTTCACATCCACATCATGTCCACCATTTTCAAAGATCTGCAGAGTCTTCCTAAATGCGCAGAAATCTATGTGTTTGATATTTAAATTCAGTGTAATATGAGTCTTCAATGTCAGAGTACTACTTTGGACCTTCTGCTAGATGTGGTTTCATCATTGCTTGTTGGGTCCAGTAATAAATACAAAACTTGCATTTACGATAAAGAAACCAAATAATTAATATTGGGTGCAATCTTACTGGCTGTTCACCCCACGCTCCTGTTGCAACGAGGTCGGAAAATTTGGCACAAGACCAAATCTCCGTTCACTGCAGCGGGATGGGAAAGTCCCACTGGCCAAAGACATGGCTGAGCCAAAGAAGGATAGATTAAAAAGAATACCAAAGGGTTGGTGAAGAAATGCATTTTAAAGAGGTTCAGAAGGTGTCAGGAATTCCAGGGGGGGGGGGGGGGGGGGTGCACAGTTTCCAGTAGTTGACGAGTGAGGAGAGAGATCGGCAAGATGTCAGTGCAAGGGAGTTTGCAAGAGGGTCCAGTAGCTAGAGGATGCTGCTGAGGTAATGGAATGGACAAATCGTAGGAAGATGTCATGAGAACGACCTACTGACAAAGATAAATGCAGTCTCCTAGTAATGAAAACAATGGATGATAAAGTGCTGAGCAAAATTAGGTTTTATATCTAGCTGAAAAGGACACATAAAAAAGAATGGGTAAGAGTTCATTAATAACTGTTCAAAGGGAGGTATAATTTTGAAAGGACAATTTTCATTTGACTCAGTATAGGGTGAAGAAGTTGGAATAGATTTAAAATAACAATTATTTGGAATTGACTTTTAATGGAGAGGGCCCAAAGCAACAATACAGGACAGGAAAATACATTGAAATAAATTAACTTCTAAACTATTCAAAAATTAGGTCAAGAGTAAAAAAATGTAAATAGTTTATTTATCATAAACAAATAGTAACCTGATGAAAAGGATGACAAAAAAATCTATTATTTTTCATGTGAACATGAAGTAAATTAATGTGTGTTTGTAACCCATATTTCAAATAAAAATATGCATATTTGCATAGAGCCAATGTAGGTCTGGATTAAATCTAAGAACATTCGATACCAGGTCAATCGGTCAAATAGACTCTTTGCTATAATAATAACCTGTTGGTTAGAGATGTTTCTACAGTTTTCAAAGGGCCATTTTACTTTTCACTCATTGGATGATGGGCTTGCTGGCTGGGTCAGCATTTATTACCCATCCCTAATTACCCATGAACTGGGTGGCTTGCTAGGCCATTTCAGAGGACAATTAAGAGTAAACTACATTGCTGTGGTTCTGGAGTCACATGTGGGCCACACAAGGTGAGGACAGCAGATTTCCTTCCCTAAAGGACATCAGTCAACCCGATGGATTTTTACAACCATTGTTTCATGGTCATCATCAGACTTTTAATTCTGGATGTTTTTCCTTTATTGAATTCAAATTTTGCCATCTGCCAAGGTGGGATTTGAACCCAGCTCCCTAGAACATTACCCTTGGTCTCTGGATTACTAGTCCAGTGACAATGTCGCTAAACCCATCAACTCCCTGGATGTATGCTTATAAAAGGAAGTTGCAAGTGTCAGTGAAATTGTAAATCTCTTGCAGGAAATTTAACTGCAGACATCTGGAATAAAGTGACAAATTAACATGGAAGTGTTTAATCAACTTAAAGAAGAATATGAAAAATAGAAGGCACTTATCATTAGTGACTTTAATCATCCTGAACTAAACTATATGGAAGGGGGACACTGACTGAAGAACACGCCAAAGGTGGAGTTAGTAGTACGTTTCTTGCATACTGTGTGTGAGAATAAAGACAGAGTTCCTTCTTTTAAGCAAACTTCCTGGATGGGATTTTCTGGCTGTGCTCACTCCGAAACCGGAAAATCCCACCTGAGGTCAGCAGACCTTTCCATGGTCCACCCCTTGCAGAATGGGAAAATTCCCCAATCTATTTTTGAGACAGTAATGATTTATTACATGAAAGCTAGATGAATGTAAGATCTTAGAGTTTGTGCTAGATTGCTTTGGTCAATTTTTCCAAAATCAGCCAAAAGAAACTCAAAAGACCAAAGAATTTCAAATGCAAATTATATCCAGTAAAATGGAATTTTCATGAGAATTTGTCCTAATTTTAAAAATTGCACTGGATGTGCCCAAATGTCGGTCATGTCCTCATATTAAATTAACCACCATGGTAGGTCTCTATTAGTTTTATTTATTCATTTCTGGGATGTGGTCATCACTAGCTAGACAAGCATTTATTACCATTGTTAATTGGCATTGTAGGTGGTGGTGAGCTACCTCTTGAATCTCTGCAGGTTGGTGTAGGTAGCCCCACAATGCTGTTAGCAAAGAGTCATAGAGGTTTACAACATGGAACAAGCCCTTTGGCCCAACTTGTCCATGCTGCCCCTTTTTTTTGAACCACTAAGTTAGTCCAATTTCTCGCATTTGGCCCATATTCCTCTATACCTTGGCCTTGGAGGGAGTGCAGAGAAGGTTCACCAGGTTGATACCGGAGATGAGGGGTGTAGCTTATGAGGAGAGATTAAACAGATTGGGTCTGTACTCGTTGGAGTTTAGAAGGATGAGGGGTGATCTTATAGAGACATATAAGATAATGAAGGGGCTGGATAGGGTAGAGGTGGAGAGATTCTTTCCACTTAGAAGGGAAACCAGAACTAGAGGGCACAGCCTCAAAATAAGGGGGGGCCGGTTCAGAACAGAGTTGAGGGGGAACTTCTTCTCTCAGAGGGTAGTGAATCTCTGGAATTCTCTGCCCATTGAAGTGGTGGAGGCTTCCTCGTTGAATATTTAAATCACGGGTAGATAGTTTTCTGATCGATAAGGGAATTAGGGGATATGGGGAGCAGGCGGGTAAGTGGAACTGATTCGCTTCAGATCAGCCATGATCTTGTTGAATGGCGGGGCAGGCTCGAAGGACCAGATGGCCTACTCCTGCTCCTATTTCTTATGTTCTTATGTTCTTATACCCATCTTACCCATATAACTATCGAAATGCTTTTTAAAAGACAAAATTGTACTTGCTTCTACTACTACCTCTGGCAGCTTGTTCCAGACACTCACAACCCTCTGTGTGAAAAGTTGCCCCTCTGAACCCTTTTGTATTTCTCCCCTCTCACCTTAAACCTATGCCCTCCAGTTTTAGACTTCCCTCCCTTTGGGAAAAGATATTGACTATCTAGCTGATCTATGCCCCTCATTATTTTATAGACCTCTATAAGATCACTTCTAAGCCTCCTATGCGCCAGAGAAAAAAGTCCCAGTCTTTCCAGCCTCTCCTTATAACTCAAACCATCAAGTCCCAGTAGCATTCTAGTAAATCTTTTCTGCACTCTTTCTAGTTTAATAATATCCTTTCTATAATAGGGTGAACAGAACTATATACAGTATTCTAAGTGTGGCCTTATCAATGTCTTGTACAACTTCAACAAGACATCCCAACTCCTGTATTCAATGTTCTGACCAATGAAACCAAACATGCTGAATGCCTTCTTCACCATTCAGTCTACCTGTGACTCCACTTTCAAGGAGCAATGAATCTGTAACCCAAGATCTCTTTGTTCTATAACTCTCCCCAACACCCTACCATTAACTGAGTAAGTCCTGCCCTGATTCAATCTACCAAAATGCATCACCTCACATTTATCTAAATTAAACTCCATCTACCATTTGTCAGCCCACTGCGCCCAATTAATTAAGATCCCATTGCAATCCTAGATAACCTTCTTCATTGTCCACTATGCCACCAATCCTGGTGTCACCTGCAAACTTACTAACCATGCCTCCTAAATTCTCATCCAAATCATTGATATAAATGACAAATAACAGTGGACCCAGCATCAATCCCTGAGACACACCGCTCGTCACAGGCCTCCAGTTTGAAAAACAACCCTTTCGAACCACCCTCTGTCACCTGTCATCAAGCCAATTTTGTATCCATTTGGCTACCTCACCCTCAATCTCATGAGATTTAACCTTATGCAACAACCTACCATGTGGTCCCTTGTCAAAGGCCTTGTTAAAGCCCATGTAGACAACGTCAACTACACTGCCCTCATCTACCTCCTTGGTTACCCCTTCAAAAAACTCAATCAAATTTGTGAGACATGATTTTCCACTCACAAAGCCATGCTGACCGTCCCTAATCAGTCCTTGCCTCTTTAAATGCCTGTAGATCCTGTCTCTCAGAATACCTCCTAACAACTTACCCACTACAGATATGAGGTTCACTGGCCTGTAGTTCCCAGGCTTTTCCCTGCAGCCCTTTTTAAACAAAGGCACATTTGCCACCCTCCAATCTTCAGGCACCTCATCTGTGGCTGTTAATGATTCAAATATCTCTGCTCAGAGACCTGCAATTTCCTCCCTAACCTCCCACAACTTCCTGGGATACATTTCATCAGGTCTCGGGGATTTATCTACCAGGAGTGACAGGATTTTGCCCAGCAACAGTAATTACTATGTGAGGAGGAAAGGTCCTAGCAGTATTATTGCTAGATTATGAATCTAGAAACTCAGCTGATGTTCTGGGAACCCAGGTTCAAACCCTGCCTCGGAAGCTGGTGAAATTTGAATTCAATAAAAAATATCTGGAATTAAGAATCTACTGATGACCATGAAACCATCGTTGATTGTCAGAAAATTCCATCTAGTTCACTCATGTCCTTTAGGGAAGGATATTGCCGTCCTTATCTGGCCTGGCCAACTTGTGACTCCGGAGCCACAGCAATGTGGTTGACTCTCAACTGCATTTGGGCAACGAGGGATGGGCAATAAATGCTGACCAGCCAGCAATGCCCACGTCCCATGAATGAATAAAAAAGTATATTCATCTGCACTGAATGAGTTGTTCTCAATCATTCTCTTTGAAGGAACTCTTCAACTCATAACGTGAGGAATTAGATTATTCAGATGAGGTAGAGGAAGTATGAGCATTTTGATAATAACACCCAATGTATGAATGAAAGAATTTGAACTAAACACTTATAATGAGGAATCAATTACATGTCTAAAGGCCAGAATTCTGTCGTTGGATCAGAGATCCACTGCCTGGTTCTTGGGCCACAGCGCTGTAGATCACAAGAGTTTCAATTCAGTTCTGGTCACCTGGGGGTATATGACATCTGGTACAAAAGGAATAGCAGAAAACTCTGATGATAAATCATTGCAAGAACCTTATGCAGTGATATAATTACATGTCATTTGTAGTGAAGAATTATTCTTCTTTATTGAGTTGAATACTAATTTTAGATGCTGTGTCCAAAAGCAGCTCTCCGCATCTGCTAAGTAAGAAAGATTTACGTTCTCTAGGTTATTATTGTAATATAAAGAACTCAGGATTTGGTAGAAGAGAAAATAAAAGAGCAAAAACCATAATCAGAAAGATACCATGATCTTAAATACAAGCAGGTCTTGATTTTGAATAAGGAATAGGCATTACCATGGGGAAAAATAAAACGAAGTCAAAGAAAGTACCTTTTCTTCAATATTTATTACAAGGACTTAATTTCATATTAAATTCACTGCTTGTTTCTCAACTTAATTCCTTTTCTTTTCCCCTCCTTCATATATTTTGCACCTTTGTGCTTCTTTTACTAAATTCATTACTATAAATCACATTGGAGGTCACAGCTATTGAATTCACAGCACTGGGCTGATGTGGGTTTACATCATATTGTGAATAAGGGACGGGAGGTGTTCCACAGTTGATCGATCAGTTTAGATTCAAACAACTGAAGCAATGGTGTGATTCTATTTTGCATTAGATTTATTGCTGTATGCACTTGAAACAAATACACTATTAACAAAGCAAAAGCTTCTAGCTTGTCCTATCTATATTTGTATTATTTTCATAGAGTTCATTGAATCCTGACAATATGGACTGAGGCCGTTCAGCCATTGAGCCTGCATTGGACATGGACTTTGCTGGAAAAATCAAAGATCTTTAATTGTCTGATCGATACTAATAAGGCACGTTTCCCACTATTTCAAATCATTCTCTGCATAAATGTGTATTATCTGAAGCTCCAGCTCCCACCATTCTTCCTTCGCCAAAGTGCCTGTTCACTTTGTCATTTAGCGAAGCACATTTCACCTCCCAATGCTACTTTCTTCTACATCTGTTACTCTCCTCATTATTCCAGCCTGCACCTCTGCCATTCTTCAGACTCATAGAATCATAGAATAGAATCAAAGAATCCTACAGTATAGAAAGAAGTCATTTGGCCCATCGAGCCTGCACTGACAACAATCCCACCCAAACCCTATCCCTGTAACCCCACGTATTCACCCTGCTAATCTCCTGACACTAAGGGGCAATTTAGCATGGCCAATCAATTTAACCCACACAATTTTGGACTGTGGGCGGAAACCGGAGCACCCGAAGGAAACCCACACAGAAGCAGGGAGAAAGTGCAAACTCCTCACAGTCACCCAAGGCCAGAATTGAACCCGGGTCCCTGGCGCTGTGAGGCAGCAGTGCTAACCACTGTGCCATCGTGTCGCCCCATCTATCAAAATATCATTTTTTTCTCAATAGTCTGTGAACGTAATAATGGAAATATGGTTTGTGAAATAGTAACAGTTTAATAGAAGTACAGCATTTCAAATAAATGTTAAACATATTTATGCAATTGCGGTTGAGATAGCTGTAATGCTGGGACTTGGATTCAATTCCAATCTAAACTAATGGAAAGAATGCCTGCTCTGATGGCTGCAAAAAGTCTTTGTGAATTGAGTATGACAGTCCTAATTCCATTCTGAGTGAGCATATGTCTATGGTACAAAACAATTGAAGATTCACCGCTTGTTATCAATGACAAATATGGGATGATTGGTGAAGAAAATGGAGAAAACACAACACTTATGCAAGGAAATCCTTTGAGCTTGATCAGGAAACAAACTGGTGGGTAGGGTGAAGATAGCTTTACGTTAGTTGTGCAAGGCTGTATTCTCAGTTCCTTACTATACTCCTTATATACCTATGACTGTGTGGCCAAATTCTGCTCCAACTCAATTTTCATGTTTGCTGATGACACCACCGTTCTGGGTCGGATCTCAAATAATGACAAGACAAAGTACAGGAAAGAGAAGGAATTTGGTGAACTAGTGTGACGACAATAATCTCTTCCTCAATGTGAGAAAAATGAAGGAGATAGTCATCGACTTCAAAAAACATGGTGGAGAACATGCCCCTGTCTGCATCAAGGGTGATAAAGTGGAGATGGTCAAGAGCTCCAAGTTTCTAGGTCTTCGGATCACCAACAATCTGTCCTGGTGCCTCCATGATGATACTATAGTTAAGAAAGCTCACCAGCACCTCTACTTTCTCAGAAGGATAAGGAAATTTGACATATCCATACGACTCTCACCAATTTCTATAGATGCACCATAGAAAGCATCCGTTCCAGTTGCATCACAGCTT